>NC_057844.1:36364393-36667424 GCF_910594005.1 Cervus elaphus
TCACCATTAAGTGATGTCAGTTCTTTAGTTTGGAAGATTTTAGACATCTAGAAAAGTAGAATAGTATATGCTTATTAGTCAGCTATAACAGTTATTAGTACTTGGCTGATCTTTTTCATCTTTAAGTAATCCTGAAATTTTTTGTATGAAAACCTTGACTTCATATAATTTTATATGAGTGTGGACCTATAAAACATAAGGACTCTCAAAAAATTTCTTTATCATACCTTAAAAGTTGTCAGTTACTTAATATTAAGTAGTAAAAGCTCCAATTTGTTCAAGTCTTCAATCTTTTAAAAAAATAATTTGGTTTCTTCAAATGGGTTGATGCATCCATTCTTTTCCGTCTGTAGGTTTCCTTTCTTTTTTTTTTTTTTTTGTTGTTTTCTTATTGTTTTTATTTTTAAAGAAACAGCCCCTCATATAGAATATTTCACATCCTGGATCTTGTTGATTATATCCTGGCAGTGATGTTCAACAAGTTTCTTTATGCCTGAGTTTCTTACAGACTGGAAGTTAGTTCTAGAGACTTTATCTGACTCAGGTTTTTGTTTTAGGGAGGCAAAATGGCAGGGCAAAAAAGGATACTTCAAATGTGTTATCACCCACAGGTTCTAAGTGATAACAGACTCTCGTTGTTCACCTTAGATGAATGCCAGCTTAACAACTCACTCTAAAAAATACTTACCAATATTTTTTTCTCTGTTTTAAAGCCATGATTCTTGAGTAAGTTTCTGAGGCTAAACATATTAATTTAAATCACCAGTGCCTTTTTTTTCTGACTGTCTCTGTCCCTGGAAAATTTTAAAGGTTTTTCAATTAAAATGAATACAACAAAGTAAATCCTAAGTAGAGTAGTTCAAGAACTTTTTATTTTGCCTTCCATCAAGTAAATATCCTTTGAATGAAAATTACATTTTCATTTAAATTCAGTTAGAAAATTTTTTGTTACTTATAAGTTACACTAAAAGTTAATAGATTTTTAAATCCCATTACCAAATTAGTTGAGTACGTTTTTTGAGCATTGGGTTTTTTATTTTTATTTTTTTTGAGTAATTTCTAGCTTTATTGCAATTCTCTTTTCCTCTTGGGTACATAATACTTCCATAGTGACATTTTAAAATTGTGGTCTTCTTTTTCACTGTTAAATTTTAATATAAATCTCTTGCATTTATCAATGTGAGAATATTTTACAATGTTAAAAGAACATGGAATTTAAAAAATTCTCCAAATGTGTGAATTTTGAAAACTAGCAAGTAGTGTTTTAATCTTAAAATATACAAAAGTGCATGTGATACATTTCTTAGAGAAATTTTATTTCATTCCATTGATGACTAGGAAATTGTTCCTAGTTCTTCTGTGTACCTCAGTATATCAATTTCTAAAGTTCTTGTCTATAGTTAAGATGGTGGGATTAGCTTTCTTAATATTTTTCTGGCATAAACTTTATGTCCTTGGAGCAAATATGTAGCTGTGTCTAATGATTTAAGTCATTTAGGGACCAGAAGGAAATGATTAATATGTTTTGTTAAACTTAAGTTGGCTACATCCAAAGCTTGATTACAAACTCTCATTCTTTGAAATTTCACAGTTTTTAAAAACCTAAATCAATATTTTTAATATGTTCAAGTAGTAGGCATAATTAATGAAGGACAGATAGTTTTGACTTTTTATACAAAAACTATTTAGAAATGTTGCTAAAGTTTAAAATTGAAATCCTGCAAATACATAAAACATTGGAATGTTTCAAATTCATTTTAATGGTGGGTAAGATGTAATAGCCAGGGAACTTTGAGAATAAATAAATTAGGTATTTAAAAGTATGGCAGGTTTAGTGGAATTTCAGAAGTAGCTCATTTATTGTTTCAAAAGATTATGCTGTCAGAAAAGTTAGATGATTAAATATTTTAACATTAATAGAGTTTTAATTAATTATCAAAAGAATGTTTTACATATTTGAAGCATCATAAGATTAATTTGGCTGGAGTAGAAGTATGCAAACATAGCCTGGAACCTCCCATTTTTGTACCACTTTGTACCCATTTTGTACCGCTCTACCACAGAGCTGAGAATGGTGTTTACATTTTTAAAGTGTTGATAGATAAGAAAAAAAAAACACTACGAAACAGTATTTGTGACCCATAAAACCTAAAAGACTTACTCTTTGACTCTTTACAGAAAAAGTTCACTGAACAGTGGGATGGAGTTGGTGATTTTTTCTTTTTAATTAATAGTCATGTTAGACCCCAGAGTTAGTATGTTCTTAATTTTTTGGAAAGGAAGCATTTAAAATAGTATGTAGCAGTGATATTTAATATGTAGGGGAAAACATAGTCTTCTTCCATTTTTAGGTTTTTCTGAGATTAGAAACTGAATAGACAAATTTTCCATCATTTTGGTCTCAGTTTTATTTGATTCCTAGCTTCGTAATGCTTGTTAGTATAAGCTAATCAGGCCAATCAGGCACTAAAGAAATATTAACAAAAGCTCTTTGCTGGTCTTAAGTGGTTTGTGTTAATAGAAAAACATTGAGGCCATTGTTGCATCAGTTATTCTTCATTTACTTTCAAAACTGTCTCTGGAAAAATTTGTTAAACAATTTTAATGTTTGTTTTTGTTTTTAAAAGCTTTGAAATTAGGCCCTCTTATGTGCTTCTCTTATTTCCCTGTTCAGTGTAAAGGGAGGAATCATATGGTAAGTGTTCAGCTTGCCTGAGTAATAAGAATCATGTAGGTTTACTTGGTTTGTTTTAAGATGCCACCTCTCACTTATTTCTAATATTCCTATTAGGAATATTCCAACACAACAAATAGTAGCTGTTTCAGAATATAAAATAAATACTTGTTTTGTCTTGAATAGTATATATTTTTTAATGTAGCAAAAGACATATTATGTTTGATCATGTTTTTCTTTGTTAGCTTTCAAATTGATCATAATATTATAACATACATAGGAATATATTTTAAGAGTTTCAAGAATATGCCAACCCTTCATCAATTAGAAGCTGTCATTTTAATTTCATACCTTATTTTTCCTTAGAGGAAGTCATGCTCTTTGATAATAAATTTGTAATTATAAATTAAACATGTTATTTTTCACTCTTGCAGTATAATATTTTTTTGACTCCTGTAACACTGTATATATTTTTATGCCGTGCCTTAATTTCATTTAGGTTTGTTTTTACTGCATTATAATGGGATCATTTTCTAGACAGACCAGTTTCTAGGTTGAAATTTTCTACTTATCACAATTTTATAGCTTTGAACACAGAAGTTATTCAGTTAACAGTAAGAATTTGTGAATCTGTCTTTATGATTGTCTTTTTTTTTTTTTTTAATATTAGGTTGTTTTACTGCCTGTAGATTCAGTAGTTTAAGCATTTAAGTACTGCTATGTATGTACCAGTCTTTCTTTGTGGATACAGCTTGGATTGGAGTCAAGAGGAAATTTTAATTAGCATATTTTTAAAATGCAGTTTCTTGGAGTAAACTTTCTTGGAAAAATGATGATGTCATAGGATATGTAAATATCTTTGTGGCTTTAGTAGTGGTATCATGTAGTTATAAAATACTTCGACTTGGAGAATTGGATCAGTGCTTAGATTGCATGCTACTTTGTTTTAAAACTTAAGTAGTTTCTTTGGCTGGCATGGTCAATGTTAATGTTTGGGTTTTAGTAAAGAAAAGAATAGCCCTTCATATCTGTTTCTCATATATATATATGTAATTTTTATTCCTTTTTAAGTAGATGGGAATAGCCCTGGAGAATTGCAACACATGCATAAAAACCTGAATGTTTATTACATGCCAAGGCAGTAATTTGACCCCCATTCCTTAGTCAGAGGTCCCCATTGTAGCTCCTGGGATTGGACAGCAAGGCCACAAGCAGTGAGGGGATGCAACTTGGCTAAGAGAGGCCTCTTCCATGGTAGTGTTTTTGATCATGCGTAGTAAGGAATCAGGGAGCTTTTAAAAAAGGTGGATGCTCAGGTCTCCATCCTACTCACTGAAAATCCAGTAATTTTCAACCTTTGCAATGTTTCTGTGGAATTTAGAAGAGTGCCTGAGATCTAATCCAGTGGGACTGGGTTGCAGCCATGGGATCAGCATTTTAAAAAGCTCTTTGGGGGCCCTGGGGGCGGAGCTCACGCGGCCTGTAAAAAAAAAAAAAAAGCTCTTTGGGTTACTTATTTTCATTAGCGAAGATCAGAAACCACTGGCCAGATGTTGAAGTGAGACATATGTTGAGATGAATATAATGACACTAGTTGAATTTTTTATGGAACCTGGGGAGTTTGGGTGAAGTGAGAGCTTAGGTTCATTCTGCATGGGAGATATGGCTCACCTAGTTAACAGTACAAATGGCACAGCCTTCTGTGTGAATTGTGATCTGTAGGATTTTGGTGTGGCAACTTTTTGTTGGACTTTAATCCTTTATATGGAAGGGAGTATTGTCTCAAATGATATATTAATATTTTGTTTTTAAAATATTTCATTTTGACTGGGGGTCTGCAGACTAGGGTAAGTCAGGCCAAATCTGACTGCTGCCTGTTTTTGAAACAGGTTTATGGGAACTCAGCCATGTTTATGTTTTGCTTATGGCTGCTTTGCCCCAGAATGGCAGCTTTGACTAGTGGTGACATAACTCTGATGTTGTGTCAAGACTATGGTCAGCAGAGCCTGAAATACTATCCAGTCTTTCCCAAAAAAGTTTGCTGACCTGTGATCTCTGGCCAGTTTGAGAGTTGTGAGAGGGTAACAGGCAGGAAGGCCAGGGGTCTCCAAATGGAGGAAATAGCCTGCAAATGTCAGACATTTTTTCTCTCTCTCTTAAGCAGCAGGAAGAAACAAACTACAAGTGTTAGGTTTTTTTCCCTTCTCTATACAAATTTAAAAAGAGGTTTCTTTTAAAATTCTGTGTTGCCATAACAACACCTGGTTCCACCTGAACTTAATTTTTCTTGAACCTTGAGCTAACCAATGCATTTTTCTTATGGAAATGTTTTTCTTAAGCTAGTCTCTGTCTTCAAGTTGGTTCTGCCTAAGACTCAGAACCGACTTGACAAACCTGTATGTTTTACTCATGCAAATGTTCTCTTAAGCTATGTTCATGAGACTAGTATTTGCTTGGAAACCTGCCTTTCTTCAAGATTCATGTCAGTAGTTTTGTGGCCCAGGACAACTCGCCTTGTGCCAGTGTCATCCTAAAATGCATGTTTTGGGTGAGGGGCCTGGTGCCAGTCTCTGAGTTTTGAGACATTTCCTTTCTCTAATTAACAGCCTGCTAGTAGCTATATAACATCCGGCTAAAGACTAGTAGGGGGGCCCTCTTTCTGCCTGCTTCTGATGTCTATGTCAGAAGCTGTCTCTCTCTCTTGTACTTCAGTAAAACCTTATCACACAAACTCTCTGAGCGTCAACCTCGTCACTGGCCCCTCCTCTCCTCCAGAGGCCTGGAATCCCGGCATCTTTCACTGCTCAGCAACAATCTTTCAGTTAGAGGAGGGAGTCTATAAAAAATGCCCCATGTTAACAAAACTCATAAAGAATTTGTGATTTAAGATGTAATTTTATTAATTTGTATGTTTTTTTTTTCAGTGTTTTTAGAAGGCCTATTGAGCAGAATGCCTCATATCCTAGAACCTTGATTCTTGGTTCTGAAGAATCCAGATTAGTGTCCTGAATGTTCATTGGTAGTCATGGTTATAAGTCAGAGCAGAAGTTACGGGAAGAGCTGATACAGCGTCACAGCCACATTGCTAATGTCTTGGAGTGGTCAAGTCCCTTTTTTCAGTCAGTTGAGGCAAATCCTTTCACCTGGATTGCCACATTTGGCCTTTTGTTTTATTCCAGTCCGTTCCTGCTTCTTGTGTGGGTATTGTTTCTCTTTATCAGTATCCCTTGATTTAATTATAACCTAACCCCCTTCAACAATCCCCCATTTTCTCTGTACAAAACTCAACAGAAATTCTAGCCAGTAATAAAGTTTCATTAATAGGTGCTGGCAGAGCCAACTGATCCCACTTGTCACTTAGTAATGTCCAAATACATTTTCTTAAATGGCTTTTGAGTTTTTGAGAGAAGCTGCCAAAATTTTGTGGTTTTCCCATGGCTGTCACTTCTCTTTTTTCAGTAAATTATTTAGTTCTAACAAGTGATTTGGTTGTGTTGCAGTAGAAAATTGCATTATTTTGGAAGGGTTAAGTATCTGACACATTTTTTAGGATGACACTTTTCATCATCCTTTGGAAATAACTGAGGAGTTATTTGGTGTAGGGTTTGGTGTCAGATTTAGGTGTGGGAACGTCATTGCCAATTGCTGGTATAATGGAAGCCCACTTCTGATGGTGAAAATTAAAATGGATAATAGCAGATTTGTTGCAGTGGTCTTTCATAGGATGCACTAGTTATGAACATTTTTGTTGTTAATATGGTTTCATTTATTTACTAAAATAATTGATTTATTACAGTGAGCCAAGAATTTTTCTGAATATTTGAGGATGGTACATAGACTTTATCATCAAATAAAAGCAAAGATAACATTTTTATAATGTTATAACTAACATAGACTCTAGGAGATGACCTTTAGAATTTTGATTTAATTTTTAGATTTAGATTTTTCAATTTTAGATTGATTTTAATTTTTAGAATTTTAGAATTAATTTGCGTAATTTGGGTTGAAGATATAATACCATTTTAACCAGCTGTTAAATCTTTGATCACATCTCAAAAGGATTTATTTATTTTAATAATACCTAATTATTTGTAGGGAAAATTTTAAAGTTTTCATCCAAACTAGGACAAGTGAATATGAGTACTAGGTAAAATTTTCTCTATCTCTCTTTTTTTTAAACAGCAGGTATAAAATAAGCTATCTTAGGCAAATTGGGTTGTGTTTGTGGTCACCCTTGTTATGATTATGAACAGCATTTTCCCCTCTCTGTTTTATTCATTCATATTTCAAAGTCTTTTGAATGAATCCAGATGGAAGTGGTTTGATTCTTTATACACTTCATCAGAGTATACTTAATTATCTCTGTGTCATATTAGATTACTTCTTTGACCTTACCTTCCATTATAGTTACAGAGAGGCTTATTTTCCACAGAAGCTTCCATGTCTCTTTTTCCCTTGTGAAGAATGTGTCCTGGATCATTTTTAACATGATTTTTGGTACTTATATTGCCTTCTAATTATTTTCTGACATTTTTGTTCAGTAATTGACTTCTCTGAGTTTTTCACGGCCAGACATTTTGTATTTGTTATATTGTAGTTACTTAAATGTAAACTGGGAGGGTTAAATAGTTGTCTTTCAGACTACAGCAAGCAGCACAATCACATGGTTTTGAGTGTTCTTTATGAGCCACCAAATCTCAGTATTTTTATTGAATATTAAAGTCTCAGATGTTCATTGTCAGTAGTTTTGAAACATAGGTGGCATTGAGACGTAG
This sequence comes from Cervus elaphus, assembly GCF_910594005.1. Lineage (NCBI taxonomy): Eukaryota > Metazoa > Chordata > Mammalia > Artiodactyla > Cervidae > Cervus > Cervus elaphus. The sequence continues at coordinate 36,371,843 of NC_057844.1, forward strand.
CTATTGATGTATTTTTGTAGTGTTCATAATGGTATCACATAGTGAAGAGTAAAATAACCATTTTTTGTGCTTAGTTTTCACACATAACTTTTTAGTAGGTACATTCCACTTGAATATCCCTTCAAGATTGTTAGACTTACAGGAAGACTGGAAATTTCCTTAAATAAGGAAATTTTTTTCACTGTTTTTCCTGTGTTTATAATAGTCCTGAGCTTTGTAGAGGATACAGAAAGAAATCAAGTCTAGGGTCACATCTTTGAGGATTTTAGAGTATTTTAGGTACAGAGGACCTGTGTGGAGTAGGTTAAGAGACAACAGCTAAAAAAAGTTCTGAAAGTTTAGAGAAAATTGCCTGCTTGAGAAAGTGTGTAGTCTCTGCACTGTTGAGGGGCTATATTGGGTGTATTTTAAAAGCTAATATGATTGATTTATTATTCCGCTGTGTTGTAGGTATATTTGAAATGGTAAGTTCTTTTCATCTTACTTGGTTCAGAATGGTAAGCACGTTAGCTAATGTTTACCTTTTCAAGAGAGGCTGGAGAAGAGTTTACTTGTATTTGCCAATACAAGTGAACTAGAGTGAACATGGATTTTGAAATGTCCACTATGTGCAATGTAAATAATAGGAATTTTATTCAATTATTAAGTAGCTTGAAATCATAACAAAACATTTTTATGAAGACGTAAAAACTTGTTACTTCTCCTTTGTGACTTCTTATAATATTTAGAACCTCTTACAGGAGTTATCCTATGAGGTGACTATGTAAAAAAAAAATTTTTTAAGGCCAATCAGTATTTTGTATGTTCTGTACTTCATATTAAAGCTTTGTAGTATCACCTGAAATGTCAGAATTTTTTACCAGATCAAATGAGATAAATGTGAATATCAGTATCCCTGTGTAATTACTAACTACTAGTGGTAGGGAGCAGGAAGCTTGAGTTTGTAAGTATGCTCTGCTGATGAAATGCACTTATTTCTGTTTAGAATTCCAAGTTCTTGAACGTATATGGGTAAGTTTGCCTCGTTGTCTTGTGATAACCTCCACTACATTGTGCAACCACATTTCAAATACTGTCTTTTCTGGTTGTAAATTTGTAATGATTCTCAAGATGTAACATCTTAATTTGGTGTGCTATTACTTTCCCTAAATCTTGCTTTTAAACAAAATGAAATGCTTGTATAGTAGTTTCTCTTATAAAGGTAAATTTTGAGTAACTTCTTGTATTTAGGTATCATTTAAGTACTTCTAAATATTACTGTATATTGAATTTCTTGCTTTGAGTTAACTACTTAGAAACTATAGTTTGTCAAGATTTCAATCTTCTGGTAGACTACTAAGATAACTTGTTTTATGTCTAGTATCACAAATAGAAAAATATATTCTCATCTATTAAATACATAATTCTTCATACATTGGAATGCTTATGCTTTATTATTAGCTTTCTTCTGTTGGTGAGACCGACTTAAAATTGCTTCTCTTGCAGCTGATATTTGCTCTTCTGTTTCATCTTTCATCCCTTGATCTGGCCAGTCATGATAGTTGTTTTGATTTTGATATGGAAGTATACAGGGTAAGAAGTTATAGGTAAAGAAATGCAAACCAGTCACTGGTATTATATGTACATTGGTAAGATACAATTAAAAGTATTATGTCTGTGTCGTAGTTGATATCCAGATTACTGATTTCTTTAAGCGTTTCAGATAAAATAACTAAATTTGAGGAATAATTATATACCCCTAATTAATTTCAGTTTTTTAAAGCAGCTTTTCAAGTGGAATTTGCCATGACAGTTGAAAAGAGTGATGTTGAAAATGTCCCTTAGGTATATAGATTAGAAATAAAATTCTCAGGTCAATAAAAATTTATTTAAAAATTGATTTGTTTAAAATATTTATTCCCTTCTGTCTCTTGATGGGTATGGCTAGATTATATGTAGTTAATGTTTAATTCATTTTCAGTTGGAGAGCCATCCTATGTATTAACAAGTAGCAATTAAGTTTGCTACTTAGTCAGTTGAATTTGACAGTGACTTCCAAACATTATGTCTATGAAGTTACCTGAACCGGGCTTTAGAAATACACTGTTGAGTGAATGTAGTTTAAGAGGCACATGTGTTTGGGTTAATGAATACATTAATAATGCTAAGAATAAAACCCCCTACTTGTATTTGGGGTTCCTTCTGTTTCTGATTGAATATTTAACAAGTTCATGACTAAAACTTGATATAAGTTAAGATAAAATTTATTCAAAGAGAAACATTTTGAAGTTTTAAAAAAGTAAACTTTTATTTTTTTAGATAAATATGTTCCCTTTGCCCCACATGCATACAGACTCCTTGCCCCACATGCCTACAGACTCCTCACTGTCAGATTCCCTCACATCAGATCCCTGCAGTACACGGGTGTACTTGTCACAGCAGGTGAGCCTTCACTAACACATCCTCATCACCAAAAGTTCATAGTTTATATTCGTTGCTGCACATTCTTGGGTTTTGACAAGTGTGTGATGACACATACTACACAGAGTAATTTCATTGCCCTTAAACTTCCTCTGTGCTCCACCTAGTATTTCTCCCTCCCCATAATTCCTGGCAGCCACTGATTCCCTTCCAGTGTCCATATTTTTTGCCTTTTTTCAGAATGTCACATAGTTGGAATCAAGAGTCTTTTCATTTTGACTTTTTAGTAATAGACATTTAAGTAGGTTCCTCCTCTCTTTTTTCATGGCTTGATAGCTCATTTCTTTTTAACACTGAATAATAATCCGTTACTTAAATGTACCACAGTTTATCCAGTCACCAAATGAAGGACATCTTGTTTGACAGTTACGAATAATACTGTTATAAGTATTTGTATGCAGGTTTTTGTGTGGACATGTTTTTGATACCTTTGGGTAAATAATAAGGAGTGTGATTGCTGGATCGTACGGTAAGAGGAGGCTTAGTTTTGTAAAAAAAAAAAAAAAAAACCAAACACCTGTTAAATTGTCTTCTAAAGTGAACATGCTGTTTTGCATTCCCACCAGCAAAGAATGAGAATTCCTGTTTCTCCACGACCTCACCTGCATTTCCTGTTGTCACTGTTTAGGATTTTGGATAGTCTAATAGATGTGTTCTGATAACTGTTTCTTACTTTGTGGTTCCCTAAGGAAGTGTTGAATTAATGGTTCACTCTGGCAGTCATAAAACTGAGGAACGTTTCCTCCATACTCATGGGTGTAGATACTTGGGAATGCATGCATTCAAATTGAATGGAAAATATACTGTATAGTTTAATTTTAATAGTTGTCTTACGTTACTTAAAATATTTTCCCCCCTCCCCATATAGCAGTGAATGATATAATGTCATGGAAAATGCTGTTTTTTATTACTTGAATATAAAGTGTTAAGTCTTCCATGCCTTTCTCTGTTGGTTATGTTGGAAAGTTTGCATGCTGTTATTTGAGTTCTATTAATAGGAACATTTCTTATTTCCCATTTTAGTTTATTAGAAGATTACTTTCTTGATGCACACCTTTTAATAACAATGCTTTTTAAATGAGTGGATAATTTCTTGGCAAAGTGGCCTACCTTTTTTGTGATTTTATTTTTCTTTAAATATTTTACCTAATTGATTTTTGTTCCTTTCTTGTTTCTAAATATGTTTATTCCCTAATATTTCTAGATGGTGACAGTTTGTCTTCTGTAATGAAAGTTTGACTCTCTAACAGTCTAGTTATTCTTGTATGTAAACTCTAGTGAAAAGATACATTTCCATGTGCTACAAGAATTTATTTTTAGCCTGGAGAAGGAAATGGCAACCCACTCCAGTACTCTTGCCTGGAAAATCCCATGGACAGAGGAGCCTGGTAGGCTATGGTCGGCTTTGCTGACCGCAGAAACTAGCACAATGTAAATCAACTATGCTCCAATAAATTTTTTTTTTTTTAAAGACAGAAATTTTGTATCCTGGATCTTGGAGTACAGAGTGAAGTGCCCTTCCATCACCCACCAGTTGTGTGACTTTAAGTTAAGGTGAAGCATTTCTTTGAGCTTGAGACTGAGGGACATTTATCCCAGATATAAGAGGGAAAGGATGTCTTGCCCTTTAAAAGTATCTTGATTTCTTTCACCTGTCAGCTTTCCCCAATATTTGACTCAGAGTCAGGAGCTCATAACCCTAGAAGGCAAGGATCTAGTCCCTTTGTCCTCACTTCTTCAACTCAAAGAAGTAGTATGGGCCCTATACTTCAAAGGACTCTGCTGGCTCTGTCAGGGTCCCACCAGCCAAGATATTTCTTGGAATACAAATAAATAAAAACAAATAAAAATGTGTGCATGTTAAAAAAAAAAAAACAAAACTTTATTTTTAGGAAAAATTCTAGGAATATTTAATGATAGGTTGAATATTGTTACTTGCCAGAATTTACACATTTCTTAAGAATTATATTTCTTTTAGATTGAAAATTTTATTTCAGGATTTTTAGCATTTTCTTTATTAAGACATGGAACTGAAACGGCACATCGTGATCCTTAGATATTTCTTTCGAGACATACCCGAGAGAGGACTTCATGGATTAAAGGAGGAGGATTGTAGCTGTTGGAACTGTATTCACTCAGACGAGGACATAGATTGATCATTGTATTGGGTGAACACACCATGTCATTGCTTGCAGAATGTTATTCCAGCTGATAATTATGTAAAGTCAGTTTTTGTTTAGTTTACTGTTTCCTAAACCCTCGGCATTCATATACATATTTTAGCATATTGAGTTTTAAGGAAAAAAGTCAATATTCTCCATAAAATAATATCAAGTTCTACATTAAGGTATATTGGTTTAGTTAATTTACATTAGTGCAAATTTTCTGCTACTTTACCTTTTCATGAGTAAATATTGACAGGAACATAAAAACAGTGGTCCTTAAGCTTTTTGGTTTCAAACCTTTTTTAAAAGCTATTAAAAATTATTGAGGACCCCAAAAAGGTTTTAATTACATTATATCAATGCCATATGAGAAATTTAAAGAGACATTTAGAAGAAATGTGTTGTAGTGGAAAGAGGGGCCTTATTTTACAGTTTTTGCAAATTTCTCTAGTGCTCTACTTTGTGTAGTGGGAAGAGTGGTATTGTTTTACTCCATTGTGAATTTCTTTAATTTTGGGCTTTATAAGAAAATGGCTGGCTTCCCATATTTGCTTTTGCATTCCACCTATTGCAAACTGCTGTTTTGGTCAAAGAGCATGAAGAAAACCTGGTTTCACATGGATAAGTATGGAGACAAGTGTATATATTTTAACTTTTTCAGATAATTGAAATATTCTTGTTTGATACTGCAGTGAAACTTGACAAGCAGTAGTTTCTTAAAAGTACTCTTTTGCATTAGAATCCATTAGTCTACCTTAACTATGAGTGGATTGTTTTCCTATGCATGAGTTTGTAATGTACCAAACAGAAAAATAGTGATCCATTGAGTTACACCAACTATCTAAATGTTAATATATTTTGTTATACAAAATTAAAATAAGTCACATTTCTTAATACCAACCACTCATAAGAAATTACACAAGTCAGTAATCTGCTTGTCTGTCAGATGCTGTCTCAAGTAATAATCTTGCTCCAAGAAAATGTGTCTTACTCAGCTGCAGCCCAGTCACAGCAGTGGTTTTCTTGAAATAGCCACCCTATTTCAGAATGCAGCAGAAATTCTTAATGTAGACATCTATTTTGTTGCATAGAATAATTAAAGACATGTACCTAAAGATAGAAAGTTCATAAAATTAATCTGTTTTACTATTTCATCCAGGTGTTCATAGTTGAAATTATTTTTTAATATATAAAAGTATCTTAAAAAAAAGTATCTTAATTCTTGTTCTTATACAAGTGTAAATACTGTTTGTCATGATTTGGAAATAAGACTGTACCACACAATGGCCAAAGAAGAATCATTCATTCTATTCCTTGTCTTTTGTCTGGTCACTTAGAAATTTAATATCAGCTGTAATTGTTGTTGCTTATCGTCTCACATTTCTTTCATCCATATATTTGCCATAGTCTACTTTCCCTTCCACATAAATTCGACACCCCTTTTTAAAAAACTGATGTGCTGCGTCTCTGAAGCCCTGCCAGAATTGTCTTTTGACTGATGTCACCCATTTGATAGGCTTCATTTGCCCTGATCACCACATCTCATTTGTTGCTAGAGAAAATACCGTGACTGGGTTTTTTCCCTTTCACCTGTCTCGTGACAGGGTTCTGACCTACTCAACCAAGTATCTGCGCACAATTCAGAGATGTTTTGTGAAACAAACTGATAGCTGTTTCTGACCCATGTTGTACCTGTACTGCAGGTCTTTAAGGACATTCCTCGTGGTCCAGGGGTTAAGACTCCATGCTTGCATTGGTCTTGCATTGGAGAACTAAGATCCCATATGCCTTGACTCAGCCACAACGAATGAAAATAAAATACAGGTCTTTGAAATGTGGCTTCTATTTTCTTTTCTTACAATCTAATCTTTAGTCTTTTCCATGTGCTCTGGCCCAGGAGGCCGTGACTGAAGTTATTTAACTGCAATTGTAATGTGAAGAGTACAGTGATTACTAGTAAAAATTGAGTGCAGATGCCTTGCTTTGTGCTCTTAACACTAGGATTTTTGCCCACCATTGCTCTTGCACCATGCCCTAGAGTGTCTCAAGTGGAAAGCCCAGAACTGTGTTCTGATGAAGTAGCTTTGAGTTTGTGCACATCTTGGGTGTGTCTTGGGAGATCTTTTCACTCCATGAACCACATCTTGAGAACTTTGTGTTAATGAATTGTTGCTTTGATACAATATGGCTCTGGGATCAACTGTACTTTTGTTTTTGGTCAACTGTGTATTTAAGCATGTTTCACTAACCAGTTTTCAAAAATACATATGCGTAATTCTTAAAATCAAAAGGAACACCTTCTTAATAATATGGTAAAAACATATTAAAAACCATTGCCTTTTGTTAGTCCTTAATGAGATTCTTGAAGAATGAAGGTGCCTTGTGAAGAAGATAATTCCATGAACTCTATTTGGGCAGATTTTTATAGGTCAGCTCAACCACTTTGCTACACGTATGACCCTACATAAGTTATTGAATAATGCTGGGCCTCAGGTTTATCACCTCTAAAATAGGATGACATTTGACCTTACTTCATAGGGTTGCTGTGAGGATTTGTTGAATTAATTAAAACTGTCATCCTAGCTTTCTCCTTTTATACAGCACTGCAATCTTTTGAGATTTTGTTTACATATAAGTTGTTGCCTGTTAAACCATGATAATTTTGGTTAAGTAATAAAGTGTCATTAAAATTTGTATTATAAAAATATCACATGTATCACTTCCAATTTAAAATAGAAGGATTTGCAGAAGCGGTGAGGGTCTTTTGTATTGTTTTTGGATGGGTACATAGTTACAGTGAACTTCAAGTGATTTCTCCTTATTGATATTCAATATATCAAGTTATGAGAAGGACTGTCCTAATTTCTTTTGATGACCTTACCCTTAGATATTATCCCTGCCTCTTGCATTTTACTAGAAGTATGTAGCAGTGGGTTTATAGAAAGTTGCAATAACCTTAAAATACTACTATGGAGCTGAAAATTTCACTTTTTCTAAATTAGTTAAAAATTGATCTGTCATCTGTATTATCTCTTAATCTTGTGATTATAGCTATATGTAAAATAGTACTCAGCAGTTTTCTTTAGGGCAATAACAAATTATGCATTTTTAGTGAAAAATGGTGTAATACATAGCATGAATTGTTACTGTAACCCAATGACCTGCTTACCTTAGACTATTATGACATTCTGATTGTCTCATTTAAAGATATTTTAGAACTGGAACTAGTTTATAACAGAGCACCAAAAGGGGACTGTTTCGGCCTCTGTTGAATAGTTGGCTTAAAACCATAGATCTCTTCAGTATGTTAATACGCTTTCCACAAAACTCTGTTAATGAAGGAAGCAGACTAATAACGTTTTTTTAAAAAGTATTTTATGAATGATAAAGATAAACACTGTTTCAGAAGGTGACAGGTAATGCTGAAATCATAAAGAGGTTTAAACAATAAAAAAGATTCTCTGTTGCCCCATCATGAATCGCAGGCATTGAGTATGGGTGCTGGAATATATAGGGGGATTGAAAATTGAAGTCTCAGTGAGACTAATAATTACTGTCTGTCAGTGATTAGCTATTGCCTACCTAGTCTTTCATAGTTAAGGCAAAGCAAGAGTAAAAACATAAGTTAAACCTTTGTTCCCTCCAACATGTTGGGACCATAAAATCCATGTATTTTACTCTGGTACTGGAGCACAGCCAGCTCTTTGTAAGAAGTAGCTCCTGTAAATAATAACGTTTAAGATTTTGGGTTTGCTGAAAGAGTCCACACATTATCAGAAGGCTCTACGCTGAGGAAATGAGAGCTTGGCTTAATTTATTGATAATAGTGTGAAGTGTGATTATAGAATAGTATTTTCCCTATATTTTCAGAATTACATGACTTAATTGGTAATCAGTTTTATAAAATAGTCTAGCTTTCTTGCTGGTCAGTAATACTACCTGTTAATAGTCAAATGTTTTATGATGAAACATTTATTTTTTGGAAAGTTAAACATTTACTTTGAGAAAGCTTTAGTATTCAGATTTTCTGGGCAATGAGAAACATTTCTTCATGGAACTGTTATGTAAGTGGTGTTTTTCTTGTGTCGTAGCTTCCTTATGGGTTAGCTTTAGAGGCACCTACCTTAGGTTAGATGGGCAGTTGACTTGCTGCGTAGTGGTGTTTCTCCATTATAGGCTTTTTATTTCCTTCATTTCTAGCTTTATAGGTACTTTTCACTAGTATTTTAAAACCAACCCGTTCTAATAAAACTGCTTTTGAAAGTAAGAAAATTATGCTTTCTGTAGATTTAGACTTCACTTGGAATTTTTTTATGATTGCTACTTGTAACACTTGTCTGGTATTGGAAAAGATCATTAAATAATAGTGTAAATTTCAATTACAATATGTTGAGTAATTTCAACTAGAGATTTCACTGAAGTTAGTTCTATGTAACTGTTGGTAAATGAGTTTTTAGGAAATAGTTTTTGTACTGAAACTTAAGATGTTTTGTACATTTGTGTGGCCTTTTATGTCATAGGTAACCTCAAGAGCATTTTGTTTCAGAACTTGATGACTGTGTGATAACACTTTATTTCAGTTTCTAAAAAAATTCTTATTCAGATAAAGGAAGCAATATTATGTTGAGCTTTCAATAATTGCTTGTATGTAGTGGAGACTTTATGGTATATCTGAAAAACCTGGTGAAATAATACCAGAGGACTTGAAGAAAAATGCAAAGGTGAATTACAGTATTGCAAAAATGAAAATTGTCTATAACCTTATTTTTGGCTTAGGGCCCCACAGCTGTATTGTGTGTTTGAATACATTTGAATGTGTAAGTGGTAATGGTCATTTCTGTTTTAAGACTTTAGAGACCTAGGTGGGAGAAATAATTGGTCTTCTTGGTTATTATTACTAGATTTTTTCTTTTAGAATCTAGGCGTGTGTCTATGATCTCTTGGAAGAATAACATTAAAAATGTCATGTAATAGATTTTATGTATTACTCACTGGTAATATATAGAAATATAAATTGGATGCCCTAAGCATTTGTAATATGTTTAATTAAGGCTGTGAGAGTGAAGTTTCTTTTCAGTGTTCTTATTAAGTAAATGATGTTGGAAATTTAAAGTTTTAATGGAACATTATGTCCCAATTTATCTTTCTCTTTTTAATTTTAGATGGGAAATGTTAAGTCCTAAGATCGATAGGTTGACTGTGACAACTATGTTTACTTACAGAGAGAACAGGAAATGAGAATGGGTGATATGGGTCCCCGTGGAGCAATAAACATGGGAGGTAGGGATTTGAAGCACAGGCTTCTGTCACTTACTTGTCATTTTTCAGGGAACTATACATGCTATTTGTGGTATGTCAGTAACAAAATTTGAAACCAACATTTGTAAGTGGTGAAATTTTCTACATTTATTGAGAAAAAAATCAGTATATTTAAAATACATGCTAGGAAGAATAATTTTATTTTGTTTATTTGAAGGCTAACAGATGTATTATGTTTTAATAGATGCAACGAAAGAAACCTGTAAACAGGTTTTGATTAACAACCTGAAACTTGTAGTCATCACATGGTATAATATAGCTATGTTGTTGTATTTTTAAAAATCAAACTCCATGCCCTGCAATTGGCTTTTTGGTGTTGGAATTTTGCTAGCTTCTGAGTTACAGTGTCTTTAAACTTTTTGAGAGTATTTTATACATTTCTATTTTAACACAACTTTTTGCTTAACTTTGAAGCTATTTTTATTCATTTTACTGAATGTTTAACTTATTTTGCCCTAGCCCACAGTATCATGCACAGAAATGCACTGTTTGGAGACATGTGTGACTTGTCAAGTAAATGAGATATATCTTACATATTTAAGCTCATGTATATCTTTAGAATTGATGTGAAGTTTCTAAGAAAATGTTCATGGTAGCACTTTAATATTGATTGCTTGTCTACCCAGGTGGTAAGGGGAGCAATACCAAGTAAATAAGCTAAGAGAAGCATAAGTGGGATGTTTTCATAAGTTTTATTAAATTTTAACTGTCATACTTTTGAGATTTATATAAATAATTAAGTTTTATATATTAGTTTCACATTGTCTCAGAAGCTGAGGTTAAATCTACATAAGTCAAATGTACATACTGTTGCAAGGATTACATCACCTTAACACTCCAGTACGTCAAGTGCACTTCCAGTGAGGAGATCCACATTGCGCTTAGAATGTATGCACGGTGTGTGGAATAAGAAATCTGAAAGCGTCTAATATGTAGGTCGAGCATTTTCCATGACCGACCATTTCCCACCATGCCAGTTTATTGCCATTTGCCAATTAGCTAATCTAAATCATTTAAGACAACTGCTGTTTCCTTTTGTTATTTTTCTTACCTGCAAAGAAACTAGTTACTGACCATCTCTGAGATGCAAAGGAAGCACAAAACATGGCCCTTAACCCAAAAAACTTAATTGTGTAGTACAATTGTAGTACAGTGTGGTACATGAAAAAAATCAGAGAACCAAGAGTACATGAGAAATTTTAAATCAGGTAGTACAGTTGAGGGTATAGTGATGTACAAGTAGTTGAGTGTTTATATCATTTTCAGAGTGAATTGTGGACTGGTGTATTATATAATCTAGGTGGATTTAAGGATTTTCAGTGTGAGGTTGTTTGAAATGCCATTTACAGGTAGTTTGAAATGCCATTATAATTATTAGATTGTCATTAACATCAGAACCAAATTTGAGATATTTCTGATGTTTTAGGGATCATGAAAACAGTCTGATTTGATGAGCAACTTTATTAAAAGAAATGGGAGAATATACTTTTAGATTTCTTATTTAGTTAGGAATTTAAGAGATTTAAAAGTTTTGATGGCATTTTATTCACTAAATAACCATGTTTTAACACTTAATTAGCTCCCCTAACATCCACTCCATTTAATTTTCTCCTGTTTACATTTTATTCAAAGTGAGGGTTTATCCTCAAAGTGAGAGTTACGACTTTTAAGTCCTTATCATGCATTGAATGTCACTGTTCAGTTGGTAAATTGTCATATTCTCTCAAGCTACATAGATGAAATGTGACAGTAGGTTTTCTGGTGTGTTACCATGTACTCCACGTGGAACACAGTTTATAAAATTGCTTTTCAGGGGACCAGATAATTCTAACATTCCTTATTAGATCTTTGCATTTAGTCTAACTACAGTCATCTGGTAGAAGAACATAATTACTAAAAATAAGAGTACTTCAACTATTGATACTTGAAAATATTTTTATTTAATTATACCCATATGTGTATTAGTTATATTGTATCTTAGAAGTTAGGTGTGATAATTATGTTTTATTAAAAGGAGAAAAAAAACAAAACAACCATAATCCTTGATCTGTTCTTTTTGGGGAAAGTCGAGGTAGGATTCCTCCTGGATCATGCCTCTGCCCTTAATCATTTTGCTTGTGGGAAAAGTTGTAGAAGTCTAGTAAAAATTTGATTTGTAGCTATTCTAAGGGAATAGAAACATTGTTGGATAGTTCAAGTGTAGATTTACTAGTGAGAACTTTTTGGATTAAGGAACTACTTCTTTTCCAGGAAGTGGTTGGGGTCTGGGAATTGGGTTCAGAAGGAGCCACAGAGTGTGTTGCCAGGGACGACAGGAAGTCAGACTTCCTCCCTCAACTGCTCCTGGACTCAGCCTTGTGCAAAGTTGAGCTTCATTGGATACTGAATTGTGAATTTGAATGACAACTTCCACTCCTATTATAATGTGTTATTGAGAAATTGAGTTCTGAATGTCATGAAATTAACTAGATAATACTAGAAGAAAATTCAGTCTTTGTCATGAATTTTTAATGATAAGTATAACTAGTTAAAAAATTTTAAAAGTTCCAAGAGGATACCTAAAAATGTATTTGAAGACATTATAAATGTTGTATTACAGCTTAAACATTATTGTAGTTAACATGAGGCAGGTGGATGGATGTCTTGATGAAAAAAAATTTGAGGTATCCAACTGTTCTCATTTCCAGAATGTCAGTATGTCAAAAAAAAAAATTCAAATAGCTGTATCAATATTTTATCTGTATTTGGTTGCATTTGCTTTTAGAAATAAGTTTTGTCATGATGAGTCATTTCAGTTTTTTAGTTTGTTTCTATTGCATATTTCTATATAAAAAGTACCTCCTGTAATTTTGGGAGATGTTCAATAACTGTAAAAGTCAATTTGTTTACAATCAACTTTGTGTGTGTGTGTGTGTATATTTATAATGTACACACACACACATCCACACTATATACACATACACACACCCACAGTAATCTATATATGAGGATGTGGTTTCTCCCATCACAATTTAGTATAGTTTACATGCTAGTATTTTTAGTCATAACTATAAGAAAATTAAGTGGTTTTGTAAGTGCTAATCCTTTGCTGTTAATTTAAACTGGTAGAGAGTTGTCATACTTTCTTCACTCGTAAGGGAGTATTTATTAGGTTAAAAAGCAGACTACAGCAAATAATACTGATGTTATAAAGAAAACTTTTCAAGCTTTGATAGTCTCAGACATAAAATAATTGATCGTTTTCTCATTTGTTGTATGTACATTTGTTTAGCAAATGTAGTGCTCTATCAGAGTCAATAATTGAGTGTCCCATTCTTAAGGAAGTAAAATGATTTTGATAATATTCTTGTTATATAGATTGCCTAAGTATTGTTAAATTTTAAATGTTTACTCAACTAAGATAGGACAGCTCTAAGTATAGATTGTTTTGCATAGATGCGTTTAGCCCAGCACCTGCTGGTAACCAAGGTCCTCCTGCAATGATGGGTATGAATATGAACAACAGAGGAACTATTCCTGGCCCGCCAATGGGTCCTGGTCCTGCCATGGGGCCAGAAGGAGCTGCAAATATGGGAACTCCAATGATGCCAGATAATGGAGCAGTGGTAATGTATCATGCACATTATTGTGATTCTATCAAGTAGAATTTACTTCTGCCCCAAAGGTAACTTCACACTTAACATAATTTGGCATCATTTGTTTTGTCAGTAAAGATCAATGTCCAATGAAGAAAAGGTAATATTATGAACGTAGGTTTTGATTTATGAGAGGCAGGTTTTTATTATCTCAAGAGTTAGGATTATGATCCACGGCATACTTTTGCATATGAGTGTATAACAGATGTGTATGTTAATTACAGTCATTTTACAGTGATTTTCATTTGTATACACCTCTTAACCAGCATTCAGTGTGCATTCTAGTATTTTGTGATTGTGTTCTTCTCCTCTGAATTCCTTACCTTTGGTGAGGTATGAAGCCCCAATATGTATGAAAACAGTTTTCTGTCTTTTTTTAAAAAGATCACTTACAAGTAATTTCAGAGAATTTAACTGTAAAAAAAATTTACATTAAAGTTTTAAAGTATATTTTAAACTTATATTGCATTCTCACTGAATAGACTTAGTAATTTCAGTTACATTTATTACTAAATTTAGGCAATTTCATATCTTGATTTGAGAGTGTGAAGCTATCTTTGTCTGGGTTACATATTATAAAAACGTTTTTCAGTTGTACTTCATAATTTAAGTATCAGTGACAAGACTGATAGCATTTTTCTTTTCCCTTAAAGTCTGTCACTATTTAAATGAGACTTTATATTGGTAAAACATTTTCTTATTTGGTTTTTGTTAATGGTTGTCCTAAGTAACGTTAAGAAAGGGGAAATAGTTGACTGTGTATTTGAAAAAGGAAGCTCAGTTTTGGAATAGAAGATAGCATTGCTGCTGAGAAAGAGAAGGTGTTGCTGTTAAGACTCAGACCTGCCATCAGCCCTAAACCCTCCTGATCTCAAGAGACGCAAGCAGTGAATGTGGGTCTTAGAACTGATGGATGCAGTATTCTATTTTAAATTTTATTTATTTTAAATATAGTCCTTTAAGAATTTGGACAAACTGGATATGCTAACAGGTTTTTAAAATGAGCATCTACACAGATAAGGAGGCAGTAACGTAATACTGACTGTGATCAGATCAGGTGTTACATACTGATCAGTGTACCTGTGTCCTTCATTGGAGGCTAATTTCATAGTAAAGTGTCTGAGAGCTAGTAAAAACTTGTAAAAATAATTTGGTTAAAGTTTTGTGTAGTATGTAATCAGCAGAGACTTAGTAAAAGTAACAGGTCTGCTTTTCTCTACCTCACACAGAAATGGTAACGTTTATTTAAATATCCCCCTTAGTCTTTCACAGTGGTATTTTATTACTGCTTATAGGGAGTTCTGTCCAACCTTTGAGATTACGATATATAGTTATTACTGTGAAGTTTTTCAGAATACATAATTCGTGTTTAATTCTGCCTTTTGTTGACTTCTAAAAACTATTTTCCCAGTAATAGTCTTTACAGAAAAGCACCGTGAAAAGTTTTCATACTGAAACTATAACTGTTTTTATATGTACTTTCTATGTTAAATGCATTATATTGAAATTTTTATAATATTTACTGTGTTGGCCAAAAAGTTTGTTGGAGTTTTTCTATAAGATGGCACAGAAAAACCTGAATGAACTTTTTTGGCCAACCCAGTACTTTTTCAAACAATGTGATGCTGCTCCTCAGTTTTGTCTCTCATTTTTAAAACACAGTACGTTTATTAACCAAACTGTTACATGCAGTAAAAACTTTAATGAAAGAGAGGGAGTTCCCCGGCAGTCTGTGTTTAGGACTGTGTGGTTTCACTGCTGTGATCCTGGGTTCATTCTCTGGTCAGGGAACTAAGATCCCACAAGCCACATATGGCATGGCCAAGAGAAAAATAAATAAAAATAAAAAGAGAGATCAGAACAGTAAAATAATAACTAGGTTTAAGATGGTATTCACTTTGTAAAATCAGTTCTTTTTTCATGAAATTGGGGGCATAGCATTAGCAAAATGTAACTCTTCATTCAGATGCTTCTTTTATTTTTTATTTTTAAAACATAGTAACTAATTAAATTGCTCCTTTCTTCCTTCTATGTGTGATCCTGATTCTGCTGGACTTTCTGCTGAACTTCATGACACCACCACTTGGGATTGTGCCAATTTTTCTTGTCACTTATATTTGGCGTGTTCCAAATGGACTTCACATTTGTTATGTGGTATTATAGCACAATGATAGATTTCCGCAAGGACCACCGTCTCAGATGGGATCACCTATGGGTAGTAGAACAGGTTCTGAAACCCCTCAAGCACCGATGAGTGGCGTAGGCCCTGTTAGTGGTGGTCCTGGTGGTTTTGGTAGAGGGAGCCAAGGGGCCAACTTCGAAGGCCCTAACAAGCGTCGTAGATACTAGACAGTCTTTTATTCATGACTGTTTAGAGGAGAAAAATAACTTTTACCTGTTACCTAGAATAAAAGTTTTATTGTTATTGTATGTAGACTTAAAATTTTTTTTTAAATACTTGAAGTTTTTGTATTTTTCTTTATTCATAAGCTTTGTAGATTAGAATGGTAATGATGATACTCATCATTGTGAATGTTCAAATGTGTTTGTGACTTTAGCTAAATATAAGTATGCCACAGTACTGTGAATTCTGTGTAGTTAATCTCAATAAAGAAATCATCTTGGATAATTTTAAACTGTTATTAGTGGTATTCTCTTACAGTTTTATTAAATTTTGCTGTAATGGTTATACTTTTGATTGCTTTAACTAACCCCAGCCATTTACAAATGACAATGATTTTCTGCTTTTTAGTTTGTGCAAGTTGCCCTGAATATAGCTTAGTGAAAACTGATGTCAGTAAGGGGCAGACAGAGGAGCACGCGGGGGAGGGAGGGTGTGGGGATTACACCTGTATGCACCATTGATGTCCTGTGAAATCAGAGTTGCTGTCTACATTTCATACAGATTCTGAATATTCAAATATTCTGAGGAGGAATATTAAGGATATCTTTGTCTTGTGCTGAGTTTTCCAAATAAATCTTTTGAATCTTGAAAAAAAAATGTTTGAAGGCAAATCTCTTGTGCTTATAAAATATCTATTTTTAATCTTATCGGCTGTTATTTATTTGGTGTCAATATCTAGATCTTACTCTTTAAATTTTCTTTAAAATCAATAAATAGCGTTAGCTAGGATTTTAGTTGGGAATTTGCTGTGGTATTTAAAAGAAATTGGGCATTTCTTGAGCATGTTTGTTTCCAGAAATGTTCAAGGTAGCCTGACTGCAGGGCCGTGAATGTTCAGGAGGCTCTGCTGTCGGACAGGCAAGGTGTGCCTGTCTCCTAGAAATACGGTTCATGTGGTGAGTGTTATGGCAGTCAGATTAGATCTCTTTCCTGTCAATTATGTTTTGAAGATTGATTTTCAATAGTATGGAGAAACATCACATTAGGATTTTTATTACAAAACAGAGTTCACATTATATTTAAATTTTTATGTTAGCCATGTTTAACTTAAAATTACATTTGAGGAATCATGTATTTAAGCCACAAATCTAAGGTGTCAGGCATTGGTTGTAGCAGTTACTTCTCACATAACATTTCAGTGTGTTACTGTACCATGCTTTTAGCATTTTTCTGAAGAACAATGTGCTTTAAAAAAGTGAGCAGTATGTAAATATTACCCAGGCGTGGTTTCTGTTTTTGCTGGAAGGCATCCTTTGAAAGAAGTTTGGTTACTTAAGATTGCATAAAAGCAGTTGAGTATAAGGCATGCTTGAGATGCATGCTTTTGTATCAGAGTTTTCTTATGTACTATTTTTTTAGACACAATATGGATGGAATTATTTTCCAAAATTTTCGACATTCTATTGTTTTTGGCAAATCTTTGAAAACATGATAAGGAGATTATAAAATAATAGACTATTCTCATCACATTTTCTGTGAATGTGAGTTGGCAAGGGGTGTAATTTGTTATGATTTGTGACATTAATTGCAGTGTGGGGAGTTGTAACATCAGCTATAATTTTTAAGTGATATCTGCTGCACCTGAATAGACCTTTCCCGTCATCTGTATTTTTATTCCTAAAATCTTTAGGTAATTTTTAGTATTGTATTTTGCTTCAAAACTGAATTAAGATTGGGAGAAACTTTGTCCTTGATGTTAATACCAAGCTAACTTTGGCCAAGGCTGTGAAATTACGTACAGTTCATTCAAGAACATTTGAAAGCATTGCACAAAGAGATGCCCTAATCTGAACATTCTAGTGTCCGGCTCATTCTGGCTCCAAGAACAGAGCTCTACACAGCTTTTTCCCTTCATCGAGAAAGTCCTTGTTCCAGTTCTTACCAAGTTTACCCTGGGAACAGTCAGCTTCTGAGTGAGTCAAGTGGAGCATCTGTGAACTCCTAGTTACTCAAGTTTTTAGTGTTTTTGTCCAGTTAAACAACTTTGTGGCTCAGTCATTATTTTTCCTTGTGGAAAAGTATACCAAGGAAGACATTTGAATGCCATTTTCTTAAAACTTGTAGATATAAAAATAAAGAATAGTGTTAGCTTTTCTAAATAAGTGTGATTTTGTCATCCATACTCCCATAATTCTTTTCTTAAAAAGATATGAAACATTATTAGTAGTATAACATCACAATAACATGTTTCTTTTTGTGTAATGATTTGAAACACTGCATTTAAAGTCTGCATGATTTAGGTTTCATATGCTGTTATTAACATGCACAAAATAAAACGAATATCCCATTTTCCTAATTGTTTTATTTTAGCAATGTATTTTGTTAATTTCTCCGTTTTTATTTTGAGAATGAATGTATTCATTTTCTTCTTGATAGATTCTGTTTTTTAAAAGCTGTCGGTTCACTTGTATTTCATAAAGCTCAATTGGTTATTTTTGAGTTTTGGGATTTTTTATGCTTAAAATCAGTGCTGAGCATTCATTGGAAGATATTAAATATTTGTTTTGAATCCTACAGTATCAATAGTGTGGGAAAAATATTTGTTTTACCTAGAATTGCCATTTAATAGAACAGTGATCAACACTGACAGTATCTGAATTGGATTTTGTTTCTCAAATACTAATTGAAATTATGCTATCACATTTTATTCAGAAATGTACTTGTCGAACATACAAGTTTCAGAAAGTTGCTGTTATGTGTAAACTCTAATAACTGCTAAATGTCACAATGAATTAATAGTCATTAATGATTAGGGGGTGGGTTTATAATTACAAATTAGATTATGAATGAGAGAACATAAATGTGTGATTGAATGGAGATGGTTTGTGGAAGAATGTGATAAATGTGTGTTTAAACCTTAAAAATTTTTAATATTTAGTGTCAAATGGTGCTAGTCAGAAATGAAAAAGACACTTTACTAGGGAGTAGTATGATACTTAAATGTGGGTTTTTTGGTATGTTAAGAGTTTTGTTATAATATGTAGTAATATGTTTAACTATATTCCTGAAATTTGAGAGCATAACAGTGATTTTAAAGTCAGACTTACTTTCAAGAATAAGGCACATTCCTGACTCCTAGATTTCAGCATTGTAAATGTTGCCCTGTCTTTTACTTCCTAGTTGGTTAGATGCTCCTCCACAAGAACTCCTGGGGTCAGGGTAGGGGCTACTTCAGAGTAAGTAGCCAGGCCATCTCTTAAGTGGTATATGTAGCCCAGCATGGGTTATTTCATTGTAAACAAATAATGGTTAAATAAATTAACAGTAGTTTTATATTTTTCAAGAGCATTGTTTCCTTTCCAGTACCCTTCATTACTAAATTTTTAAAAAAAGGGAAACGAAAAAAAAAAAAAAAAAAAGGGAAACGTAGTAGTATAAGATACGGGTTTTCTCCAGTGTGTATAATGAAGTCCGCGTACAGTTTCCTGGTTGAATGTGGTTAAGTAATTTGTAGAATGTCACTCTGGGAAAATGGTGAAGAATTTCACTATTTTTATAGAATCTGATTTTTTAAAAAGTTTTCTGATCTTTAAAATCAGGATTATGTGTTGTGTATTACATTAGTTCTTTTTAAATCAATAGCACTATCTTCTGAGTATAGGAAAAAATATCTTGAAAGGGTATTTGTTTCAAAGGGTCTTGATTACTGAAGAACGTTATTACTGATTGAAGTTTGAATCTTTATTTAAAGGTCCAAGTGCTGTGTTACCTTGGGAATATTATTTGACCTTTTGTCTTTTTCTATAAAATCGTGTTTAGATTATAAATATCTTTAAGGATTCCTTTTGGTTGAAACCTATTATTAGGGTATATTTTTATTCACCTGGTGGGATTAGCAGTGTGTACTTTTTTTTGTGTGATACTTTCAATATGAGAAACTTTCATTTTCTAAATGAAGAACATCACATTTCTTAGAGTAATGTAGCCAGAGTTTGTAATGCGTATTTTAAAAAATTCTTTTCCGAGTATATTGTATTATAGCTTAAATCAGTGTTGTAACTACTGACTCCTCTATTCAGATTTTGTTGACTGTTCATTTAAAAATCTTCATTAAAATTACAATTTGTCATCCCGAATTAAAGCAGTGAATTTCAAAAGAGATGGTATTGCTTCTAAGTAAAATGTCAAGTTTCACGCAGTTCACTTCTGTGTAAAAATTGACTTGAATTGTTAGGATTAGGTAGAATGAAGTGTATATAGTTTGAATACGTGAATTTTTCTTGAAATTTTTAAAAAGGATAAAAAATAAATGATTTTAATTTACTCATTAAATACAAGGGCCCTGTGTTGAATGGTTCCGTAATAATGTAAGTGCACGATATGTCTTAAATGGCATGTTGAAGGCTTTGGAATTAATGTTTATACCTGGAATTTGTTTCTAGCTCTGAAATTGTCACTACAGAATCAAGTTCATTTTTATTATGTGTTATATATCTCAGTTTAAGGTAGACTATATATATTAAATAATATAAAAAGCCGTAGGAATCTATAATGTTTCATGTCATATTTGTCAGTGGATCTTTAAGAATCATTCTTCGAGTTCTGACGTCTTTTTTGCAAAGTGTCATTGAACCAGGCTTCTGTGAATGAAGCTTTGTGTATGTTTATCCTTGCCATGTTCTGTGCAAGTTATGTACATTTTCATTTTTGGATGCTTGTTTAAAAAATTATTTTTTGCAAATTATTCATATTATCTAATACATAAGAATAGAGAAACCATCTTATTTCATTGTACATTTTGCCAGGATGATTTTAGTTAAGTTCTCCTCAAGGTATGTTTTAATTTAGATAATGTAAATTAATATCAACTATGATACATTGCTTAGATTTACAAGTGTGACTTTTTTTCTCTATGTACTAAAAAGATGTTAAACAACTTCACATAGTGATTCTCTTAATAATTTCTGACCTTTTTAGTGTTATAAACAGTAATAACTTGCTCAGTGGTTATATAATGTTCATTCTTTGAATTGGTTAAAATATTAACATTTTTATGCCTGTGGTTAGAATATTTTAAACAGAATAACTATGGAGCCAACAGTTTAGCAAACTGAGCAAACTGGGTTGAGAGATAAATGGTGTGGTATCTAATATAAATATATCATTTTATGACAAGAAAAAAAGAGTTTATGGGAGCGCTGTCATTGAGAATTTCACTATATTTATTTGTTGTACCAGTTATGTATTGAGAGGTCCTCTTGTATTTTGGACCCTTCTCCAGCACTGAGATACAACAGTGGGGGGAAAAACCCCTGCTATAAATTACAGTAGTCGTGGATGTCCCTCTGAATTGATGGCTCTCAGGCTAATTATGCACCGGAATCACCTGGAGGTTCAGTAAAACAGACTTCTGGGCCCCACTCCAGAGTTTGTGATTCAGCAGGTCTCAGGTGGGGCTAAACAGCAGGCATTTGTAACAAGTTCCCAGGTGATACCCATATGTTGGGTCTGGGGACCCCACTTTAAAACCTCTGTTCTAAAGTGTTCCTCTGAAGAGGCACAGAAACTCTTTTGGTTGGTGGTTTTTGGTGGTGGTGGCATAGAGGATTTTCCTGGTACATTGTATGTTGAGTAGAATCCTTAGCCAATCATTATGAGAAACCAAAACACTCTCAAGCTTTCTCAGGTTCTGCCAACTGGCAAGAACTGCAAAAAGTCTGTTATTCTTATCAGGCTATGGCTTGGCTATTGAATGCTGAGTCTTAAACATAATACTCTTTTTGAAGTAGGATTTTCTTGTGTGTGTGTTCATAAACCTAGTTAGTTCAAGTGAAGAGGGCGTATAGAGAAAAACACACTTTGAAAATGTAAAGTTTTTTTACTTAACTGATTCTCAGCCATCCTTACCAGTATGAGGTTGAAACAGTGTAATAATTTGTTTTTGTGCCAGTGTATTTGAATGTGCTTGTGCCAGATGACCGGTGAAGGTTCTAGAAAACTGCTGATATTTGCTTCCCATCCTGGTGAATATGAATAGAATGATACTATTTTGATGAAATGATGGCTTTTGTGAGTGAGCTCATCTTTTGCTTTTCCAGATTGAGGATAAAGTTTTGATAAATTATTTTTTCTCAGACCATGCATGTATTTACTAAATGTAATTTCTTTTGCTTTGCAGCTTCAATTCTTATTACACATTTAGTGATACCCATCTGGAAGTTTAGTAAATGAGAATTGTTAAGTAATTTTAAGATAAGAATTACAACCTGCTTTGTGAGACCTTACAGTGATGTATGCTACGTAAATATGTGATTTAAAAATCTATTTAAAATTATATAGTATGTTGAAATAATCAAACTGGTTCATAATGAGAGCACATAGTTAATATATTAACAATAGTTTCTTCCAAACAATTGTGACTATGTTAGTGCAAAGAAATAATCGCCTGGTTTGCAGCCTTCTAAATATCTTGGAATATAGTTTCTAGAACATTGTGGTATATGTTAATTAAGAATATCTGCGTAGAAAACAAGTGTGGAGACTTGTTTCTTCGTGTAGTCCAGCTGTCTCCTGGGTGCCTCTCTGTCCTGCTTCCCTCCAGACTAATAACCCTGACACCAGAAATCCACTTCAACCAAGCTTTTTGTGTGTGTGGGAGCCAGAAATGGGTGTGGCTCCAGGAAGGAGTGTTAACTGTAGTTTAGGAAGCCCTCATATCCACAGACCCCATTAAGGAGTCAGATTCCTTGCTCCTTGGGAGTCCAGAACTTAAGAGGCTCAACTCCTATCGTAGGGTGGCTTGTTAACTTGTTTTTCAAACAAATTCTCATGAAGGTCAATGAGAGGAAAGCTTTGTTTCATCCATCTTTTAAAGCAAATTTATATGGATAGATTTCTAGATATATTTGTTTTTCCTGTGTAAATGTTTATTGCTAGTTTTCTTCAGCCAAGATTTGACTTGAAGTCCTGTGGCTGGCAGTCCTTGAAAGTGAAAGTGATGTCGCTCAGTCGTGTCTGACTCTTTGCGACCCCATGGACTGTAGCCCGCCAGGTTCCTCCGTCCATGGGATTTTCCAGGCAAGAATACTGGAATGGGTTGCCATTTCCTTCTCCAGGAAATCTTCCTGACCCAGGGATTGAACCCAGGTCTCCCACACTAGGCAGATGCTTTATGATTTATGCATAATGATTTATTAGGAAAATTTAAGAGACCTTGTTTTTTTTGCTTGTTAGCTGTATATTATGCTTAATGGGCCTTTATCTTGAGCCATTAAATCTTGTAAATTATATGTAGGAGGAAGATCAGAAGTTCTTGGAAAATGACATGTTCCAAATTGGGGGGCTGTGAAGTACAATATAGAAAATACCTATTCAGATTCTTAATTTCTGCTTTGCAATGTAATGTGTTTATATTTCAGGAAGACTAAATATATATCCTAGTGTTTGTGCTTCAAGTGTTAGAGATAAGGTAAGCCAAGTTATTCACATTATGATCTTTTAGACAATGACTGGATGATTTCTCTGGGTTAAAAATACAGATCTGATAATTTGAATTATCTTGTAATTAGTTGAACAATATGGAAGAACACTGCCTGACACAACATATCTAGTCATCCTTTTTTTTTTCTAGGTCATATCCATATAATACACATACTAAATAATTTAGCAACATGTAAACAAGACTGGTTTCAGCAGTTGGATATTGGCAGTAGTGTCCTGCAGCCTGGGTACTGCAGAGACAGCTGTGCTGAAGGCACTCCTGCCCTCAGCTCCCTGGCATTTGCATTCTAGATCTGAAGACACTCAGTGACAGATGGTTGAGATGACTAGAGAAAATGATAGCTGTTTTATTAGACAAGGAGACTGGAAATGACCATCTCAGGAAATAAAGGGACAGAACCCTCTTAAATGTAGTCTGTACTGATGAAACAGAGTTGTGGTCGAGGAAGTGGGACAGTCAGTCCACTGTGGGAGCCGCACTGTCCCCTGTCGCGGCCACAGGTCGCTGCTGAGTCTTTGGAACAGGACTGGTGAGGCTGGGACTGGGTTTTAATTGCATTATAATTAACTTAAATTCGGTTATCAATGCAGTAGTAAGCATATTTGGATAATTTGGATATGTGAATTTACTTTTGCATCTTAAGTTTAATGAAACCTAATATATAAGTATTGAAGAAAATTTGCCATTTGAAGTAGATGTGTAAAATATACACAAAATTGCAGAGACTTAGTATGAAGAAAGAATAAACTATCTCAGCTTTTCATATGACTACTTGTTGGATTGGTGATATTTTGGATATATTCAGTTAAATAAAGCATACTATGAAGCTAATTTCATCTGCTGCTTTTTTTCCCCTTCAGTGTTGCTTTTATGACATTTAGAATTTCTTTTGTTGTTTGCATGATTTTTCTTATGGGAAATGCTCATCTAGGATAGTAACTGTCAAATTTTGTTATTTTCGTTGCATGATTGTAATCCTCGAATCCTTGTTACATGGCCTGTAGTTATGAATCTGTTTATTTTTATCTTTTAGAAAGAATAACTTGAGGTTGAGGGTTTGCTGAGTGTATGCTCACCGTGAGGTGTAAGGGTGGGACAGCGTTCTTGTATGATCAGTTGGTGTTTGTGCAGGAGTGGCCAGGACGGCTGAGCTCCCAGTTCTCAGGAAGTAGTGATACACATTTTACTCCCTTTACTTTTGTATATTATCTACCTGATACCTTCTTTATAAAATATTTACTCTTAACTCCTGAAGACGCTTTGTCATGTAAGATTTCTCCTAAAACTTTATGAAATTTTCTTCATTTATTTACTCCATTTAATCTAGGATGTCAGTTCTGAGAAAGTTAGGGACCTTATCTGTCAATTAGTGATATATTTTCAGTTCCTGGCAAGTCCTTACTAAATTTAGTGGATGAATGACACCAACTGTAAGACAGACTGTGTATTCACTAATGAGAATACAAAAATGAACAAAATATGGCACTTGCCCTCTTGGGATTAAGCAAACTATTAGGCCAGTTGGTAGTAATGAAACAATTAGGAAGTGCTCTGGAAACCCAGAAGCGAATATCCACTCATGTTGGGAAGACTTCACTAAGGTGATCATTTTTGAGCAGGACTTAAAGGTGAGTAAGTATTTGCCCAGGGTAGATTTTTAGGTGGGAGCTGGAGAGAGGACTCTGGGGCAGTGAGCAGTTAACAAGAAGCTGTCCAGGGCCAGGATTCAGGGTGGAGAAGAAGTAAAGGTTGCTAAGTTTTGAGTTTGAGGTGAGGGGGTGTCAGGACAGGAGAGGCTAGGTCATAAATGGAAAGCCAGGGGACCACATAGACCATTGATTCCCTACCCCCCTCCCCAGCTACACATGCTCCTTGAAAAGATCTTTAGTATTTATGAGGGTTGTTAGATTCCAGCCAAGTATTTTACACATAGAGTGTGATTTGAGACCACAGTTGGCCCTTGTGTCCCTGGATTCTGTATTCACAGGTTCAACTAACAGTTGATTGAAAAGATGGGGGGTGAGGGTGGGGGGGGGGGAAGGGAATTCCAGAAAGTTCCAAAAATTGAAACTTGAATTTGTCATAGGCAACTATTTACATAATATTTACATTATATTTGGTATTGTAAGTGATCTAAAGTTATTTACCATATAGGAGGATGAACATGGTTTATGTTCAAATGCTTTGCCATATTATAGTAGATTTTGGTGTCTTGAGGGTACTGGAACCAGCCCCCTGCGCATGCCCAGGGCCGACTGCAGTGATCTGGTGGGAGCAGGAAGTTAGGGTGACCTTGTGGAAGTTGCTGGTGACCTTGTGGCATCTGGTCTGAGTGCTGGGCCAGTGGTGATGCCGTTTGCTGAGACATGGAAGGTAAGTGCTCAGGACTGGGCATGGGCTGTAGCTGCTTGAGGGAGAGAATGGCTGTCCACTGGGTTTTGTAATATTTTGGATTTGAGTTCCTACAGTGGTTTGTTGGGGTTTTAAAGACTATAAAGCTTCTCTCTCTGACCTCGAAAAGCCTTGTCCTTTATCACTGAAGGTGACTTAGTACACTTCAGGCTGGTCCTGCTTTTACTGTCCTTGCAGTTATTCTCCATATAATGTTCTGTGCTTCCTTCTAAAAGGCTCCTACCCTGTGCCAGATGCAGTAGTTCTGTCTTAATAGAGCCCCTGCTGTCTTTTCGGCCATGGGCATTATTTGACCTACTCTCGTGTTTCTGTCCCACCGTCCTTCTGCCCTTGCTCACTGAGCCCTGAGATGGCTCCTGTCTCCCTGGGTCTCTGAGGAGGATCCTTTCCCCACAGAACTAGACCACCTCTCTCATTCCTGTCGCCTCGTCAGCGTGTGGGGCTTGTTTGTCTGTTGTACTTGCCTTTTACTTATCTTGTATCAGTGTTCCCAGTATCATGGCACAGTTGCCACTTCTATTTCTTGAACTGGTCTGAGGAGATATCCAGGAGGAAATGGCATAGACTTGAGAGTTTGCAGCTCATGTGTGTGGATGAGACTCCCAAGTTGCTTATTCATTCAGTAGACAGTTTTTAAGCAGCTTTTGTCTTAGCCTGTGTGTAAATAATGAAGAAAACAGACTTGGTCTCTGCCTGCTGTGAGTTTGGAGTCTGGTGAATGGTGAGAGAAACGTGGTGAGAACTGGCAAGTTCTTAGCTGTCATCACAGTGGGGAGTTAGAGCAAGAAGAGCAGACAGAACTTTGAGCAAAGCCCCGTGTGTAATAGAGTTTGGGAGACTATATGCCCTTACATGCATCTATAGAAATATGTCTAAAAAGAAAGTGAGGAGCTGGGAAAGAAGGGAGAATGTAAAGGGAGTGATTCAGGATGGACGGAGGGGAGCCTGGGTAGGTGAGGTTGCTGGTACGAGTTTTAAGTTAAAAAGGCTCTCAGTGCAGTTTTGTGACTGGCTGAGCCCCATGCAGTGGAGGTTGGTGCTGGAGGAGCCCCAGGCATTCATGAAAAAGGGCAGCAGGATGCCATTGTCCTCTCCAGGAGAGTCTGGTGTTCTCTAATTGAATGTCAACCAAAGGCTTCTGGTTTTTGAAGTTTCCGTTCTTGTTTTCGTGGCATTGGTATGCCCTGGAGAGAAGGGGACAAGTGGGCCAGAACAGCTTATCAGGGAGCGTGATCGTCATGTGTGCTCCAGTGGACCAGAGATCTTGATGGTGATAATTCCTCCAGTGACAACTGTAAGGTGGCTCCGTGGTTATGGTTTACAGGAGAAATAGTTCAGTAATGCTCTGTTTTGAAGGGAATAGTTGTTCCTCTCAGGCTTTGTTTAGTAAGTTGGGTGCTGTATCAAAAAAGAGATTGAGATACTAGTTTGTACAGATATTGGGAGGAGAAAAAGCATGTAATATGCAATTTGAAGAAACTTTTCTTTTTTGGTCTTTTGTGTTTTATTTCCTATTCAAGGGTGAGTCATTATTCCATACCCTGATTAAGGCTGCTGGCTCCCTTTCACTGCACCCTGTTTTCACTTGTTTGCTTCCGTTATTGTGGTTTTTTGGTTAACATTTATTACTGTTCAATTGGATGGATCTGGGGATTTTAAAAATTACTTCTGGTCATTGTTTGCTTTTCTGGGTTGTCTTTGAAATGGTGTTTTGAAATGTTTCTAGATTATATAGTAAACTTAACTATATAGTGATAATGCTTAGTCCCTGCATTTTGGCTTCTCTAAGTCTTCTCACTAGGTGCTCTATGGTGAAGACAGATGAATGTGGGCAGGGTATGAAGAGTGGGTGGGGTGCCACAGTCTGGGGACCTGCAAGCAGCAGTTTTCTGGTTTGAGATTTCTTTGCTCTCTGACGTGAGAGCTGCTGAAAAGTTGGGAGGTAAATGCAGTTGGAGAGGATCAAGATTTTTTTCTAGTTTACAATATAGTGCCATTTCAGGTAAAAATCATCATGTTAACAATTGTGTGTATATTGTCCTAACTTCTAAGGAAGGTCAAATAAATACAATCAAATTGAGTTAGATGTTTAATTTTTTTATATATATAGTGAATACGTAGTATTTGAAATACAAATATGTTTTATTACATTTATTTGAATTATGGTTCAATTTCCTGCTTTTATACTTATTAGTATAGAAAGAGAATTGTTTTTTAAGACCAATTAATTAGGTGTTTGGACTATCTCAGTTTTTCATAAAATTTTCCCAGTGACCTTTATCTTGAACATTTCCTCAGTTTCCCTTGCTCCTCATCACCGTCTTTACGTGGCTCCATCTTGAGGCTGGCCTTGTCTGCTCCCACCCGAGCTGTCAGAACAGCCACAGCAGCCGTGGGCCCCTTGGCACTCCAGGGCTCCTCTGGATCCATGTGTTCCTCTTGGCATGTGCTTGGCAAGATCAGCATTAAGTGAACCCTGGACAGTTCATCGTGACCGTTAACTACAATTCTCTTCCAGTTTGTCCCTTACTAGTTCTTTTCTTTTGGATGGTGTGTGAGTGCACGTACACTCAGCATGGGTGCTAGTGCTACAGTGAATTTTGCTTTTTTTTCTTTAAATGAATTTTATCACATCATGATGTAGGTATTAAAAATGCTAATTTAATGTAGACATTTTATTGCTGTCATGATACTTGGATATATGCTAATACTATATATTTTTTTTTCTAATACTATATTTTTCAATGAAATAAATGATTCTTTAAAAACCGTATAGGGCCCACAAATGAATTGTAAGGGATCACATTATTGTTAGATGTAGATAAAGCCTAGGTATTCACTAGAAGTGGCTGGTAATTCTGAATCATTGGTTCTGAAGAAGGTCTGTTAGCTCCATACAGAAAGTGTTTGCTTCATTTAAGGCCAAGGAGCCAGTGTGGGGTGGACACAAGGTGTTCATGTTCTGGAGCAACTTCAACTCTTGCGGTTCGAGTACAGCACAGGAACTAAAGTGCGGTGCAGGGACTGCTCGTGAACAGCAGCAGGGTTGAGATTGGTCATATCTACATGAATTGGGAAGCAGAAGAAGGGAGGACTCAAGAGAGCATGTGTGAATACACAATAAGTCTTGGAGTCTTATCAGAAAAGAGTGCACCTTGTTGTGCTGGGCTTATTAGAGTGTGTGCTCATGTGAAATAATCACCTGCTGTGCGCAACAGTTCAGTGGCAGTGCTGGGGACACTTGGCGACTTGTACAGTACGTGTGAAACCTGTTCAGAATTGTTACAGGGAGTTTGGAGAAGAGAGATGGAAATAAGATAAACTAGTTGGGAAGGATTTGCAAACTATGAATGAGAAGGGAATGTTTTTGTTCAGGGCAGGAGGGTTAGAGGACCCTTCAAAACATAAGGGGAGAGTTACTTCATGAGTGTGTCCAAGGTTTGGGGAGGTAGAGATGTCCCAGTATTGTCTCCAGGGTGAGTTGCATCTTGTTTCAGGAGCAGGTGTTATCAAAGAGGATTCGGTATGAATAAAGGTGTATGAAGTGAGAAGTTAGCCAAAGTGAGACTGGAAAACTAGTCAGCTCTTACTCCATGATAACCACAAGGAGTGTATTGGCAAGAGAGTAAGTCCTGAGATTCGTATTTCATAAAGGTTACCTGGCTTGTGGAAGAACAACTTTGATTAAACTCAGATTGCAGGCTAGACAGCCTGTTGAGATCAGGAAAAGGATTGGAGAGTAAAAGTAGAAATCAAATCAAGATATATCAGTGAATTACAGAATGGTCAGAAGGTGGTGGTTAATTGAATGTTGGGGAGATTATGTGGAAGAAAGGCAAGATTGACTGGTTTTGAACCCCAAATCCGGTATACCACTTTGGTGCCACCAACTTGCAGGAACAGAGCAGTGAGGTCAGGATGGAGCTCTTCAAGTTCTTGTGACATCTAGAAAGGGTGCTGAGTATGGAAAATCATTCAGCTTAGGAAATGATCTTGGCTTGAGAATTCTGACAGTCATCAACAGAGTGAGCACCAATTGATAAAGTGTGAAGCAGATAGTTGACCAGTACACATGTATATAGTTTATGGGCTGATGTTTAGGGG
Source organism: Cervus elaphus (assembly GCF_910594005.1). Lineage (NCBI taxonomy): Eukaryota > Metazoa > Chordata > Mammalia > Artiodactyla > Cervidae > Cervus > Cervus elaphus. The sequence continues at coordinate 36,401,783 of NC_057844.1, forward strand.
CTGATACACCCTTTACACATCTCTGGATGTTTAGGTTGAACTTGAAGGCTTTGGTGAACTGAGTCTTATAGTGGAATACAGCTAAACCTTTAAGGCTCAAGAATACTGCCATTGTATTCATTAGAAATGCACATTTAAATAACTTACTTAATTCATACTTGGTTAATGGCCAGCATTAGACAGTGTGGAAACCAGAGGTGAAATAAGCCCTGTTTAGTGCAGGCTGTGTACTGTAGCGGCATTCAGGTCCTTCTTGGAGACCTGGAAGTTGTTCTTTGTCACACCACTGTGTATTAGAAAGCATTAACATCTCATAAAAATCAAGAGGCCTTCAAATACTATTGATGCATAAACTAATCCAGTGTATTTTGAGTTTTTTGAATAATATGCATCTAATACACAAACATGGAGATGCAGATTGGTGCACAGTGAAACCTTCTTGCTGCTGTCTACACATCACCCAGCTTCCTTGTCCAGGAGCAGCCATGGTTACAGTTTCTTGTGCATCCATCTGGAAGGTTTTGTGCATTCACAGCCATGTTTGTTTACATTCTAAACACAATACGTATACAAGTACACTATATACTTCTATTAGTCATCTCACAGTATTCTATTTTCAGTTTTCTAAATGATCCTTCACTCGTCTTATACTTAATTGGTAGGTCATAGGTATGTGTACCAGATCTTTTGGGGACTGTGTTTCATTGATTCTTTTTTTCTCCTGTTATATGCTCTGTAGCATGTTGTTGGGTACACAGAAGAGAGACTGCGTGTGAATATACCTGTAGGATAAAATTTCTACTAGGTGAATCACTTGGTCATTGGGTATGTGTGGTTTTGGGATCTTCTTTTTTTTTCTTTTGATTGTGTGGGGTCTTTGTTGCTACGTGGACTTTTTTCTCTAGTTGTGGTGCTTGGGCTCCTCATTGTGGTGGGTTTTCTTGTTGAAGAGTATGGGCTCTGGGGCGTGGGTTTCAATAGAGAACACAGGCTCAATAGTTGTGGTGCAGGGACTTAGTTGATTTGTGGCATATGGTATCTTCCCAGATCAGGGAATGAACCCATGTTTCCTGCATTGGCAGGCAGATTCTTTACCACTGAGCCACCAGGGAAGCCAAGGTATGTGTGTTTTTAACGTTTTTTTCCAGATGCTGCCTGTCCTTACTGTGGATAGTGACAGCATTACCCCCAGCAGTCCTTAGCCAACGGCATAGGAAATAATGGCATCTTTGCAAATGTTGATAGGAAATAATGGCATCTTTGCAGGTGATGGTAAAAGTCTAGGAAGAGAAATTATATGATTGAACTGGGGAGAGCTAATGGGTCAGTGTATTCTTCGTGATAGAGGAGAGCATGTAACTCAAGTTCTGAAATCTTCCATTTTTAAAAAAATCGTACAATTCTTCAGTGACAAGAGTGAACATTATTCACAGTGGTGTGCTTGACTTGAATTTCACCTCTTAAATAGCAAGAGTAGGAAGAACTGGGAATTCTTTATTCTAGAAGAATCCTTCCCCTCTTTGCTGTTGATTAAAGTTTCACTTTGAATTTAAAATCTGATATTACTTGGAAATACTGCAGGGGGAGATAATACTTCATTTATAAACCAAAAAGGGTGGAGTCCCTAAGCTGTATTTTAAGTTTTACATAAAATTAATAAAATGTTTAGAAACACTTGTGTTCATTCCCAAAGGATTACAGTTTGTTATTCAGTGAGTTATTATATAAATTGAACATTTTATAACAGTGAAATGACTTTTTTAATTAAAAATTTTCTGTCTCTTCAGTTCAGTCGCTCAGTCGTGTCCAACTCTTTGCGACCACATGAATCACAGCATGCCAGGCCTCCCTGTCCATCACCAACTCCCGGAGCTTACCCAAACTGATGCCCATCGAGTCAGTGATGCCATCCAGCCATCTCATCCTCTGTCGTCCCCTTCTCCTCCTGCCCCCAATCCCTCTGAGCATCAGGGTCTTTTCCAATGAGTCAACTCTTCGCATGAGGTGGCCAAAGTATTGGAGTTTCAGCTTCAGCATCAGTCCTTCCAGTGAACACCCAGGACTTGTCTCCTTTAGGATGGACTGTTTGGATCTCCTTGCAGTCTGTCTCTTAAGGTAGTAATAATGACATGTATGTTGTATACCCAAGGACTGAGTAGTTTGCTCTTTGAAACGTTGGAATGTCCTTGGTCACAGGTCACTTTCCCAGTATCTACTGTCTTGATGAGTGTTCTCTCCATGGTGTTCTGTTCCCTCATGCGTGGTCGTTATTAGTGCAGGTGAGCAGTGTTATTGAACATGTGGTGTGGCCGTGCTGGTGCTGGGGCTGCAGCTGGGATCCACATCACTGGGGGCGGTGGGAGGAGGCTGGTTTGTCCACTTAGCCAGGACAGCCCTGGAGGTTTTCCTGAGGAGGTGGTGGCTCTTGAGCTGATAAGAATGACAGGAGGAGGAGGCTTGGGAGGTTAGATGTTGAAGGTGAGCCCTGTTCAAGCTGAGGGGTACCATTTATAGCAAGGAAGGGATTGTGGCTGGAATTGAGTGAACCGAGGGTTCTCATCCCTCGTTCCCCCCATTTTTGTCTGATTGAAGCCCTCAGCTGTCCCATTCAGTGAAATTTTAGCACTACGGATAGCTGTTTGTATATTGTATTTGTGCTTTATATGTAAAATTTAAAATTTTTACTGACCAACTAATTTTCTCCCTCTTGGGAACAGTTCTGACTTATTGAGAACACAAGACTAGAGTCATGTGTGTGGAGGCCACGAGACTTTCTTGATGAAGTGAGAAGCCATAGAAAAGGCTTGGGCTGGGCTGGGCAGTGATGCGACCTGGTTTATGGTTCAGAAAAGACATTACTTTGCCAACAAAGGTCCATCTAGTCAAAGCTATGGTTTTTCCAGTAGTCATGTATGGATGTGAGAGTTGAACTGTAAAGAAAGCTGAGTGCTGAAGAATTGATACTTTTGAACTGTGGTGTTGAAGAATACTCTTGAGAGTCCCTTGGACTGCAAGGAGATCCAACCAGTCCATCCTAAAGGAAGTCAGTCCTGAATATTCATTGGAAGGACTGATGCTGAAACTGAAACTCCAATACTTTGGCCACCTCATGCGAAGAACTGACTCATTGGAAAAGACCCTTATGCTGGGAAAGATTGAAGGTGGGAGGAGAAGGGGACAACAGGGTATGAGATTGTTGGATGGCATCACCGACTCGATGGAAATGAGTTTGAATAAGCTCCAGGAGTTGGTGATGGACAGATAAGCCTGGCCTACTGCAGTCCATGGGGTCGCAAAGAGTTGGACATGACTTTAGCGATTGAACTGAACTGACCTGAAGGGCTTGTAGAAGCTCATGAAGGACTTGACTGAAGGGAGAGCCCAGGATGCAAGCAACAGGCAGACCAGTGACCAGTAAAGAGAGGGGAAGGAGAGCTGGGCTTGGTCCACACAGGCTACTGATGACTCGGATGCAGTGGGCTCAGCTTTGATGGTCGTGGGTGTCTTGTCCACTGTTGAGGGGAGCTCATCTGTGGGCCTCAGCAAGGTTTTAGCCAGGAAATGACAACAGTGGAGTCTGATTTTCAACCTTGAAGCCATTTAAGTTTCCCATTTTTCAGTCACTTGGATGTAGCTAAATGATCCCACAGACAAATTTAGAGTGTTCAAAACTCCAGATTTGTTTCAGCTTTTTGTTTTGTCTCAGCAGGAACGTGCCCCTATATCTTGTGCCTTTCATTCCAGACTTTTTTCTGGGGCGGGGAAGGGGGGTGGGATCCGTTTAAAAGCCTGCCTTCTCTTTTTTTGTTTTATTGCAGTAACTGCTCATGCATTAGTATGTGAAGAGTTTCAGTTGAATTCTGTTTGGAGTTAAGTGGTTCTAAAGCAGTTTATTGAGGGACACTGCTATGAGTTGAGGCTCTAAAGGGGTTCTTACTGCCCTGCCCACCTCGCTTTGTGAAATCAGTTAGCAGGCAGCTTTCCAGGCTTGCACTGGAATTCCTGGAAGTCACAGTGAGATTTTTTTTTTTTTTTTCTCAATTTATAAAGTCACAACTTTTATTTACTTCAATTTTAGTAAACCTAAAAACCCTGGGGTCTTAAACAAAACCTCTTGATACAAATCCTGTACTTTCCAACCCTCAGGCAGAAATGCAAGTGAAGTCGCTCAGTCATCTCCTACTCTCTGCGACCCCATGGACTCTAGCACACCAGGCTCCTCCTTCCATTGGATTTTCCAGGCAAGGGTACTGGAGTGGGTTGCCATTTCCTTCTCCCACAGTGAGATTTTTTAAGTATGTTTTTGTAAGCCCTCATGGTGACCAAAAATGGGAAATGCGATAGCACATATAGTCTAAAAAGGTACTCAAGGGAGTGCCGAGGTGCCCACACATTTCTGTAGTTCCTGTGTTGCTTTGTGAAGGGTTGTGGGGTCCTTGGCCAAGTGGTGGGACATCAAGCAACCCTCCTAGCATTTGCTGAGGTGAGCATGTTGCATGTTCAGATGTTGTGGAGACATAAATAGTTTGAGAAGTGAGATTTATGATGGATGATTTTATGGGTTTTTTATGCCTTGTTTTTGTGTTTTCTAGTCATCTAGTTTGTAGAGTGTGAATTTCTCAAACTCCCCGATAATAAAATTTTGTGCTCTTAAAAAATGTGACACAGGATTTTTTAAAAACTCCCATTTTTAAACTTTTCAGTCCCCCCCCCCCTTTTTTTTTTCCTCAGAAGAAATTGTTGGAATCTTGTGCAGTGCTTGTGAAAAGAGCATTAAGACTTTAATCACCTCAGTGTATTGAGCTGGCCAAAAAGTTCATTTAGATTTTTTTCTGCAAGCTGTTACGGACAACCCAAAGAGACGTTTTTTGGCCTGCCAAATTTTCAGGTAAATACTATTTGGGACACACTAACTGAGAAGCAGTTCCTGTGAGAGGGGCTTGGTAGGTGGCACCCAGAGTGAAAGCGCGTCTCTGAGATGGTGACCCTCCAGCCACCTCACTGAGGTCGCTCAGCACCTATTTCCACCTTGTATTTAAGTGGATTTAAGTAGATGATCGACTCACAACAGTGCACATTAAACTTGTTTGATGTTTTGGGGTTGTAAGAGTTGGACACAACTGAGCAACTAAATGATGTCTCCTAAGTACAGCATTGTGATGTTATTCACTGCATGTGAATGCATAATGGGTTCTGCAAGAAATGCTTTTCCTAGTTTGTTCATTTACATTGTATCTTCAGTGCAAGTTAGATGCTGTGTTTAAGTGGTTTGAAGTATATGTTGAAAAAACTGTTGACTGTCATTTGATAGTTCATTCTATTTCCTTTTCATTATATGTGGACATGGTTAATTCGTGAAGTAACTACTGTGGAATCCTTTTGACAGTAATGTATTTGGAATATTGAATTTTTAAAGAAAACAGTGGAGGCTGAACAAGCAATGTCATCTTGAGAAAAAAACACAGTTTATCGTTGCTGTAGCTGAACTTGCTTTTAAAACTTAACCTGAGTATATGATCACAGAGGCCGGTTTTCTTTGACTTTTTTGGGGAGGGCACTTGAGAAATGTTATCACAACCCGATAATGCTGCTGGGCTTTTTCCCTGTAAAAATTAATTTTCTTGCTGTGCTGAGTCTTCCTTGCTGCATGTGTTTGTTTTAGTTCTGAAGAGCAGGGGCCATTCTCCAGTTGGAGCGCGCGGGCTTCTCTTGTGGAGCACAGGCTCTGGCATGCACAGGCTACAGTAGTTGCAGCTCGTGAGCTCAGGCGTGTGGTGCAGGGGCTTAGCTGCCCTGAGGCATGTGGGTTTTCCCAGACCAGGGGTTGAACCGGTGTCCTCTGCATTGGCTGGCAGATTCTTAACCACAGGACCACCAGTGAAGTCCCTGGATTTTTTTTTACTTTTGTTTTGAAGAGTTTTGCTTTCTCTGTTTCAGGGTTTGTTTTTTAACTTGAAATGCCTTTGTAGGAATTTGGGAACATAATTAAGCTTGACAATTTTCAGTGGTGGTTTTCAATTCCAAGTCTTTTTTTTCTCTCATGACAATCGCTTTTGCACATATGGCAGATACATACAGATCTGGGCCCTTCATAAAACTGCTATGAATGTTCTTCTGCAAATTAGTTATACATTTCATCTTTCATGGTGAAGATACCTAAAGGTGGAGTTGCTGAGTGTTGCGTATGAAACAGCCAAGGAGTTTTCCAGAGGTGCTTGGCCTTGTAGCCTGAGAGCAGTGATGATGCCTGCAACTCTGCATCCGTGCCAGCATCAGTCCTGTCGGTTTTCACTGTTGAGATGCAGGCGCATTACGTTTCCCTAGTAACTTCTCATGTTGATTACCTTTTCAAATAGTTTTGGCCATTAAGGTACCTTTTTTAGTGAAGCACATTTGCCTTTCTTTTATCATACTCTTAATTGCTGTTTATAACTAGGTTGTGTAAGTTTCATTACTAGCTGATATAAAACTCACTGATCTGTGTATATAACCTATGAGATATATATATATATATATTAAGTACAGATAGCTTTATTAGAATTCTGAAAAGCCAGATGATGTTGGGAATCCAAAATTGAATGTTTTTATTACATATTTTTGTATAGTATCAGGTGAAAGATGAAACTTATTAGTTGAACCTTGTGATATCTTCTGGCATGATAACATGGGTGGAAGATCCATGAACTTGATAGAAAATCAAAGCCTTAGTTTTTTTTTTTTTTTTAGTTTTCTTTTTTTATTGCAAATTTTCAATCCAGAAGTCATGAAAATTAAAGTCATGTTGAGAAAATGTCTACCTTCTAATGAATTCAGTCAACTGAAGGTGTATTTTCTTGTATCATGTATTCATCAGTTGAAATTGTATTACATCAAAAAGCAGGAAGAACTTGTAAATATATGTATTGTCATGTCTTTAACAGATTTACTGATTTTACGTTTTCTTGGAAAATAATGATTTCTGAATTTTTGGTATACTGTTCTCTTAATCACAAACTATTTCTCTATAGTCTTTGAAGATACATTCTCTTTAAGCAACAAAGAGTGTATTAGGTAACAGAATGAGATTATTTCAGTATATAGTACATATTTTGCCTGTTGTAAATTGCCTGTGTGGTAATAGCCTTTGGTTTATTGTTTTAGCACCTGTTATCGTGGTGTCTTTGCCATCAAGGCAGAGGATCATGTTTGGTTCTGCATAAGATCACAGAGGGTGACAATCATGAGGATGTCCCCTTCTTCACAACTACAAACTTCAGAATTTCTCAGAAGGTGTTTGTGAGCTTGCTAATAAAGAATGTGATTCCTTTGTGGTTCAATACCACAGGAATCTACTCCAGAGGAGAACATTACCTTTGAGGGTGATTTCTGGCAAGGTATTATTTTTCACCATGAACCATTATTAAAATCCTATTTCTTCAGTTTTTACAATTCATTTATTGTAATTGGAAGAGCTTTGTAGAGTATTCCTCAACCTCCGTATATGTTGAATTATGTAGTATTTATCTTCCATAGTTATTTCTTGCAATGTACTATTATTTCTGTATAATTTATATAATAGACTATGTAATATATTAATGATTGACTTGTATACTCAGTGGAAAATGAGAATGTGAGTACTCATTCTCATTGGTACATAGTTGACTGTTAGGAATATGCCTTCTGTTTTTTAATCTTTTGTTTCTTTGAGAAAAGTCATCAGAAAAGTGCATGCGGTATTGGCCATTCACATTTCTGACTGTGGTTGGTTGGAGTCTTTTTTTGTTTCCACTGTTACCAGCCATTTCAGATGTGCTGGCATGGAATGTAAAATCAAATATTAATTCTCACACAGCTTTTTTTTTTTTTATTTTAAAGTAACTCTGCCTATGATTTAAAAAAAAAATTATGGGTGCTTTGTGCTGGCGAGTGGGGGCTAGTCTTCGTTGCAGTACTTGGACTGCTTATTGTGGTGGCTTCTCTCTTGATGCACGTGGGCTCAGTATTTGTGGTATGAGGGCTTAGGTGCTCCGTGGCATTATGGAATATTCCCAGACCAGGGATCAAACTTGTGCGCCTTGCATTGGCAGGCAGATTCTATCCACTGTGCCACCAGGGAAGACCTTACAAAGTTCTGATTGAGCCAGTTTTATCTTTAAATTAAAAACAGACCATGTTTGTCACATAGTTTTGGTATAGTTACAGCTTCAGATTTTAGTTAAAGACCTTTTCCTAGGGAATTCTCTCGCAGTCCAGTGGTTAGGACTTGGCACTTTGACTGACAGTCCTGGCTTTGATGTTTGGTTGGGGAACTAATTTCCCACAAACCTTATGGCATGGCCAAAAAATTGTTTTTATTTAAATGCAATTGTTGGTTGATTTTCACATTTTGAATATTCCTCAGGATCAGAAAATATTAGAAGTATATCAAACTTCTACATATCCTCAGATTCTTAACTCCAAATTATGAGCATCCCTGAATGGATGTGGGTAGCGGGACACCTGTAAAGTGTCTTACTGGTGTTGGTTACAATCCAGTGCAGAGTAAATCTGGCCACATTTGGTATGAGACTACTTCTTCATTATTTTGGTTTTTGTTTTTGTTTTGTCTGTGCTGGGTCTTCGATGCTGCGTGCAGGCTTTCTCTAGTTGTGGAGAGTGGGGGCTATTCTCTGGTTGTAGTGGCTTCTCTAGTTTAGTTGGGGCATGCAGGCTTAGTTGCCTCATTGCATGTGGGACTTCCCAGACCAGGAATTGAACCTATGTCCTTTGCATTGGCAGTGGATTCTTAACCACTGTACCACCAAGGAATCCCAAAGACTACTACTTTACACAAAACTCTAGCAGTTTGTTTTTTAATATTGAATTAAAGGATTAAGGTAAACCACCCTTTTTAAGACTGGCAACTAGCACTTTCTAACTTCTGGAGAGTACCTTTTTAGTTTTCAGTGTAGTTAGTGCTTTGCAAAATTTGTGGGTTCACTGAAGATAATTAAAATCTTTAGTAGTCCAGGTGTCATTGTGTTTGTAATAATTCAGTAATCCAGATGTCCATATATTTCCATTTTTCTTCTCATCCTTGATTTTACCAAAGGTAATGTATATATAGGTAATACAGTTATAAAACTAATGTAGAATGCTAGCTGCAGATGGAAATAATATAAAACATAATTTTTGTTGATTTATGGCATGATTTGCTTGAAAAAACCACAGACCCTGTTTGGCTGTGAGTCTGTTTCACATGCAGGATTTTCACGTAATTTTTGCATGCTTTTGGCAGGGAGGGTGATACTTCATCCAATTCTCAGGTAATCTAAGACCTAAATGGGTTTGAAAAGTACCAGTTGAGGATAGTTACTTCCAGTATATTTGGGTCACTAGTAGTAGTGAACCCAAAACTAGTTATTTACTTCTCAATTATAATTGTGTACTATGGCATTAGTATTTCAGGGATGCTATTAAGACACATTTCATAGGGATGAGGTTAACAGTAAACAAACCTGTACCCCTGCAGAAAACCTGGAGTGCATGCTGTCTTGGTAGGTAAGAAGTCATTTGATGGAGCACAGCAGGTTTTGTGTGCCCTACCTTGGAACAAGCCAAATAACATTTTGTAGATAGAATAGGAATCGGGATCCTACGTAGGATTTTGTATTACAAGTGTCACAGGCTGTGATGAGGGACCAGCAGTCCAGACAAGAGAACCTATCTATGGAAAATGGAAATGGGACACTTTACCATCTAGGATTTAAGTGTTTTCTCTGCTGCCAAAACACAAAATTGAGCAGAATTTTAAGTCAGTTGATGTTCTTTGACGAAACAAAATAAAATCTTGACTGAATGGACATAATCAGATGAGGCAGAGATTTAAATGGCGTCTTGGTGGAATTTAATTACTGTCGTGGACTGTGGGAAATAAGAGAACACTTGTGGTTTTTAATTGATCATTTAAACTTGTTTTTAAAGGGCTAAATCTGATTTTATTGTAATCCTAGGAGAAAAGGAAACATGGATGAAGCTACCTGAAATTTGGCTTCCTGTGTGAGCCCGAAGTTGCAAGCTGAGGAAAATTTGCCAGTGTCCTTTCAGGTCAGCCAGCACGTGCAGTCGCTGCTCATTTCATCTTCCCGGTGCCAGGACTTGCTGAATGACTTGGTCCATGTGTTAGCATTAGTAGAACAGTTTGTGGCCGAGTTGAAACCTGTGCTTCTCTGTTTTTGTATGCGACTCGGGGGGTTTCTGCCCTTTTCTTTGAGGAAGACTTGAGGTTATTTTTAGCTCCAATTTCCCCCCACTGGTAGTAATATACTGATTTGTCTTTAGGCAAGACTGGACAGAGAATAGAAATGCAATGAACATATCCTATTTACACAGGAAAAAGGTTCCTCCTGTTTTCTAGTGATTCTCAGGCTAAAATTTTAGTCTCGTGTTCCTTAGGAAAGTGTATAATCTTACTTAAAAAAGGGCTCAATATCGTAAAATCATTTTCAAGCTGGGACATGAACTCCGTTTTTTCCTTGCTGCTTTCCACCTTTTTAAGAGGATTTTAGAAACAGATTTTCTAATATTTTGTTAAATTATACATAAAGTTCTTCAGAATCATTCACATTATGTGATCATTATGACAGAACTGTCATGATGGTATATTGTCATCCTAATAGATCCCCAAAGTATTAAGGATATTTCTTCCCTCACCCCCACCCCTAATCTGGTGATTTTCATCTGTTCTTGTCACAGTGGTCTTGGGGAGCAGGAATGTCAGCCTTTCCTGAGCACAGCTTGTGAGATGAGACCGATGGCATCAGACCACTGGCTTAATAGGGTCCCAGGGCATCTGCATCCACAGTGAGTGAGAAGCACTGACCGGTGTTACACCTTTGGGAAATGTTACCTTTTAAAAGCATCTGAGGTCTCATGGACACACAGTATGACAGCTGTTTATCAGGCTGTTATCCAGCCCTGGAATTACATTGGGTGGTTGTTCTCAAAGCTCCAAGTCAGAATCACTATCACCTGGAAACTTCCTGAAAATGCCAATTCCCAGCTCTACACATTGTCTGCTGAACAGGATCTTGGGTGGGATCCATGAATTTATTTTTTAAATTTTGGATACACCACATGGCTTATTGGGATTTCAGGTCACTGACCAGGGCATGGCAGTGAAGGCACTGATTCGAAAGCCCTAGACCAAGGAGCTCTACCCTGCCTGCCGCCCCCTTTAAAAATTCAATATGTTTTACTTTTAAAAACTCTTTTCACTGATCATCAGTTATAATTGCCCTTTGAAAAAGCCCTTTGAAAATAGGTTTACAGAGAATTACTTTATACTCTGGGTGTTTTGTTGGCATTAAGTTTTCAAAGTGTTTTGGTATGTAGGTTCCTTACTTAAGTAAAAAAATATGGGTAAGAAAAAAAAACCCTATGTACATAGGCCAACTGTGCTGTGATGCTGAAGATATGGTTTTATATGGCCAATCTACTGCTTTTCATTGTAGACTTTATTTTCTGGTCAGTGAAAAGAAACTTCATTCAAGGAAAACACTAACTTTGACAGTTAAATAAAGTGGAAGATGTATATTTAATTCTAGAAGGAAGAAGAAGGAAGTGTCTTATTTTTCCCTGTCAGAACAGACTGCTGGGCCCCACTCTGTGACTTAAAGGCCCAAGAATTTTCATTTCTTAACAAGGTGGTACTGCTCTGGGCTAGGGATCTTGTTTTCCAAACTCTTAAGGGTACTTAATCTCTATATACGAGTTCACAACAAAATACTAGTTATAGAAAGTTTTATAGGTCAAATATATGACTTCAGGTCTTAAATTCTATCCTAGCAAATTATTTATAACAGAAACTTGTTTTTTCTTTAGAAAAATATATACTATTACTTACTATTTTCTAACAATGAATTTACCTTTTTTCCCCCAGGTCAAATCATTCTGTGGAAGAAATGAACAACAAGGGAGAAATGAACCAGAAGAATCTTGTTTTATTTTTCAATTTATTACCACTCCATTATAAACAACCTGTGGATAGATGAGCAGTCATGACACTTTATCCAGGTTTGTTTTCCTCAATTGTATACCTTCCCCTGGTACACTGACAGACTACCACAGACCCACCCCCTGGAACTAGAAATTGTAGATCTAAAAAAAAAAAAAAATCCCAACTAACCTAACAGTTTTGGGTTAGTCCCCATCACAAAGGAACTACTTATAAATTTGTCTTTGTTCAAGTGAGAAGAATCCTGTCTTTACCAACATGTATCTTGGCCCAAGGGAAGCAAGTAGTGAGACATGAATCAAGACAGAGGCCGTGGTAGAGCTTCAGCTTTTTCCACAAAAACTGATGGCAGACAGGAGGGAGGGTGGTTCTTGGGGAACTCAGGGTGAGTATGTCTTGACTGAATTGTGGACCTCACCAATGTTATTACCATTTTCCAGCCCATGAGTAAAGCTCTTCTGTACCAGTTGGGAGAAGTCAGGCCTGGAAACGCCAGGTTTGGCTGGAAAAGAGCTTCATCACCTACAGGTCAGCAGAGGGAAGTGGTATAGATGCCCTCAGTGGCCTGAGCTTACCTAGCAATGTTTTTCAAAGTAACTTAAAAGGCTTTGTACTGTATTATGCTGTGAAACAGATTTTACTACATTCATGAATTTTCTAAATTCTCAAAGACTTTAAAAATTATATATTTGGCCATGTGGGATCTTAATTCCCTGATTGGGGATTGAACCCGCACCCCCTGCATTGGAAGCATGGAGTCTTAACCACTGGACTGCCAGGCAAGTCTCAAAGTTTTCTGAATTCTTATTTTATAAATCACTTTTTGTTATTCTCATATCTGTGTCCTACTGTTGTTATAAGGCATTAATTAATCATAAAATGCTCTAAAGTCTGTCAGCTTTCTGTATGCTAAAGTCTTACTACTAAATAAACTAGTAAATTCTCACGTGACAACTCTGGAAGTTTAACAGTTCCAAGTAGAATTTTAAAAGTAGCACTTGAGATTCAAGTGCAAACTTCCTGACATTCCACTGAAGAAATTCTAGTTCAGATGAGAATGTCAACCGTAACTCCCCATCCAACTATACTTCAGCATTTATTCGTAGGTATGTTAGGTACTCCTCTTTGGTGCTGGGTACCGTTAACAAGGATGTACATAATGTGCTTTCTTTTGCAGCCACATTCATGAGAGTTGACCAGGTCTCTGGTAAGTTAAATTGACAACCCAATTCTGCATTATGTCTGTACCTCAGTATGTACATTGGAAAGTAGTAATTGCTGAGGGGTCATGGTTTTTAGAGTTAGGAGAAAACTGAAGAAGAAAAATGTGTACTAATTGGTCTTCAGTGAGTCTGGATAATGAGCAGTGCAATCCCATTTGTAGCTGAGATCTCCTGTGGCCCTAGGATGAAGCTCAGTTGTAGTTATGGGGTTTGAGATGGCTTTGGTTTCTACTCATAGTAGTAGCAGCAAATCTGCAAACCTTTGCTAAGGTACTGCTTGAGAATTGGGTTTTTCAGAGCAATCATTATACACACATATGCCAGTATTAAACTGAAGGATGTGATCTGATCAGCTGCCTTGTCAGTTGGGAGGTTCAAGACCTCATCATCCTTAAGCCACAAGGGTCAGAATTTCCCCACCCAAGGGCACATGTGCTTAGGTTCACCTGCTACAGAGAGAAGTGAGTTTAGATGAAAGCAACTATATTAACCTGCATGGCTCTACAAGTGGTTATATTCCCAGTGCGCTTGTGCTTGTAAAGGTGTGCTCTTAAGATAACAGGAATGTTACAATCCTGGACAAAGTGCACTGCTGCTGACACAAATCTCGCAGCTATGAAGTCAGATGCAGAGGAGTATAGGATCCAATACAGTTGAAAAGTCTAACGCAGGTATTGCTATTGCTAACCCAAACACATTTCACATCACCTTTTTGCTGAAGGTCCTGAGACTTGAGATAGAAAATAGAAAACATTGTATTTTATTGAGGACACTGTAGGAAAAGTCAGTTTAACCCTGAAATGTCTATATAGTGTATGTGGTTTGCTCTAACTATCCACAGGTTCTGTCTGCATCTAGGGCACAAAAAAGTTCCCCAAAAGCACACCAGGAACCCCCTACATAGAATTAATATTAATACCTAGCATTTACTTTGTTTTAGGTACTGTTAGTCCAGAGATGATTAAAAGTAAAAGGTGGGACTCAAAGGGGTTAAATGCAGATACATCATTTCATATAAAGGACTTGAGCATCGGGATTCTGGAACCCAGTCCCCTGTGGATGCTGAGAGAGAGGACATATGCGACATTTCTGAAAATTGTTCATTAAAATTTAACTCAATCATAAAACCAATCAAACTTAATGATTTTATACATTTCTATAATCCAGACACCTTGGTTTATTAGTCTGTCAAATATTTCTTGAAAGAATGGAAGCATTAGACCTGTGGGAAGTCACTTGACAGGAGGCACAGTGTGGCTGGCCTTCCCAGCATTCAGAATAAGCACAGACCATCTGATGACTTGGGTTCACGAACAAGGATACAGTTCACATGTAATTATCACCTTTTATGCCTCATGTTATGTCCCAGTTTGTTTTTTCTGCTATATCTCAGATTCTGGTTCATTTTCTTTGCAAACAATAAAGGATAACTGCAGATATACAAAAGCTCTCACAGGATCTATGTCAACAGCTTGTTGGAAAGGTCAAACCTTCCTTTAGTCTTCTTTACATTCGCCCTACTTTGAGGGCTGCAAACTCACACCTTATCTTAGTGCCTGGATAACTTAATGTAACATTCCTGCTGGGGGTTTTTAACACAAAAATTCAGTAGAGCTAGTAAAAAAATTTTCAAGTTAAAAAAAAAAAAAAGTTTTAATTTTCTTAAATAATCCTCGTATGTACCATTCCACATTGTGGAAAAACATAGTCTGGACACAACATTGAGATTTCAGAACACTTGCACAAATACTTACATCTGTGTTTATGTTAGACCCACTGTGTCCCATCTTAACAGACTGTAACAAATGACTGGCCTTCAATGCAAGAGGCTTACAGAAGAAACTTTAAATTTGGAAATGTTAGCTGTGCCAGAATTCCAAACTGCTTCACAGAGTATTTAGAAATAGGTCTTAAGAGTAATCTTCCAATTCTTTCTGGTCACTGTAGCTGTACTCTGTATGCACCTATTAGCAACTTAACCTGTTGAAAGAAAAAAAAAACAAAACAAAACATATATTTCTAGTTTCCCTTAGAAACTAAACATACATTTCTCTCCCCTTAGAAGAGAGGGGAAAAAACCCTGTCTCTTTGGCAGGATTCTCAAATTGGTTATCAGTGTAGTGGTTAGATTACCATTATTTTAATTAAAGATTCAAGTACTTGTAATTGAATTTTTAGGTTACTCCTTTATTCAGTCTAGCTAATGATCATACATGTGGAAATTAAATATCAAAGTACAGAACATTCCCTACGGCTGTGTACCATGGACTTCAGAGAGTTGAGCCCATCTCAGATCCAGGCAGGAACACAACGGTCCTGAAAACTTGAAGAAACACCCGAGCAGTGACACTAGATTCAAGGAAAGGATTCTCACCTTAGCAGAAGGTGCTTCCGTCAGCCTTATGAACATTTTATTGAGGCCTGCCACAGGGCTGAATGAGTAAACAAAATGACTGTCCTGGGGAAGAGAGCAAACCAAAGATGAGCATTTTCGCAGACAGCCATCTCTAGAAACAGTCAGATTCCAGACATCTTTAGACTCTCATTAGAAATACACACATTTTGTTTGTATTTCTTTAGGCAACATGCTGTGATTACTTTTCCCTTGACTTAGATAACTTAGATAACTGGAAAATCTATTCGAGATAAATCATTAATATGTATCTGGCCATATATATTTATAGCATGAGTATTAAAAATCTTCATAACCAGTTAATTTTAATTCAGCCTAAGGACAGACTTTTGTATATGGCAAAGGTAACAACAAAGATTCTTCAAGGGCATTTTTAATTTAAAAAAATTATAAAAAATATTTTAAAAAAATATTAAAAAAAATTATAGTAAAATGGTCACTATATAAAAATCAAAATTATACTAAGATAACCTAAAAAATGATTCATTAAAACGAAACAAATACAAGCAGCACAGTGTTTGCATTGGGATTTTTTGAAACATCAACAGCATGCTTTTCTTACTTTTTGAATTTTAAGTGAACATTTGTTAATAATTATAATGCATTTAAAGGTATATTTAAAATTAGTTTCTAGACCATGAGAATTTTAAAACAATTTATGATTATGATTGGGTTATTGTCATTTCCAAAAACTGCAATTAACAGAAGAATTTATAGGTCATCTCTGCTTTTGATTAGAAGAATGTACTGTGAACTACGGAGACTTACCAGAAAAACAGGAAGTTGAAATTTATCATTTAAAACAACAGCTTGTACACTACATGGTCCACAGAGGCGAGCAATGACCTCTTTACCCAGAAAGTTTGCATGGAAGATAAATAGCAGGACGCCAGAGCCTGAATTGAGGAGATGTAAATACAGATTTTAATTTCCATCCAAAGACAGCACTTCGCAGAGCTTGAGGGCATCATGAGAGCCTGAGTGCACAGGCCATCCACATGGGAATCCTACTAGAAACATGTTCATGAAGGTCATGTTTATGTTCCTGCCAACCTGAGTGACTAGGATCCAGGGACGGAGTGGTCCTTAATCCTAGTCTGACAGACACATACTTGATCCAAACAAAGAGTATGACCAAGGGACTCTAATCAATTTGCTGGCATTTGTTTCATGGTTATCAATATAAATTGTTTTCCTTCAGTTTTAAGAGCTACACGCCCCTCAAGATACCAAGGTGAATGTCTGTCAAACTTCAGTACTTTTAAAGGTGTTGGCTGAAAGTCCTGGTCTGGCTGGGGTTTTGAGAGCATATTGAGGAGACCATATGCTGAGTCTCAACAGTGAGAATAGCCAGGTATCTTTGGTAAGATTTCAGTTGAGTAGAAAACATTGTTAGTGGTTGCAGACATTGTGCATGTGCAGAGAAAGCCATGTGTGACCCAGGGCTGTCCAGCTGCACCAGAGCACTGGTATGAATGCCCAGCCAAATCCACAGTTGACTAATGACTAAGATGTTAGAAATGACTGGCTTTGATTCGTAGAGCTGTAGCTTAAGTTTCCATTAACATATTTAAACAAAACATTTCAAACCAGTTGATCCTAAAGGAAATCAACCCTGAGTATGTATTAGAAGGACTGATGCTGAAGCTCAAATTGTTTGGACACCAGATGTGAAGAGAAGACTCACTGGAAAAGAACCCTGATGCTGGGAAAGACAAGGCAGGCAGAGAAGCGGGCAGCGGAGGATGAGATGGCATCACTGACTCCATGGACTTGAGTTTGAGCAAACAGTGGGAGATAGACGAGGACAGAGGAGTGTGGCATGCTGCAGTCCATGTGGTTGCCGAGTTGGAACACGACTGAGCAACTGAACAAGAACAAACAAAAGCCAGAACCCAACCGAATTCCCACCTTTCAGGTCAAGAGAGTGCGGTCTCCACTCCATATACTTGGCACCCATGGCCATGGTCTCACTTGCCAAGTAGCTGTTAAGCATAAACTCATAGGAGGCAGGACTGAAATTCTTATCTCTTACTAATCAACTTTACAATGGGGCAACACATTTTCTTTATTCTTGATCTCTTTAAAAGGGCAAGACTCAGTGATAATAAAATTCAAGAAAAATATTGATTCTGGGCTTACCATGTTGAAAGCTAGATTTCAGTAAATTTTAATAAAAAGTATTAAGACCCAGGTTCTATACTTCTAAAACAAGTATAAAGACTGCTGTGGACTCCTCAGGGTCAGCTACGACGGTATCGGCTGCATTTTGTTCTTAACCTATTTTATATATTTAGTATACATGATGGAGTTTGTTAAGGTTTCCTTCAAAGAAAAGATTATTAATGTTTATAATGTCACATTTCAAAGTGGGAGAAAAACAAGGCTTACCTTCTGGTATAGTCTGTGGGGGTCTGTAATTGAAATCCATTGAGAAATCTGGCCCCTCACAGAGGCGATGGCATGCTATTGGGAAGACTGGCTCCAGTAGCGCAAGACGTGCTTCAAAGTAATCCTTGATAGTTTCTTCAGCAACTCTCGAAAGTCTAATAAAAAAGCAGAGTAAAAGCTGTTCATGTAGGAGAGAATCTTGAGGCACAGAACAATCAGACGAGTGAAGCCTCCTCAGAGCCAGCCTGAAAAACTGCTGTCCCTTGCTTTTTGTTCTGAGCACTCCTATAGGACAAGGCACACATCTGTCTGTCCTAGATGTCCTCTCATTCCCCACCCACCGAGTCTTCTGCGTTGTGCCAGGCACACAGTTGGAACTCAGCACATACTCGTCAAATGAGTGCATGAATGATCAAGGAGAATCAGAAAAGAAATAAGAATTCTGCTAGAAAATAAAGCTAAGAATTGTCACATACAGTCTTGTTATAGTACTTGGTTTAGAAAGCAGTCAAAATGATTGGTGCTAATTCAGAAAGTATTTTGAGACTATCTGGTAGGTAAAGTGTAACTGACCTGACCCAAACACCTCCTGCCACCTTCCAACAGATGCTCTGCTTTAAGGAGCATAAAATCCCCAAAACTATTTAGTCACAGATGTGAAACAAAGTCCAGCATGCCTGGACCCCCTCAGCTGTGGGCAAAGCAGGCAGACTAGTCTCCTTACTTGGTGGCCACCTGTAACCAATACCTGGCTGCTGCTAAGGCTCTCAATGATGGCAGCCCAGGTGGCCAGAAACACCCCCTTTTGCCTTTGTCTCTTTGTCTGAAATTTGCCTATATCTGGAACAGAGAATAACCATCTTTCAGGCGTGAAGATCCAAGTCCTATCTTACCCTTGGTGGGCGAGTACAAGAGGGGCTCTGCTACCTGACTGAAAGCACCTCACCTACAATAGTACTGCTCCTGAAGCTCCTGTTACATGTGAGCAAGAGAAGTAATAAAAAGCTACTAAATTACTTAATAAACTTCCAATAACATCTAATGATTTTGAATTCATTTGAAAATGCATGAACTTGAATAGCTAAACTGTGATAATTTCCAGACAATGTAATAACCATTCAGCACTAAAAAGAAACAAGTTTATCAGGCTGCGTAAAGACACGAAGACAACATGAATGCTTATCACAAAGATGCAAACCTGGAAAAGGGCATATACTGTGTGAGTCCAACTAGCAGTAAAAACATCAGTGGTCTCCAGGGTTTGGGCAAGTTGAACAGGTGGAGCACAGAGCATGTTTTGGGTGGTGAGATGAGTGTGTGACAGGGCAATGGTGGGTACACGTCATCACACCTTCGCCCAAAAACACAGGATTTGTGACACCAAGTGGAACCTGGGGGGGATCTAGGTCAGGAGGATGTGTGGGTCAGCCACAATGGTGGGTCCCCATCACTGGGGGTCCATTGACTGTAACAGCCTCACTGCCCAGGGTAGGACAATGCATGTAGGAAATCGCTACTTTCCATTCAACTTCGCTCAGAACGTAAAAACTGCTCTCAAAAATCACCTTTCTTAGAAACAATGAAGTTTAAATGGTTTTAAGAAAATGTTTGGAAGCCAAGTTGAGTGTAATTAAGATTTTAAGATGATACTCCTAGATAGAACGGCGTTAAATTTGAAGGTTTCTAACTCCTCAATAACTTGCAGACTTTGTACACCACTTTTAAAATTCATCTTCTTAGACCAGAAACCCATCATGACTTGTACTTGACTTATCTTTTTCTGAGCGGTTACATACACATTGTCCATTACATGTCCCAACAGGGCACACTCCTCCCACACTTACGTCTCTAAGTGGCTCTTCAGCAGGTCGTACACCAGTACGTTGTTGCACTGCTTTGCAAAATGCAGTGCACTGTTCTGGTGCTTTGACAGAATATTGCAGTCAGCTCCACATTCAATGACCAGCCGGACGATGTCTGAGTTTCCTCTTTTACAAGCCTGTGTCCGGAGTAAAGGAGTAAAAATCACTCAACCGTGATCAGTGTCTGTTCCTCTCAGCTGAGAGTTCTCCATAGAGAAGGACCCCTGGGGTTGGAAACCGGCTTGGAAGTAGACCTCCTGTGGTCCTCCTGCAACTCTTGCTTCTCTGCCATTTCCCTCCCAATTCGACTTTCTAGCCTGCCTCTCTCCTGAGCTTAAGATTCACATTTTAAACACCTGAGCACTTACAGTATGTATAAAAATCCTACCACAAGTCTGCAAACCAATCCATGCCATCCACTGTAATAGGGGATGTTACATAGCAGCATCAAAGTCCAGCCTCTATTCTGATTAAGTCTTTCTCGAAGTTTCTATGAACCAAAAATGAAACAGGAACACCAGCAGCAAACAAGTTTTAACCCCAAAGTGTGGAAGAAGAACGGCAAGAGTCCAGCACAGCCTCAGGGTCCTGCCCACGGTGAACGAGGTGGTCCTGACCATCTGCCTGACTCAGGAAAGGTCAGAAGAGGAACTGCAGCCACCAGCCCTTGGTGAGCACTCCCTTCATGGATGAGGCAGGAGCCACAGCGTCCACAACGTGGTCACGACCTGCTGGGTGGACAGCACCTCAGGCCAGAAAATCTGGAGCTGTGGGTGGGGGGTGGGGAGCTGCTCCAAGCTTCCACAATCCATGCACAGGTGAGGAAACCTGAGGCCAAGGAGATGAAGTCACCAATGGGAAGGAACGAATCCCCGTCCATCTGCTCCATGCCCAGGTCTCTACAGGGCACAGTCTGTCCCCTTCCACTGACATGGTTCATCCCAGCTGACCTAGATCTTCAGGATGCAGCTGAGCCAGCTGCCAGGTTGCCTCCAAGGCTCAGCTGGAATCCACAAAGCTTAGCCACCAGGTTACAGAGCCCACAACTCCCTGTGCTTCCTCTCATCACACCCAGTAACTCCGTCTTTCTGGGTCTGTTTCTGTCACTCAGCTGCAACCCCTTCAAGTCCACAGACAGTCTTGTCCCGGTTGACCACCAGCCCCAGTACAGTGGCAGTGGGAGGTCCTGTGGAGAACATGCTCCCGCGGGGGAGGGTATGGGGGGGTGTGGGCAGTGCTCCCAGGGAGGCATTTACCTTCATTAGCGCCGTCTCACCGTTGTTCTGCTGGACGTTTACAAAAGCTCCTGCTTCCAAAAGAATAGCCACGGTAGTTAAAAAGTTCTGTTTAAAAAAAAAAAAAATGGATTTAATCCCCTCAAACTCTTCATAAGTAAGATATTTCAAGATGTTTTGAAATTTCTAGCCATCAGCAAAAGTACTTAGATTCTATCTCATGCAGGGTGGTGAATACCACAGACTACTGCTTCCGCTCCTCTCTCCCGACCCCCGCCCAGGGTCCCAGGAGAGTCGGGGGCTGCATGGAGCGGCCACTCCCACTGGCACCCTGCACAGCCACACACCTTCTGCCAGCAACTTCAACCTCAACTTTAACCACTGGCTTCAACATAAAGAACCTCTTCATCTCAGTCCTTTAATAAGATAACATGGAACATTTTAATTAAATTATTAACCAAAGGGACACTTTAGAAAAGATTTTTTAAAAATCTAAGAACTAAATCAATACCTTAATCAATACCTTAATCAGAAGTTCTTTTTCAATACAAATCATCTCCAACTAGATGGACTATATTTGGAAATTTCAAAGTACGACTGTCAATAAAAACACTGATTTATGACAAGTCATAGATGAACTGAACTAAGTTATGTGACTGTGTGACTGGCACACTGCCCGGCAGACACAAATTCTGTCTCAGTCCCAAGGCTGTGGAAGCACAGCATGCCAAGTGGCCCACCTTCTCGGCGGCGTGGATGAGTGCCGTAGTCCCATTCTTCTGCCGACCATTCACCTTCGCCCCCTTCCTGAGGAGCAGCCTTAGCAGGTCGTCCTGCCCTCCTGCAGCCGCGAGCATCACCAGTGTCATCCCGCTCGAATCCTGCGTTGGTTTTGTTACACACGTGGTACCAAAAGTGTGGGAGAGAAAGATCCCAATGAACATAATAAGATGATTCGTATGAATGCATCTAAAATAAATGTACAAGAACTACATGAAGAAAAAAACCCAAAGAATTTTAAGAGAAGAAATGAAGAGCTGAATGAATGAAGAGTAGATACATTCCTCAAAAAAAAGACTCAAAATGTAAAAATGTCAACTCTGAGCCAAATTAATCTTTTAAACCTAAAAAATCCACAATTAAAACAATAAAACTAAAAAGAATATATAAAAATCTTTTCTAAGCAAGATTAGATGACCAAAAGCCATAAAGGAAAAGATCAAATGATGTGACTACCTAAAAATAAAAATGTCCCCAAGCAGTAAGACTCAAAAACGTAGAACAGAAAGGGTTAATATGCTTCAAGTATCCTTATAAATCAGTGTGAAAAAACTCAGCAACAATAAGAAAAGATTGGGGACTTCTCTGGAGGTCCAGTGGTTAACACTGTGTTTCCACTGCAGAGGGCACAAGTTCAATCCCTGGTCCAGGAACTAAGATCTGGTAAGCCAAGGGCATGGTCAGAAAAACCTCCCAAAACAATAGAAAGAGGGGCAGTTGCTATAAATAGGCAACTAACAATCAAACACAAATGGTGACAAAACAAGGAGTCGCTTTCCCCTCAAAACGCAGAGGTTAAACCATAGACAAAACCAGGCATATCATGGCTAACTAAAGGTCATTATATAGGGCTGGAATTACAAGAACTGTAATCCTATTATACGTTTCTACAATGTTTGACTCTTATAAAGTGAACATGTATTACTTTAAAAATAACTCAGGTTTACTCTTTAACTATAAAAGAGCTGATTTTCCATCTTCCTATCATCAGATTTTTAGAAAGACACCTCACCTCTTGGTCCAGGTTATATTCTTCACTTGAGTTAAGAGCAACCTTCACAGTAATATAATCCCCATTTTTCACAGCATCCCTCAATAAATCTAAAATGAAAGAAAAGATAAATTAGGTTTCAATAACTAGATTCATGAAGAAGAACCCTATAATTCCAAAACCACTCACTGCTTGGAATCACATCTGCTGTAGTAACATTCTCATCTTCTCCATCAAGATGCTTCTGGAAGTCCTCCAGTCTCATCCACTCCAGCTGCAGATCCATGCCCAGACTTAGAACCTGCTGTCTGCCATCTGGGACACAGAAGAGCCTTATTAAGATATATTTTTATGGACTATAAAAAAATACAATGCCATTTTATTTAAGCATATGGTGTCCTAACCCAAATGTTATATTTTATACCTATGTCATCTGAGTCTCTAATTAAGTTTCTTACTTTCTCTGGGTAGTAATATGAACTGTCCACTTTTAGATGCCATACATGAAAGAGGCATGAAGACTAATAGGTATCTTATTAACTGTAAAATAGTAACATTAATTTTAGTAGCTGAAAGAAAGTGAGAAATCACAGGGCTTCAGTAAGAGGAAGCCCTGTGATTTGTTCCTTGGTCATTCTTCTTGGACAGCTGGTCAGCCCTCCCCAACCAGAAGGGCCGGAGACAGAGGGTCAACCTTACACAAGGGATAAATGTACACTGCTTACAATATTCATGTAGGTAGTCACTCTAAATATAAATAAATCATTGCCTGTGATCCTGTCAGACTTGGCTCAAGCTTCTCCTCCTGCAAGTATCCCCACCAAACCCCATAGCGCTCAGGGCTCTGAGATACCCCCACTACAAGTGACGCAAGTGCTAGTTCCCACCCTCCTGTTCGACCCATGGGCTCATCAACACTAGGGATGAAAATGTTTATTCCCTACTGGCAGTGGAATAGAGGACATCTGGGAAGAACTCAAAATGGCTGTACTATTTTAAACAGTGAAAGGCACAAATGTTTGATGGTAAGAGTTAAAGGATTTAAACAGATGACTAACAGAACAGGAAAAGATGCTCAACATTGCTAATTATTAGAGAATAGTAAATCAAAGCTACAGCCAGTACCTCCCATTGGTTAGAATGGCCATCATTAAAAAAATCTACAAACAATATATGCTGGAGAAGGCATGAAGAAAAGGGAACCCTTCTACAAACTGTGGGAATGTAAGTTGATATAGCCACTATGGAGAACAATGTGGAGGTTCCTCAAAAATCTAAAAACAGAACTACTACATGACCTAGCAATCCTACTCCTGGGCAGAAAAGATGAAAACTCTAATCTGAAAAGGTACATGGAGCCCTATGTTCATAGCAGCATTATTTACAATAGTCAAGACATGGAAGCAACTTAAATATCCAAAATGTTCATCAATAGATGAATGTATAAAGAAAATGTGGCATGTGTGTACACATATGTGTGTGTATATACATACATATACACAATGGAATACTAGTCAGCCATAAAGAGTGAAATCATGCCACCTGCAGCAACATGGATGGACCTGAAGATGACCATACTAAGTGAAGTGAGTCAGACACAAAAAGACAAATATATGGAATCTAAAAAAAAAAGAGAAAGATAGAAATGAATTTACTGACAAAACAGAAACAGACTCACAGAAAACAAACTAATGGTTAACAAAGGGGAAAGGGGAGGGGACTAAATTAGCAGTTTGGGATTAAAAGATACAAACTCCTATATATAACATAGATAAACAAAGACCTACTGTATAGCATAAGGAGCTACATTCAGTATCATGTAATAACTTATAATGGAAAACAATCTGAAGAATATGTGTGTATATGTAACTGAATCACTTTGCTGTACATTTTAATAACAACACTGTATATCAACTATACTTCGAGAAAGAAAAAAAAGTTAAAAGGATTTAAGGACATCCCAACACAGAAACAATCCCATGGACGGAGGAGCCTGGTAGGCTGCAGTCCATGGGGTCGCTAAGAGTTAGACACGACTGAGCAGCTTCACTTTCACTTTCATGCATTGGAGAAGGAAATGGCAACCCACTCCAGTGTTCTTGCCTGGAGAATCCCAGGGACGGGGAAGCCTGGTGGGCTGCCGTCTTTGGGGCTGCACAGAGTCGGACACGACTGAAGCGACTTAGCAGCAGTGACACAGAAACAGCGCAGCCTTGTCCATGTATTACTGGTAAGTCGCATGTACTTGCTGTACCTCACTTCCTGAGTAACAACAGTAGTAGACATTCAGAAAGGAGTGTTAAATTCATCAATCAATACATTCAATCCATACACAAAAATCTGTGAGGAAGCCATGTTACAAATAAGGAAAGCCATGTGTGCACTGACACGTGTCTGAGTCCTCAACTGCTTCCCCCCACAACCTCCCCAGGAAGATTGGGACTCGGGACAGCTGAGGGTTCACAGAGACTGAGATAGTGCCTCCAGTTACACAAAGCCATGATACTCAGTGGGATCACAATGAAGCCAACTGGCTTAAAATCCTAAATTCATTCTGTTCATTCCTATTGTACCCAACATCTAGCAGTTTTAACTTTTTCTCTATTTTAAATAAAAAATTAGACATACAGTAAAAGAATGTTACGATGTGAATGAGACTCTGTGAATACAGCCCTTACTGACCACAGAAGCCTGACCCTAACCCTTAGATATTACTTTGCCAACAAAGGTCCATCTAATCAAAGCTATGGTTTTTCCAGTAGTCTTGTATGGATGTGAGAGCTAGACTATAAAGGGAGCTGAGTGTCGAAGAATTGATGCTTTTGAACTGTGGTGCTGCAAGTTTTGAACTTTGGACTGCAAGGAGATCCAACCAGTCCATCCTAAAGGAGATCAGTCCTGGGTGTTCATTGGAAGGTGTGATGCTGAAGCTGAAATTCCAATACTTTGGCCACCTCATGAGAAGAGCTGACTCATTTGAAAAGACCCTGATGCTGGGAGAGATTGAAGGTGGGACGAGAAGGGGACGACAGAGGATGAGATGGTTGGATGGCACCACTGACTCGATGGACATGAGTCTGAGTAAACTCCGGGAGCTGGTGATGCACAGGGAGGCCTGGTGTGCTGCGGTTCATGGGGTCCCAAGGAGTCGCACACGACTGAGTGAGTGAACTGAACTGAAGCCTTACAAGTGGCTGGATTCAACCTGCTCCTGCTTTGCTGGGTTTTCACACCTGAGCTGTGAGTGCTGAACTCTGGCCGTCCTCTCCCTTCTGGAGACAGTTGTCTGGTCTGAGGACTGAAATGATGGTGGGGCCCAGAGCCCACCTGCTTTCAGGAAGACTTCTTTGTAAGTTTGATAAACTCTTGCATATGAAACCATCTGTGCCTAGTGTTAAACTTGAAAGACTACTTTAAATGACTATTTCACACTTTTTAATAGTAATAATATCCAATTTTTGTATTCGGGTCAGTTTTGTTAAACTGTTATCTTTCTAGGAATTTCCCATTTCATTCAGTTTTCTAGTTTATTGCAAGAAAATGCTCATAGAATTTTTATCATTTTAATCTGGATGCCACCTATAATGCCCTCTCTTTTTCCCCTGGAAATACTGTTTTAAGTTTTCATTCTTTTTTTCCCTTAGCACTACCGGAGGCTGGTCTATTCTATTAGTCTTCCAATGAACAAACTTCTGGCATCACTAGTGCTCTACTGTGGGAGAAGGTCCCAGAGGCCCACCACATCCTCCCTGTCCTCCGGTTGTATGTTCCGCCCACTGTTTCCATGGAGGAACAGCATTGAGGGCACATGTGGACTGAACTCAGGGCTCTCCACAAACTATTAAGGTGCTGGGGGTGGTGAGGGATACTTATCCTGTGGCGCCCAGGCCAGGCCAGTCAGAAGCTCCCTGCTCGTGAAACTTGCCTCCCCATCCAGGGTGGCTACCTCTTTCCTGGGTCTCCCTGCCCTCTGTTAACTAGGTCGGTCTCAGGTTCCACCCAGAGCTCCCCAGCTGGCTGGACCAATACCTCCTGGACTATTCTTTGTTGCCTGGTGTCTCAACAGCAGTACAGCTATCTGACATCTGGGCAGACCAATCCTGTCCCAGCCCCCGCAAGCCCCACCGTATGCTGGCTGAAGAAACTAACCCAGTTTCCAACCAGCTGGGTAATCATGTTAAGCAAGGATCCCAGAACCTAGGTGTTTTGCAGTAAGAGGGTCACCTAACAACTAGCTTGTTATATATCCCCAGGTATTTCAAAACTTCAACTGTTTTACAAGATTTATAAATTATACAAAGTTTTATCAGACAAATCTCTGAATCCCTGCCCTAGTTATAAATACATAAATATACTTTCATTCCTCTTCTCCACCACTACGTACTCTATACACAGACCTCGCCTCCTCAGCTAATTCCAGTATTTCAGAACAGTACTCACAATATAACCTCATTTAAGTGTTACTGACTGCTAAGTTAAAAGGGAAGAATACAAATAAGTCTATTTTGACAGTTTTCTGAAAGAAATGTAGTAAGATATACAATCAGACAACTTGACAAGAAGGAGAGATAAGGTAGCAAACCAGAAGTCTCTGTAATTGTAAATGTGCTGAGCTATTCTAGAGGGAATCAGAAAGTAGATTCAGTTTTCAGCTCCATCCTGAGACCATAACTGCAGAGAGGAGAGGAAGGTGAGGGGAGAGCTCTGCACACAGCCCTGAGAAAACTGCACACAGTGACACACACTCACCAGGACTCTCCTCTGCTCGGCTCACGCCGTCCAGAACTTCTTGGTCACCTTCTGCAGCTATATATGCCCACGTGTCAGTCTCATCTCTTGTATTTCTTCTTTCTTTAAGTAATGGCTTGTTTTCCTTGGTTTTGTGGTCTTCTGTGACTTTACAGTCTGGTGGTATTTCATCTCTTTTCCGATTATTCTCAGGAATATCATTTTTTTCTTCTGGAGTTAATTTAAACAAATCAAATGCATTTCTGATTTCCTTAAATGCTACTGGAAAAAAATAATAGAGTCACTAATTTCTTTGTAATCAAAAGAAAATCTGGGTGTTTAAAAAAAAAACACACACATGTATTTTCTTAATTCTTACTAATATCTGCCTTGGTAAGAAAGCCTGATCAGGTTGACTATCACAGCCATGAAGCTCTTCCACTCATCTTTGTGTTGGCTGCTCCGTATTTAGAAAGGACAGCCAAAGTGAACAGCTCTTCTTCTGGGGGTCTGAGCTACTCGCAGTTTTGACAAAGGCCACCACAGCCCATGAGCCTCAGAATAATCTTAGTCATGTCACCAACCACCCTTCTGCTGAGACACCACCTCCACCATGCCTGGAAGTGAGCCGGTACAAAAATGACTTTTGGCGGAGACTGGAAGATGGAAGGGTGTCAGCATACTGACTGTGGCCCAGCAACACTGCACCTGATGCCTGCGAAAATCCACTCACTTTAAAGACAAAGCAGAGAGAAGACTGGCAAAGCAGCAGATCTGCAATAATAACCCCCCCGCAAAGAGGTAGAACAGAACAGAGTGAATAACTATAAACTTTAGGTATACAGCAGATAGGTGTTTTGTTTTTTAAAATTCTGAATTCTTTTATGTTAAATAGGAACACCTTCTCAACAGTACTTTTAGGTGACATCTCTCATTTGTCTGCCTCTGTAAGAACTGCATAGGCTTAAACAGTTTTAAACACCCGTAATAAACTACAGTTTGCTACGAGTAGAGGTATCCTGGTTAATGCACAACATGGTGTGACCAGAGGAAAAGCAAGCATTATATGAGTGCAGTCCTAACCAACACAAATTGAACCTTTTTTCAATAAAAAAGCTAGTCCAAATAAAGCTCTCATTCTATAAAGATGTATCATTTCCAAATCACAGTGAAAGGAACCCGAGCAATTTACTAATTTTGTTTTCTGTGTGCCTTGAAGAAACCTCACCAAGTATATGACACAACAAAATGACACATGCAGAATGTAATATCGCAGTGGCAGCACTGAGGCTGCTTGTCCCAGACATATTTAAACTCCGAATATCCGAATATTCTGATTATTTACATAGAACACCAGTCCAATAGCAAAAATAGAGAATGGCGAGTGGAACATCTCATTCAATGTTCAGAAATAAAAGCATTAACCATTCTTTCCATTTTCCACAGTTAAGTCCTGAATTCTGAATAATTCTGATAAATTCTGAATGTTTTCCAAGCTACTCTATGAAGAGGATGCCGAATCCATTGTAATACAGCATAATGCAACGTAAAGACTCATGTTCACCGATTCTGACACACTCCCAAAATATACCCCCAAGTGCAGTTTTATTTCTGTCCTGGAGGCTGGGTGCCAAGGATCGGACAGAAGCACAGGTACATATAAGCTGCAAGGTTACAGTCAACAGACTCTGAAAACTGAAAAACTGCAGACACAGTGAGGCCGGCAAAGGCCCAGCTATAGCACCTTTTGGACTCGGGGTCGAAGCAGGTAGGTTTTAGCAGCAGGGATACTGAAAATTGGACTCCAGGTGTGGCCTTCTGAACTTAAGGAACAGACTGAACATTCACAGTAAAAATGTACCTGAAACTGACAGATACTCAGAGGAAGAAAAAGTTCCTAACTACTTCTAATCTTACAATATTTTGAATCTCCAGTCACTCTCTGAAGAGAGGCTTAGAGCTGCAGCATCACTATGAAGAAGCACAGTCTCTACATTACACTCACCTGCACACAAGCCATCAAAGCTGTTCCTTCCCAGATTCCATCAACCCTGCCACTTCCTGCCAGGTCTGAACTGAGGCTTAGAGCCCAAACTCAATTTTAATGGTGAATGTTTTATAAAGTACTTGTTCTAGTACTAACATGCACTATAGATTCCTGAGTTATATTTTGATGTGATCAAAATGTATACTGTATTTATACAAATGACACAGAGCTAAACACAATAAATTGATTAAAGAAGTTTATCTAAGCATCTACTATAAGAGATACTTATTTACTTTTCTGTCAAAACTAATTTCCTGTCTCTTTAAAGATAACGTATTCCCACCAGAATCTGAAACATTGTAAATTGACTATATTTCAATTAAAAAATTAAAGTTAAAAAAAATGAAGATAATGTATTTCATCTCATACCCAAAAGGAAAAAGAACAAGGTGATCAGATGGGGGAGGAGTTAGTTATACTAGTAACATACATTATTATGTAATAAATGAAGATTACTGGTAAACAACACTAGCATAATGTTCTCAAGTCCCCAGTGAACAAATTTTCTACTCAATGACCTTGCAGGTTAGAAGAGAGTCTGTCTTCACAGTGAACTAGACTCTTTGTCTGAAAGACCAACATAAACGACAAATGCCACTATTCACTCACTCTTTAATGCCTTGGGCTCTTTTCGGCCTTTTTCTTCCTTGTCCAATTCTTGCCTTTTCTGGTATTTTTCTTTGGGTTCGCATTTTTTGGTCTCTCTCTCCTGAAAAAGACACATAAGACCCCAAACACAGACAGAGCTGGTACTGATTCTGAAAACTGGGAAACAGGTTCCTGGCATTAGGCCCCCCTTCTGTGAACTGTGCACATAACCCCTAACGACTATGTCTTTGCTCACGTCAGCTGCTTCCTTGGTCAAGTTTACCCCAACCTCGACAATTCATAAAATATCACATTTAAAACCCAACACCAAGTTTCCTTGAAGAATTTTTTATTACTAATAATAAAATTCCAAAAAACTTCACCTACAGTCCTATTAACCAAACACAACTGTTTTTAATTCTCCATATTGTCCCTCGGATCTAATTTTACAGATAATTTTGTTGTTTAAAATTTATTTTTATTTACATTGCATAGATATTTTTACTTGACTGTGTTCGTATGTATGTATGTATGGTTTTCTTCACTGTAACATTTTGTAAATGTTTCCATTTTTGCTATGCTGACCTCATAATATTTCAAAGGATATTTAACAGTCCCCAACTATTATGATATTTCCTTAACTTTTTCCCTCATGGCTATACAGGCTAGCATAGCATTAGTTTAATAACAGAGCAGGACCCCATGGGGCCTTCCCAGGGCAGACCACCTCCCCCCCCCCATATCCTTTGCTGCACCTAACCACTCTGGAGAACCTGGGTAACAGTGTCTGGTGCACACTTCCTGTGTACTTATACAGGTGTGAAATACCCCACCAAAGGGAAGGTGTTAACTGCCTGATGACCATGAAGACATGGCCCTCCCAGGCCTAATGGAGTCTAAGGATCAACATTAACCCTGTGACACCACCGCTTAATCTCACCATCAATGAACCAGAGAGCTGTGCACAACTGATCACAGGTCCTGCCACCCACCCCCCTACACCCGGGCCTTTAAAAATGCTATGCTGAAACCCTCTGGAGGGTTGGGGTTTTCAAGCAGGAGCCACACCCATTCTCCTTGCACTGGGGCCTTTCCCATAAAGGCTGCCCTTTTCTTCGTCACAAGCTGGGGTGGGAAGACTGGCTTCACTGCACTCACGTGGGATCTTAGTTTCCAACCCACGCCCCCTGCAGCAGAAGATGGAAGTCTTAGCCACTGGACCACCAGGAGAGTTCACTGTGGCTCAGATGGTAAAGAATCACCTTGTAATGCAGGAGACCAGGGTTCGCTCACTGGGTCGGGAAGATTCCGTGGAGAAGGAAATGGCAACCCACTCCAGTAATCTTGCCTGGAGAAGTCCATGGACAGTGAGTGGAAGCTGGCAGGCTATAGTCCATGGGTCTCAAAGAGTCAGACACAATTGAGCACACACACACACACCAGGGCAGTTCCAGAAGTGGTATATTCTTAAGACAACATGGGGAAAATATAAGTAGGATGTGAAAAGCTAATAGAATAAACTGACGAAGCTCTAAGCTTTAACTTCACAATGCTACATCGTATCTGAATTCCTCTAAAAACTGACTTGTTCACAAATTAGCCCCCAATTTTCCAGCTGCAGTAAGTCCAAAAGAAAGTCTGGATTAGACTAAGAGAAAAGTTGAGGTGCTTTCAAAAGTGGGATCGTCAGCATTTATAGTTGCTTCCCACCAGTCGGACTAGTGGGAAGACTCAGGGCTTTCCTGGTGGCTCAGCTGATAAAGAATCTGCCTGCCTGCAATGCAGGAGACCTGGGTTCGATCCCGGGGTTGGGAAGATCCCCTGGAGGAGGGTATGGCAACCCACTCCAGTATTCTTACCTGGAGAATCTCCATGGACAGAGGAGAACAGCAGGCTACATACAACCCATGGGGTCACAGAGAGTAGGACATGACTGAGCGACTAAGCACAGCACAGACTAGTAGGGGAACAGTCTCTTTGGCATTTTAACTATTTTAAGCTGGTTACTGATAAGTAACAGCAGGCAAGGAAAAAACTCTGAAAGCCAAGTCAGAGCCACCCTTTTGAGACATTTGCATCTCTGAGGGAAATCTCCTCTGGCAAGGGCGTCTCTAAGCCTCTAGGAGTTCTCAAGTGGTAGGCGAGGACTCAACAGTCTGTGCGGCAACCTTGCCCTTGTTTACACAGTGCTTCTCCTCCCAGGACTGGTTCCCCATCCTCAGCATCCTCTTTTGTCTTTGGCTGAGGGTGATGTTTGAGGTGAAGGGCTTCATCCATTTTGGAGAGTTACTCAGTTTTCCTAGGTCTCTTTCATGTGTATGTGTTAGTAAACTTTAAATTTTCCCCATGTTAATCTGTTTCATGTCAGTTCAATTCTAGAGCAGTCAGGCAACCTAGAATCTAGGAGGGAAAAGAAAATCTCCCAATAAAGTATTAACTCCTTAAGGGTAGAAGAACTTCTCTTATAGGCACACATCAGAGATACTACAGGGTCAGCTTCAGATCCATGAAATAAAAGCAAACATTGCAATAAAGTGAGTTATAATTTTTCTGCCTCCCAGTGCATATAAAAGTTATATTTACACTATAGAATTAAATGTGCAACAGCATTATGTCTAAAATAGCCATACCTACCTTAATTAAAAAAAAATATTGTATTGCTAAAAAATACTGGCTGTTGCCTGAACCTTCTTCAGCTTATTGCAAAAACAAAATCAAAGATCACTGATCACAAGAAGTACTTTAAGAAGTACAGTAATAATGAAAAAGTTTAGGACTTCCCGGTGGTCCAGTGGTTGAGACTCCAGGGGCATGGGTTCCATCCCTGGTCAGGAAAGTTCCACACAGGGTGGCCAAAAAGCAAAACAAAAGTACAAAATAATGCAAGAATTACCAAAATGTGGCACGGAGACAGGAGGTGAGCAGATGCTACAGGAAGAACGGCTCAGATACAGGTTGCCACAAACCTTCAGTCTAATAAGAAACGCACCATCTGCTAAGTGAAAAGAAATGAGGATGGGCTGTGCTCCACTGTCTCCAAGTCTTTACTTAGGGCACCAGCCTGAGTGGAATGTCCCTGCCCTCTGTCAGACGCAAACGTTAGTCCTCAGTGGGATCCAACCACCCTCCACCAGGACCTGTGTACTCACCTCTCCCGGGGAGTCAGTGGGCCTGGACATCCTCGGCGGTGTCAGGGCACAGGCAGGCACTGGCTTATCCAACTCTGTGCTGCTTTGGCCTTTGTCTTGATTCCTTTGCTTTTTCTGTGTAGTTTTCTTCTCTAAGAAGAGGTTCTTGTTTTCTAGCTTTTTGCTCTCTTTAAGTTCTTCTGTCCTTCTCGGTTTCTTTTTTTTCCTCCTTGCTTTGACCTCGTCCTCATCAGCACTTACACTGCCATCCTGCTGTATATCAGAAGCAGCATCTAGACTGGCTTCTTGCTCAGCTTTATCTTTAGCACCTCTAAACTTCTGCTTTTCCTCTCTGTTGTCAACCTGTAAATCTTCACAGTCCTCTTCCTGAAGGGGGGAATCACTAAGTACACCCTGTTCAGAGTCCACCTGAGATTCAACACATTTCTCTTTTTTTGTTTTTCTAATTTCTTTGGAATCGTCTCTTATTTTAGTCTTTAAATCTCTCATTTCACCCTTTTTAACTTTCTTTATATCATCTTTTTTGGGCTTTTTGGATTCCTTTAATTCTTCTTTGGTTTCCAAAATTCTTTTCTTTGTCCTTAAATCAAAACCCAAACTTTCAGAGGAGCTCTCCAGGTCTGGTTTGGGCTTGTCTTTCAGTTTCCCAGTCTTTGCTTTCTTCTTTTTCAGGTCGTCGGGGCTTTTCTCTTCCTTATGCCTTAGTTTTTTCTTTTTCTTCTTTGGAGAAGTATCTTCTTTAGTCTCACTCTGTTGATCACTATCAGAGTTTGCCTCAAATATGTCATTATTTAAGGACAGTCTCTATAAAGTATAAAAAAGATTTAAAAACTCATTAAGAACACAGTAATTTAAAAGGTTTTGAATACTCATACTAATGAAATCTGGTAGGAATTTTTTTCCTCCAGTTTCTCAACTTCTTAAAATTATTTATGTAACTGAAGTTGTATAACTTATTTACACTGCTAACTTAAGAAATAGGTCTTGGGGAAAAAAAAAAAAAGAAATAGGTCTTGGAGGTGACAATAAGCATCAATTTAAGGAAACAGATAAACACAGAGGGACAGAAATGATCAGTGCCGCTGTAGGTCCTAACAGTCATATGTATGGTGGGTTATATATAATTTCAACTTCAAAATTTCCAAAACACCAATAAGTAATTTGTAAAGATTTATTTATTTGATGACAAAATAACTCTTTAAGAATTACGTATCTGTCTAGATATAAAAACACTACGCAAAGCATTTTCAGGTCTACTTCCCCACATTCTCTTCTAAATGACTTAGGGAAGAACAAGAGGGAGAAAAAAGATGGGTGTATTTTTAAGTTTTCCCTGTGGTGCTTCAGCAAAGACCACCACCGAGTTTAATAAGGTAGTGGAAATGTGGTGGCATTGGCAAAACTTTTTGACTCTTCCTATAGCACTTTATAAAAAAAAAACTAGTGAAACAGGAGGGAGGGGGTAAAGCACCGTCTTTAAATGAATGACGTGGCCCAAGGACAGGACATAAATGGTTAGAACTAACCAGGTCTGACAAACCTAGACAGTGTATTAAAAAGCAAACACATCACTTTGCCGATAAAGTTCTGTATACTCAAAGCTATGGTTTTTTCAGCAGTCATGTACAAATGTGAGTTGGACCATAAAGAACGCTGAGCGCTCAAGAATTGATACTTTTGAATTTTGGTGCTGGAGAAGACTCTTGAGAGTCCCTTGGACAGCAAGGAGATCAAACCAGTCAATCCTAAAGGAAATCAACACTGAGTATCCACTGGAAGGACTGATGCTGAAACTGCAATACTTTGGCCACCTGATGCAAAGAGCTGACTAACTGGAAAAGACAGAGATACTGGGAAAGACAGGGCAAGAGAAGGGAGCAGCAGAGGATGAGATAGTTGGATGGCATCACTGCTCAATGACATGAGTTTGAGCAAACTCTGGGAGATAGTGAAGGACAGGGAAGCCTGGTGTGCTACAGTTCATGGGGGCAAAAGAGTTGGACATGAGTTAGTGACTGAACAATGAACAACCAGGTCCAAGATGACGAAGACGACTTCCACTAGACCTTGAGCCTCAGTGTATGCTCACTGTAACACATCAGCAGGCTAAGTGACACACACAGAGGCACCATGACAGTTCCAAGAAACTGAAAGTGTTAATGGCTCCGTCATGTCTGACTCTTTCCGACCCCATGGACTGTAGTCAGCCAGGCTCCTCTGTCCATGGAATTTTCCAGGCAAGAATACTGGAGCAGGTAGCCATTTCCTTCTTC
Source organism: Cervus elaphus (assembly GCF_910594005.1). Lineage (NCBI taxonomy): Eukaryota > Metazoa > Chordata > Mammalia > Artiodactyla > Cervidae > Cervus > Cervus elaphus. The sequence goes on from NC_057844.1 coordinate 36,437,437, forward strand.
AGGGGATCTTCCTTGCCCAGGGATTGAACCTGGGCCTCTCAGAGAACCTGAGCCACCTGGGAAGTGTTGACAGTTCCAAGGTCGAGCATAAAAGTTCAGAAAGTGGCCCAATTTCTGGAAATCCCCACCGCTTCCCCAAAACAGCTGGAATACTCCTCCTACTTCTCAGCCTATGAAATTACCCACCTATAAAAACTGACAATCTCATAGCTTGGGGCTGCTCTTGCCTTCTGAGATGGCCCTCACTCTGTGGACTGTTTCTAAGTGAATTCACTTCTTACCTATCACTTTGTCGCTCACTGAATTCTTTCTGTGACATCAAGTATTTGAGCTTCATTAAGTCCCAGGTATGATGAGGGATTTAAAAGACAGTGGGGAACAAAAAAAGACAGTGGGTTCAAGTCCCAACCTGAGGTACACAGTTTAACCCGGACAGCAAAACAACCCCCACCCCCCAGCCCATGCCACAGACAACATCTACAACAAAATTAAGTGTCCAAGTGTTTCAATGAACCCTAGAATATAAGCTGGTAGGAACAAACACTGCAGGCAGTAAAGAATCCACCTGCAACGCGGGAGACCTGGGTTCGATCCCTGAGTTGGGAAGATCCCCTGGAGAAGGGAAAGGGTACTCACTCCAGTATTCTAGCCTGGAGAATTCCATGAACTGTATAGTCCATGACTGAGTGACTTTCATTTTACTTTTCACTTTAGGAACAAACTAGTAATAGCAGTAAGACCCCTGTGGTACAAATATCCACACAGGAGCAAGCAAAGGCAGCAAGGAGAATGGAAGAAATCACTCAAAAGTCTAGCGGGTCACTGTGAGGGGAGCTGCTGAAAGGGCAGGAGCTCTGGGCACTGGACCGTGAAGGGACGGCCCAGGCTGAGCGTTCTCTAGAGTAACCAGCCGGTGCTCCCTGCCAGGTGTACCGGAAAAGGCCCCCCCCATGAGAAAATGCTGAGATCAGATTCCAAACAAAGAAGGTCAGAGAAAATAGAAAATAGAAGATTCAGATATAAGTGATGGTGGTGGCAGGCTACAGCCTCTAGGGTCGCAAAAGAGTTGAACATGACTTAGTGACTAATCAACAACAATGATGGTGGCGGCAGGGTGAAACCAGAGCCCAAAAAAACCCCTCATAAAGTCTGAGGTTATACTGTCTAATTCTTCATAAAATAAATAAAGCTTGCTCAGCAGTCATAAAGCTAAAAAATAGTATCTTGTTCTCCTCCTCTGCCTCCTAAAATTTCAAAAAAGTAATTCATATAAATATAAGCAATATAAATTGATTGCTCTAGAGCAGAGTATTTTACTAAATTGTTATAAGAGAAAGCAGACAAAGGAACAGAGTAATTAACCTAAAAAGAACAACAGCATGCAAGAGAGGTACACCTACTGTTAAAAACAAACAGGCCCCAAATGCAGTTGCTGATCCTAAGCAACTGATCCTAAGCAAGACAAATACCTAACCACACTCCGAATTATAAACCAGCAGTCTAGAGTTTTCTGATCAGCAATGGTGAAGTACCTGCCCTAATAGGACCCCCAGCCTCTCCGTGAGGCAAGGTGATCTGGTCTGAAATAGTCTCACAGTCTTTATTTTCTTGGACTCCAAAATCACTGCAGATGGTGACTGAAGTCATGAAATTAAAAGACACTTGCTCCTTGGAAGAAAAGCTGTGACAAACCTAGACAGCATATGAAAAAACAGAGACATTACTTTGCCGACAAAGGTCCATCTAGTCAAAGCTATGGTTTTTCCAGTAGTCGTGTATGGATGTGAGAGTTGGACCATAAAGAAAGCTGAGTGCCAAAGAACTGATGCGTTTGAACTGTGGTGCTGGAGAAGACTCTTGAGAGTCCCTTGGACTGCAGTCAATCCTAAAGGAAATCAAACCTCAATATTCACTGGAAGGACTGATGCTGAAACTAAAGCTTCAATACTTCGGCCACCTGGTGTGAAGAACTGACTCACTGGAAAAGACCCTGATGCTGGGAAAGACTGAAGGCAGAAGGGAACGACAGAGGATGTGATGGTTGGATGGCATCACTGACTCAATGGACATGAGTTTCAGCAAGCTCCGGGAGTTGGTGATGGACAGGGAAGCCTGGTGTGCTGCAGTCTATGGGATTGCAAAGAGTTGGACAGGACTGAGCAACTGAACTGAATCGTCTCCATCTGCCAATTACAACCTTCCCTTTCATGAGCTCCTGGGAGCATCCTTCTGTTTGTTAGATAGATGCCGTCTGATTCATGAAATGGATAAAGCCAATTAGAGCTTCAAATTTACTCAGCTGAATTTTGGTTTATACAAAACAATGAAAATAAAAAAATTTGAGGTATCAGGTGAAAAGACCAAGTCATTCATAAGAGAAAGAAACTCAGATTTGTCATTACAGAGCTGTATTTCAAACTGGGTGTGGAGGGAAAGGGAAGGATGTGAGAAAATAGGTACTAATTAACAACATCAATAACCTATTTATCAAATTGATAACCACAGAAAAGATAAAAAAGAATTAATTCAAGTAATTTTTGAACAATCAACACCTGAACTGAATACACTGTAGGAACAAAAACAACTGTAAATAACTTTGGAATTTCACAGCAGAATGGGCATAGTAAATCTGAAACTAATTTCTAATTATTGCAGGGCTCAGTAAATGACTACATATAATATTGATGAACACCAGAGTTCTCATGGAAGAAAAGGGAGACAGAACCACAGACACTGAAAATGACAGGAAGACAGAGTGGTGATGGACTGAAATTAAACATCAATATGAACTTGACTTAAAACTAACATGTATTTTTCCCTTTATCTCTGTCTAAAGGGCCTAGAAATAATGATATCCCAGTAGCAATAACTTCATCTTGGTTTCTAAATTCTGTTCTGCCCTAAAAAGAATCAAGATTGCCTGAATAAAGGTTGGTGCCAGAGTTGGAGCAGGAGGGTACATGGGGACACTTTGTCCAGGGAGCAAAGACGCGCCCAGACAGACAGGGAAATCACATGAGGACACAGGAGCTCACCTAGAGGGTGTCCCACAAACCAAGGGTGGGCCTGTTTTAACAACAGCAATCAAATAAAAAGACTCCAAGAGTGTGTACTGGTACTTAAAAAATTTAAGGGGGAGGGAGGAGCTGCTCTTTATAGGATACAAACTAAAAAGCTCACAAAAACAGAATTGGAAAAGTTATTATTTGCAACCACCACAGTAATAACCAATTAAAGCAAAATTCTTCAAAATTATCTTAAAATCATGGGTGAGAGGTTGTTGAAGAAGTGATTCTCAGTCTGAAAGATTACTTATTATTAGGTTACTTACTATTTTACAGGGTAAAAGGTACCTTTAAAAGGAAAGAAAAAATGATAGACCTCACTTTATCACATAATTATAATTTAACACCAGCAATGAGATAACTGACGCAGGACCCATCTATCGATATCATGTACCTTACCGATAGAATATATGTGCCCAAATGTCTATGCTTCATCTACAAATCATCTAATTTCAATTTTAAAAATACTATTTGTGATTTAACATTAATTAGCATCCATCTAATTCCAATACGAAGAAGCTTCTATAAAACAATTGGACTGGATTCTGAAAAGGAGGGAGGCTCTGGGGGGTATTAGATGAGAGGAAACCAAGAAGACAGGACACAGCTCGGTGACGGACCCCCCCAGGACCATCAGGAAACCTGCATAGTGTGGCCAGACACCGGCTCCACCTGTGACAAAAGCAGTGCTGCCATGATACTGCTGAGGTATCACGGGTCCTGACACAGAAGAGTCTCTGCTGCTTCGAACAAATACATACACAGAAACCAAAGGTGAAGCCTGCAACTCAATCAAGGCTCACCTGAAAGCTACCCCTCTGCTTTAAGCAAGTTCTGTAGGACACTTGTCTACAGAACTACTTGCCTGTAGGAGACCTTCTCAAATTTCCCTCAATCCTGAAGAGTTGACAGCTGACTTCCACCTTCTTGAAACAGTGGCGACGCCTCATTTCCAAACAGAATACCCTGTTTTTACTTAAATTTTCTGCATTGATAAAAGGGGGCACATTAAGAACTGTTATGTCTTCTTGGAGAATTGAAACCTTCCTCATTATGTAATGTCTCTTTATCAACTGTGATTTTTTTAAGTGACTCATTTTTAGTCAGTCTTTCCAAAGCATTTAATGAAGTTTTCTTTGAAAAAAAGGAAAAAATAAAGGGAGAAAGCAGGGTGGTGGTGGGGGACAAAGAGGAAGAAGAGACAAAACTTGCTAGACAAAGCTTTGACTAACTGCTTCAAAAAAAATTTAAACTAATTCTAAAACTGGAAATCCCCCCCCCCCCCCAAATACAGTCAATCTTATAGTCAGATTATCAGTTGAAACAGAGTTAATAAGAAAAAATATCCCACACACACCATCAACTCCCCAACCTACATTTCTAGCCCAAATCTTCCTCCTCAACTCAGATCAGACCCATGTTTCCAATGGGAGACTGGCCATCTTCACCTGGACAATAAACAAGTAACTAAAATCTCACGTGTTCAAAAGCGGAGCTGTTCCCTGAGTAACACCATGGTGTATCTAGGTTCCCAATTCAGTAATTTGAGTTGTCTCTTGACTCTGCTCTTCCCTCAGCCACTGACTGTCGTGCATCAATTCTGCAGCCTCACCACCTCAACTCACCTCCTCCCTTCTCCCCTTCCAGAGTCAGTTAGGACCATAGCATCTCAGAATCATCTTCCCAGTAACACAAGTAGTAAAGGCAAAGGAATGCCAGAATTACAAAATTGCAAGCTGTAATAAGATAATGATTCCAGGCAATGACCATCAGTGGCTCCTAAAACCTACACATGAAATGTGAGGATTTGTCACGTGGATCAGACTGAAACGCTCAATCTCAGAGATTCTGTTAACCTCACGGGAGAGGAGTCAACTAGACAAGATGGGCATTCTGACGTGTTACAGCAAGGCTCACGACCATCCACACAAAATATCAATAAAAAAAACCAATAAACTCCCGTGCAATCCTGCTTCTACATCTGCTACCAGTTTACAGAAACAAGGAGGGACAGAGGAACATGTTAAAAGACACCATGTGCTCAAAACCCAGAATACGGGAAACTCTACAGAAAAATAATCTGGTCTCTTCATCAAATAGACATGATGGGGAAAAATGGGGGAAGGTTACAGGAAGAAGCTGTTATAGATTAAGAGAGATGCAGAGATTATCAAGGATATATAACATCCAGACCTCCTTCAAATCCCAATTCAATCAAGTCAACAAAGACATGCTTTGTTTGAGACAACTGAGAGAAACTGAATAGATTATTAGATATTAGAAGGTATTAAGAAACAAGTGTAACTTCACAGTGTGAAATTACTAGTTGATTTCAAATGAATCGCCGGGTTAGTTGCACTGGGGTGATCCAGCCCTGGAATAACTGGCCAGATTCAATGAAGTCAGGATATAAAAATTAGTTACCAACTGATAAACAGGTATTAGATGATAGAAAGGAATTAGTGTTAACTTTTAAATTAACTAAAAAGCAAATAAAATTAAAACCACACATATCACAAACCTGAGCACTAGTTTCAGTATACTAGTATTCTGTCTTTTTACTTACTTGAATAGTTTCACACACACAACAAACATTTATTATCCAAACTAGGGCAATTCTGAAAATGAAGGGGGGCTCTGATCATGATTATAGTAAGTCAACAGGCATACGCTGGGGCCGACTCAAGCAGGTCAGGGTCAGTCGCCCTCCTCCACTAGGTCAACACCGGATGGACAAGGTGTGATGACAAAATCACCGCACAATATACACCCCCCTCAGGGTCACTCCCTCTAGCTAATCACCTCTGGGAAGCATGAGCTCTTCAACAGCGCAACCACTGCTCAAATAACTTTTGGAAGTGCACTTTTGCACTGTTAGAACTGTTATCATGCATTTTTTTTTTGCACACAAAAAGGAGGCGTCATTAGAAATTATTTTCTTGCATGACATTCACATTCTTATGAAGGCAATTCCAAAACAGTAAGTTTAAAAACATTTTGGTTCATGGCACTACTGGAATAAATGTTTACTTCAACAAATGTACACTTTTAAAAATAAAGCTTATTTGGATGTACAAAGTCTCATTAGTTTTATATTAAAAGAGTACATATATTACTTTATAGCCAGTATTTCAAGGAAAAAAAAAAAAAAAACTATCCTCAGAAAAATTTTAAAATAAAGGCAAAACTATCTCTTAGCTGAGGAGTAGGGACACAGATTAATTATTAAAAAGCACAGCTATTTGCTGGCTAGAATATGTACTGATAAAAAATTATTTTAAAAGAAAGGCAGAAGGCAAGTATATGGAACTATTCTTAAAAGTAAGATCACAAATGGACAACTTGTAAGGCTCCTCAAGAACAAAAGACAGATATGATCTATTCTTGTAAAACTATGACCATTTAAGGGTCTGGCCCATATAAGACACTTGATATTTACTAAAACAAACAAACAAACAAAAAACATTCTACCCCCAAAAAGAAAACCAGGAAGGTAAAAGCAGTAAAATGTTGCTGTGATGGTCCAGCAGAGGTTATTCTTTGTCATGTAACATCCATTATCAGAGCTCTCAAGGAAACCAGCCAGTGCCTAGCTGTGGATTTTTAGCTGACTAAAAATGAAGGTCTAGACTGTATCACACAAATCAACGTTAAACAGTACTTCATTGCTTTTAAAAAAAAATCTCAAACTACCCAATAGTCAGCAAAAAGATAAAAAGGTATCCAAATGCTAAAAAAAGTATTTTAATAAACAAATACCATTTCTGCATGATATATATTTTCTGGTGAATAGAATCAACAGCCACTTTTTGGTAGAAACCATTTCTCTTTCTGTGATGCTGACTGAGTCCTGAACAAACAGGGCTCCCAGAATTAGTAACACTTCTCCATAAGACAAAGATTTTGGTGATAGGCAAATATCGTTTTTCACAGGCGGCACATGTCTGTTTCTTGCATGAACAGTGATGACGAGGTGAATGAAGCATTTTCTCCTACTCTCTGCCTCTACACCTAGAGTGAGAGAATCACAAGAACTCATGAACAGCAAAACTATTTTGTTAAAGTGGGAAAAGGTTAATTTTTTTTTTTTGCCATAGACTTGTCTACCGACACCATTCAATAATTAGGTTAAAAGTCATAGCAATATAAATAGTGAAATACTGTATAAATATGGGCTTCCCTAGTGGCTCAGATGGTAAAGAATCTGCCCATAATCTGGGACCTGTGTTCGATCCCTGGGTGAAGAAGATCCCCTGGAGAAGGGAACGGCTTACCCACTCCAGTATTCTTGCCTGGAGAATCACATGGACAGAGGAGCCTGGAGGGCTAAAGTTCATGAGGTTGCAAAGAGTCAGACACAACTGAGTGATTAACACATTCATTTCCACACAGTTATATTTAAAACGGGTAACCAACAAGGTCATACTGTATACCCGAGGAGACCTCTGCTCAATGTTAATATGGCAGCCTGGATGGGAGGGGAGTTTGGGGGAGAATAGATACATGTATAGGCATGGCTGAGTTGCTCTGCTATGCACCTGAAACAATCACAATATTGTTAATCAGCTATACTCCAATACAAAAAAAAAAAAAAAAGAAACAGGGGTTTCAATCTTATAAAGATTAAAAATGTTATTAGTGCCTGGAATTTTAAGTTATTTATTAAATAGTAAGGACAGTTTAGAAAAAGACACTTTCAAGTGGAAAAGTATCTCCCTAAAAGTAGGACAAGGATTTTTAAGCTTTAGAAGATGCCTCAAACCCAGCAGTCTATCAGGAGTCGTTCTCATCCAGACTCCTGTGCAAGCTGGGTTGAAACAGAGCCCTGGTGATGTGACGGGACAACAAAGCCAGTGTTCTATGAGTCAAGACTTTCTGAGAAAACGGTCAGCAAACTTATCTCACTAATCAGGGAGTAAAGTTAAAGATGAATTTAAGAAAACTCAATCAAAATGTCTAAATTTTGAGAGCAATATGAACCAACCTAGTACAATGGGTGCATTTGTGTCTATAAGTATTTTTAGTGAAAGAAACAGGGAAGGAGGGAGTAGGCACCCATTCTAGAAAAGTGGAAAAGTGAAGTATGACTATAGCAAAACACTTAAGGAAAAAAGGCTCTAATCTGAACTCATAAAGGATTTCCTTTACAAAAATTTAAAAAGTACAAAAGAGTTTCCTTAGTAATTAAAAAACTATTTATTAAAGACCCTGCCACTACAGCTTACATTTTAAAAACTGGTAATTCCACTCTTCTAAACCAATTTCAAACTATAGCCTAAACCAAAAGAAAGCCTATCATAGTGCCTGGCTCCATCAGTACTAACTGGTGAATTGAGCTTAGTTACTTAGCTCATTTAAGCCTCAGTTCTTTCAGTCTAATCCATAAAAGTGCTGGCTGGGTATCTGGTACATAAAGGGTACAAGCACTAGCCAGGCAGAGGTGCCTCTATCACTACAATTATTGTTAACAACCATTACACACAGTCCTAATACTGCTTTTGTCATTCAAAAGATACTAAGTGTGCAGTAAAATTCAAACTGTAGGGAAAGAAGGGATCAATATTCAGTCCTTAAAATAAAAACTTCAATAAGAAATTTTGTTGCGAGTGATTTTCACTGTATATTAATAGTTCTAAGTTCAAGAACATCTGTCAGTCTAAAAAATGAAATTACTTCTAATAAAAAAAAAACTAAAAGCAAAAAGAAGAAATTGCACAAGAGTGGGTTTGATTTATAAATAAAAGCTATAAATGAAACTTAAAAACAGGAAATCCTCAGAAGATCATAAATAAAGCCAATTCAATAATGTGTGGAATATAAGAATCAAAGGTAAAACAACAGATAAACCCCTAAAAGGAAACCCTTGAGCCAAATTTGTGCGTCAGTTTTAAGTTATCCCACTTTCAACCACCATCAAGTCTTTTTCCAAACTGCTGATGAAGGAAGTTTAACTCATCTGAGTTCCTTTGAATCCTTTATCCTTCCTTAGCATCAACAAGAGCTCCTAAAAAACAATAAAGTGGCTAAAAACTGAAGTGGATATAATCAAACTTGTGAATAATCTGAAATAGATTAAAGGTATAGCTTTTACATTATAGATGAAAAACTATAGCTTTATAAAGTGATCTAAGAATTATTTTAATTAGCAGAAAAGTCAGACTCAGAAATATGTTACTAAAGGTGATTAGTTTTACTAATCACTATTTCATACCAAATAGGTGTGAAAAGAAGAGAAGCAAAAAGCAAAGGAGAAAAGGAAAGATATTCCCATTTGAATTCAGAGTTCCAAAGAATAGCAAGTAAGATGAGAAAGCCTTCTTCAGTGATCAGTGCAAATGAATAGAGGTGAAAACAACAGAATGGGAAAGACTAGAGATCTCTTCAAGAAAATTAGAGATACCAAGGGAACATTTCATGAAAAGATGGGCTCAAGAAAGGACAGAAATGGCATGGACCTAACAGAAACTAAAGATGTTAAGAAGAGGTGGCAAGAATACGCAGAAGAACTGTACAAACAAGATCTTCATGACCCAGGTAACCAAGATTGTGTGATCACTCACCTAGAGCCAGACATCCTGGAATGTGAGTGAAGTCAAGTGGGCCTTAGGAAGCATCACTATGAACAAAGCTAGTGGAGGTGATGGAATTCCAGTTGAGCTATTTCAAATCCTGAAAGATGATGCTGTGAAAGTACTGCACTCAATGCGTCAGCAAATTTGGAAAACTCAGCAGTGGCCACAGGACTGGAAAAGGTCAGTTTTCATTCCAATCCCAAGGAAAGGCAATGCCAAAGAATGCTCAAACTACAGCACACTTGCACTCACCTCACACGCTAGTAAAGTAATGCTCAAAATTCTCCAAGCCAGGCTTCAGCAATACGTGAGCCGTGAATTTCCAGATGTTCAAGCTGGATTTAGAAAAGGCAGAGGAACCAGAGATCCAATTGCCAATATCTGCTGGATCATCGAAAAAGCAAGAGAGTTCCAAAAAACATCTATTTCTGCTTTATTGACTATGCCAAAGCCTTTGACTGTGTGGATCACAATAACTGTGGAAAATTCTGAAGGAGATGGGAATACCAGAGCACCTGACCTGCCTCTTGAGAAATCTGTATGCAGGTCAGGAAGCAACAGTTACAACTGGACATGGAACAACAGACTGGTTCCAAATCGTGAAAGGAGTATGTCAAGGCTGTATATTGTCACCGTGCCTATTTAACTTAAATGCAGAGTACATCATGAGAAAGACTGGGCTGGAAGAAGCACAGGCTGGAATTAAGATTGCCGGGAGAAATATCAATAACCTCAGATATGCAGATGACACCACCCTTATGGCAGAAAGTGAAGAGGAACTAAAGAGCGTCTTGATGAAAGTGAAAGAAGAGAGTGAAAAAGTTGACTTAAAGCTCAACATTCAGAAAACTAAGATCATGGCATCTGGTCCCATCACTTCATGGGAAATGGACAGGGAAACAGTGGAAGCAGTGTCAGACTTCTATTTTTGGGGGCTCCAAAATCACTGCAGATGGTGATTGCAGCCATGAAATTGAAAGACACTTACTTCTTCGAAGAAAAGTTACGACCAACCTAGACAGCATATTAAAAAGCAGAGACATTACTTTGCCAAAAAAGGTCCGTCTGGTCAAGGCTATGGTTTATCCAGTGGTCATGTATGGATGTGAAAGCTGGACTATAAAGAAAGCTGAGTACCAAAGAATTGATGCATTTGAACTGTGGTGTTGGAGAAGACTCTTGAGAGTCTCTTAGACTACAGGGAGATCCTACCAGTCCATCCTAAAGGAGATCAGTCTTGGGTGTTCATTTGAAGGACTGATGTTGAAGCTAAAATTCCAGTACTTTGGCCACCTGAGGCAAATAGCTGACTCATTTGAAAAGACCCTGATGCTGGGAAAGATCGAAGGTGAGAGGAGAAGGGGACGACAGAGGATGAGATGGCTGGATGGCATCACCGACTCAATGGACAAGAGTCTGAGTAAACTCTGGGAGTTGGTGATGGACAGGGAGGCCTGGCGAGCTGCAGTCCATGAGGTTGCAAAGAGTCGGACACGAGTGAGCAACTGAAATGAACTGAAAGCCAATTAAATGCCAAAGTATGTGGTGCATCTGCAGTAGTAACATGAATAGCACAAAAGGTATTCCTCAGGTATACGAAAACACAATGTTCACATCATGGACAAACAAGTAAAATTTCAACACATCTCTTTTCTCCCCACTTTCATGTTACTTGTAACTTAATCAACATGTCCAAACTATAGCTGTTTGTCACCTGCAATCACAGGCTGGCTACAGAAAGAACACTTTGGCAAAAATCAATGAAAACACTATGAGAATCAACTGGCTATACAGAGCTTACAATAGAAATGCTGTATATTTAATTTTTCCTTGTAAATTCCATACTGTACATTTTGTATACCATTAAATTTATAGTAAATTTATTATATTAAAAAAAAAAAACAACCACTATGAGATAAAATATAATACCTGGATATCTTTCTTCACTGATTTAGCTTTGTTATCTGCAATTTTCTTCCTAAATTCAAGAAGAACTTCCTTACAGTCCTCAAGGTGAATCTCAGGCTCCCAGGTATCATCATCTGCTGTGTATCCTTTCCAACGAACCTTATAAAGGACCTTACCCTGTAACATAAATTAAAAACAGTCAAATAAAGGATATTAGACTCGACTATAGTTCCAAAGCCATACAGTTGCTGAGAACAAATGAACCAACTTAAAATGGAGATTAAAATCATGATAAAAAATGTTCATCTAAAAAAAAAGTAGTTCATCTCCTGAGATCATTTGTGAATATCTTAAAACACATAATGAAATTCCACCCAATCCAAGTCCAGCTACAGTTTCTCCCGAGGGCAACTGCTTACCACAGTGGAATAGTAAGACATCAGTCACATTTTAACTTCTGTCCCCTCCTAACATGAACTGGCCTAAAAGCACCTCTTAAAATGTTCTAAGACAGAAGCCAGTGATTGTAACAGTTTCTGGGGAGGAGGGTGGAAGGAGAGTTCATCTTCGATCTATTTTATATATGGTACTTTTCACTTAATAAGTAATTTTTAAATCAAAAAATAAAATTTTAAATTAAATAACAACAACAATAAAATGTGTGTGTAGGGGAGTTCTTCTGAAGCAAGTGGCCTTAAAAAAAAAGTATCCCTGGTGGTCCAGCGGTGAAGACTCAGCACTCCCAATGCAGGTGGCCCAGGTTCAATCTCTAGTCAGGGAACTATACTCCCTTGTTCTTTTTTTTTTTACTTTCAAATGAGCAGGAAAAAAATGTATATAGAAGAAAAAAATAAAGCCAATACTAACAACTGGGGGATCTGAGTGAAGGCATGTGGGAGATTCTACACAATTCTTGCAGCTTTTCTGATTTAAGAAAAAAAAAAAAAACTATTAAAGTTTTATTTCAACAATGAACATAAATATAAATTTAATATTAGTTATCAATTTTGATCTAGTCAATGACAATGAGGAATATTAATAATCATTTTCAAGTATAAGGAGCATATCCTCAATTTTAGCTCCAGACTTGACTGATAATAACAGCCTTTATTTCAGCAGTTTTGCTTCATTCATTCATTCAATAAATGTTTACTGAGGATCACTATGTGTACAGCAGTATACAAAAGAAATGAAATAGCTGAATTATACTTTTTTTTTTTAAATAGGAGTGATGTTAACCCAAATATTGCCCAAGACTTTGCTGTATATTAAAAAAAATTTCATGACAGTCCTGGGATCTATAAACTTATCTTCAAAACTCCCATAATGTCTATTTTCTTGGTAGCTGAGGTTAACCCATGAGCCAAACTATAAGGAAGCAGATGGCCCTCCTATCCTCTTAAGATTCTATATATTAGATAATTAGTTAAAAAAAACCCACAAAACTCAAGGCTAGTGAGTCTGAGTGTATTATGAACATGAAATTAAGAACAAAAAGCACAACTGTAACTAGGCACTTTAATGGACTTCAAGTATATTAATAATAAAAGCAGGAACTTCCCTAGAGGTTCAATGGTTAAGACTGAACTTCTCATGTTGGGTGGGGGGATCAATCCCTGGTCAGGATACCTTATTGCAAGGCAATAAATAAATAAAAGAAGTAAAAATAGCTAATATGTTCTAAAATGGCGAGGCAAAAAATAACTAATAAAAGAAGTAAAAATATCTAGGATCTTTTCAGTTCAGTTCAGTTCAGACGTGTCCAACTCTTTGTGACCCCATGAATCGCAGCACGCCAGGCCTCCCTGACCATCACCAACTCCCGGAGTTTACTCAAACTCATGTCCATCAAGTCGGTGATGCCATCCAGCCATCTCATCCTCTGTCGTCCCCTTCTCCTCCTGCCCCCAATCCCTCTGAGCATCAGAGTCTTTTCCAATGAGTCAACTCTTCACATCAGATGGCCAAAGTATTGGAGTTTCAGCTTCAGCATCAGTCCTTCCAATGAGCACCCAGGACTGATCTCCATCAGGATGGACTGGTTGGATCTCCTCGCAGTCCAAGGGACTCTCAAGAGTCTTCTCCAACACCACAGTTCAAATGCATCAATTTTTCAGCACTCAGCTTTCTTCACAGTCCAACTCTCACATCCATACATGACCACTGGAAAAACCATAGCCTTGACTAGATGGACTTTGTTGGCAAAGTAATGTCTCTGCTTTTTAATATGCTCTCTAGGTTGGTCATAACTTTCCTTCCAAGGAGTAAGTGTCTTTCAATTTCATGGCTGCAATCACCATCTGCAGTGATTTTGGAGCCCCCAAAAATAAAAGTCTGACACTGCTTCCACTGTTTCCCTGTCCATTTCCCATGAAGTGATGGGACCAGATGCCATGATCTTAGTTTTCTGAATGTTGAGCTTTAAGTCAACTTTTTCACTCTCTTCTTTCACTTTCATCAAGACGCTCTTTAGTTCCTCTTCACTTTCTGCCATAAGGGTGGTGTCATCTGCATATCTGAGGTTATTGATATTTCTCCCGGCAATCTTGATTCCAGCCTGTGCTTCTTCCAGCCCAGTCTTTCTCATGATGTACTCTGCATTTAAGTTAAATAGGCACGGTGACAATATACAGCCTTGACATACTCCTTTCACGATTTGGAACCAGTCTGTTGTTCCATGTCCAGTTGTAACTGTTGCTTCCTGACCTGCATACAGATTTCTCAAAAGGCAGGTCAGGTGCTCTGGTATTCCCATCTCCTTCAGAATTTTCCACAGTTATTGTGATCCACACAGTCAAAGGCTTTGGCATAGTCAATAAAGCGGAAGTAAATGTTTTTCTGGAACTCTCTTGCTTTTTCGATGATCCAGCAGATATTGGCAATTGGATCTCTGGTTCCTCTGCCTTTTCTAAATCCAGCTTGAACATCTGGAAGTTCACGGCTCACTGGCTGAAGCCTGGCTTGGAGAATTTTGAGCATTACTTTACTAGCGTGTGAGGTGAGTGCAAGTGTGCTGTAGTTTGAGCATTCTTTGGCACTGCCTTTCCTTGGGATTGGAATGAAAACTGACCTTTTCCAGTCCTGTGGCCACTGCTGAGTTTTCCAAATTTGCTGACGCATTGAGTGCAGTACTTTCACAGCATCATCTTTCAGGATTTGAAATAGCTCAACTGGAATTCCATCACCTCCACTAGCTTTGTTCGTAGTGATCCTTTCTAAGACCCACCTGACTTCACATTCCAGGATGTCTGGCTCTAGGTGAGTGATCACACCGTTAAGTATCTGGGTCGTGAAGATCTTTTTTGTATAGCTCTTCTGTGTATTCTTGCCACCTCTTCTTAACATCTTTAGTTTTTGTTAGGTCCATACCATTTCTGTCTTTTTATCGAACCTGTCTTTTCATGAAATGTTCCCTTGGTATCTCTAATTTTCTTGAAGAGATCTCTAATCTTTCCCATTCTGTTGTTTTCCTCTATTTCTTTGCATTGATCCCTAAGGAAGGCTTTCTTATCTCTTCCTGGCTACTCTGGAACTCTGCATTCAAATGGGAATATCTTTCCTTTTCTCCTTTGCTTTTCGCTTCTCTTCTTTTCACAGCTATTTGTAAGGCCTTCTCAGACAACCATTTTGCCTTTTTGTATTTCTTTTCCATGGGGATGGTCTTGATCCCTGTCTCCTGTACTGGTATCTTTTAGTACTGCTTTAAACATATCACAAAAAAATGACAGCTATACTAATCAATAATATCAGGAATATGAAGTATGAACTGACTCATTTGAAAAGACCCTGATGCTAGGAAAGATTGGAGGAGGGAGGAGAAAGGGATGACAGAGGATGAGATGGTGGGATGGCATCACCAACTCAATGGACAAGAGTTTGAGTAGGCTCGGGGAGTTGGTGATGGACAGGGTAGCCTGGTGTGCTGCAGTCCATGGGGTTGCAAAAAGTCAGACACGACTAAGTGACTGAACTCAGACTGAATGAAATAGAGAATAGCCTCTTCCATTCAAATTATTCTCAAATTACTTCCCCATTCTCCCACAGTTTCAAGTTATTAACTAATGGTTGATTTGCTTGCTGGCAGATGTATTACAGGTTTCAAGTAACCTAATTGGGCCCTGGTGGCCCAAATGATATCAAGGATTAGCCTGCAATGCAGGAGACCTGGGTTCAATCCCTGGGTAGGGACGATTGCCCAGAGAGGTGAATGGTGACCCACTCCAGTATTCTTGCCTGGAGAATCCCATTGACAGATGAGTCTGGCAGGCTGCAGTCCATGGGGTCACAGAGTTGAACACCACTGAGTGACTGAGTGGAACACTTTCAACACAATTAATCAGCAAATATTCAATGTAAAACAACATAAGAACTTACATCAGTGAAAGTAAAAAATTCTTTTAAAGCACATGAAACATTTACTAATACTCAAATGTTTGAAAATTAAGCAATGTATCTGTACACAATTTATGGAAATTAGAAAATAATGTTATCTGAATGAAAACAAACTTAATTTATGACCTGCAACTAAAGTAAGATGAGAACATAATTTAACATAACATAAAGGCATTTTATTTGAAAAAAGAAAGGCTAAAAACAGTGAGCTATGCAAAGGAAACTATAAATAAGGTGAAAAGACAACCCTCAGAATGGGAGAAAATAATAGCAAATGAAACAACTAACAGAGTTAGATTAACTTCCAAAATCTACAGGTAGCTCATACAACTCAATACCAGAAAAACAACCCAATCAAAAAGCACAAAAAACCTAAACAGACATTTCTCCAAAGAAGACATACAGATGGCTAATAAACACAAGAAGAGATGCTCAAAATCACTCATTATTAGAGAAATGCAAAGCAAAACTACAATGAAATATCACCTCATGCCACACAGAATGGCCATAATCAAAAAATCCACAAATAACAAGTGCTGGAGAGGGTAGAGAAAAAGGAACCACTACATTGCTAGTGGGAACATAAACTGATACAGCCACTGTGGAAGACAGTATGGAGAGTCCTTTAAAAGCGAGGAATAAAACTACCATGCAATCCAACAGTCCTGCTACTGGGCATACACCCTGAAGAAACCAAAACTGAAAAAGACACATGTACCCCAATGTTCACCGCAGCACTATTTACAACAGCCAAGACATGGAAGCAACCTAGATGTCCATCAACAGATGAACGGATAAAGAAGCTGTGGTACGTATTTACAATCACATCAGCCATGAAAAGGAACTCTTCTGAGTCAGTTCTAATGAGGTGGATGAACCTAGAGCCTAATATACAGAGTGAAGTAAGTCAGGAAGAGAAAAACTGTATCTTATATTAATGCACATATATGGAATCTAGAAGGAAGATACTGACAAATCTGTTTGCAGAGCAGCAGTGGAGACACAGACATAGAGAACAGATTTATGGACAAGGGTGGGTGAGATGAATGGAGAGAGCAGCATGGATGCATATGCACCAACATATGCAAATAGACAGCTAATGGGAGTTTGCTATGCGACTCAGGGAACTCACGCTGGGGCTCTGTAATAACCTAGAGAGGTGGAATGGGAGGGAGGTGGGAGGGAGATTCAAGAGGGAGGAGAAATATGTACACCTATGGTTAATTCATGTTGATGTATGACAAATCACACCAATATTGTAAAGCAATCATCAGTTAAAAATAAATATTTTTTAAAAAGCTGTGCATCCATCTCAAGATGTTAGAAAAAGACCAACAAATAAGGAAAGAAAATCATAAAGAAAAAGCAGAAATAAATGAAATAATTAAGAACTATATAATCTAATATTAAAAAGGATAATATCACAGCCAGCTTTGGTTTATTCTATGAACATGAAGTTGAAATCAGTGTAATTCATCACATTAGTGGTATAAAGGAGAAAAATTATGCAATCATAGATGCAGCAAAAATGATTTAATAAAATTCAACATCCATTCACAATAAAAGTATTTAGCAACCAGAAATAAAGGGAATCTCTTTAACAAAGGGTAAATATACAAAAATTAATTTCATAAGCAACATAACAGTAAGACAAGGAAACTTTTCAAAAAATCATTTACCACTGCACTGAAAAATCAATAACACTTAAAAATCAATTTACTAAAACTTCAACACAGAAAGTTATAAAACAGGATTTCTCTGGTGGTCCAGTGGCTAAGACTCCTTGCTCCCAATGCAGGGGGCCTGGGTTCCATCCCTGGTCATATATTAATTTGCACGCTGCAACTAAGAGTTCACAGGCTGCAACTAAAGAAATCACACCTGCAGAAACTAACAACAACAAAAAACATCCCACACACCACAACTAAGACCAGGTGCAGCCAAATAAATAACTAAATAAGTATTTTTTTAAAAGAAAGCTATAAAGTATTATTGAAGCAATTAAATTAATCCTAAACTTATCCACAGATTCAATGCAAATCTCAATTAAAAACTCAAAGTTTTTATGTGTGCAAGGAAATTGACAAGCTGATTCTAAAATTTACAAGGCATTGTTAAAGAATAAAAAGAAAGATTTGCTCAATGAAACCTGACTCCTACATTACACTATACACAAAATCGATTACAAGTGATGTGCAAACGGAAGTCAGAGAGACAAAACAATACTGCTTTCAGGAAAAAAAAAAAAGAATATTTAGAGTAAGGAAAGATTTCTCAAACCAGACATTAAAAGCACTCAACATCAAGACAAAGATTAACTTTTCCTACATTAATCATATTCTATTTACCAAAAAGACACAGCAGGAAAAGAGATTTACACGACACCACTCACAAAGGGTTTGAATCCAGAATACAAGAAATCAATAAAGACAACTCAGTACAGAGATCTGAAAGGGCAGTTCATAAAAGATAACCAAATGATGAATAAATATATGAAAAGACGCTCAATGATTTCAATGCTGATTTCTAATGTAAAGTCCAGAAAAATGTAAATTATAAGCAGGAAACACCAACAAATATACCACCTCTACTGGCTGAAAATATAAAGACTGATGATATCAAGTGTTGACAGGATGCGAAATGAAAGGAATTCTCATAAGCCAATAGTAGTAGTGTAAATTGGTACAACCACTTTTGAAAACAGTTTCTTAAAGCTGAAGACATATGCATCTTGTCCTCCTAGGTGTACACCTCCCACTCCTAGGTATATAGCAATACAACCAAGAGAATCATTTGTGCACAATACACCAGGAGACATGTTCAGTAAAGTTCCTGGCCTGTTAGTCACTCAGTCGTGCCTGACTCTTTGCAACCCCATGGAATGTAGCCCACCAAGCTCCTTTGTCCGTGGAATCATCCAGGAAAGAATACTGGAGTGGGTTGCCATTTTCTTCTCCATCAGTAAAGTTCACAGAAGCATTATTCACGGTAGACCAAAACTTGAAAAAACCTAGGTGCCCATCAACAGTAGTAGGAAAGATAAAACTGTAATATATTCATACAATTGAAAATAGTTGACCTTTTAACAACATGGGTTTGAACTGTGGGGTCCACTTATATGCAGATTTTTTTCAATAAATATACTGGAAAAATTTTTAGAGATTTTCAACAATTTGAATAAAGTTGCAAATGAACCATATAGTCTAGAAATACTGAAATAATTAAGAAAAAAGTATGCAAAGAATGCATGAAAAATACACAGATGTTGGTCTATTACTACAAAGGCATAAGATGAGTGACAGTTAATGGGAAATTAATGTGTTGTTTTCTCAATGTGTTATAACTTTGCTTTCAAAGAATTATATTATCATTCTTTTCTAACTGGAGAAACTGAATATTAGCCTATTATTCAAGGTAAATGACTTCTTTAAAAATGTAACAATGTTTCTGATACTGTATTATAAATATGACTGTAATACTGTATGCCATAAAAATTTTCTAATGACGTGTTCTTTAGTGTCTAGGTTAGACTGCTGTGCTGTGCTAAGCCGCTTCGGTCATGTTTGACTCTTTGTGACCCCATGGATTGTCCATGGAATTCTCCAGGCAAGAATACTGGAGTGGGTTGCCATGCCTTCCCCCAGCGGATCTTCCCAGCCCAAGAATCTTAACTGGCAGCTCCTGCGCCTCCAGCACTGCAGGCGGATTCTTTATCACTAAGCCACCAGGGAAGCCCAAACTAGGCTACTGTGAAGCAATTGTATCGATTACACTAGGCTACCATAAAACATTGAATCATTCAACTTTTTCACATTACCTTTTCATTGTTGATACCAGCGTTAGTAACACATACAACACCTACAATGTTTTATTTAAGAAAATATTGATGTAGGCTCTGACAGGTAATTCATTTTGTAAACAAATGATGTAAATAGGGTATGCAATACCATTAATATATTTTCTCTTCCTTACAATTTTCTTAATATTTTCTTTTCTTTAGTTTACTTTTTTATTAAGAATCTTCCCAACCCAGCGATCGAACCCAGGTCTCCCACATTGCAGGCAGATTCTTTACCAGCTGAGTCACCAAGGAAGCCCTTTATTAAGAACACAATATATAATACACATAACATACAAAATATTTGTTAACTGTTTACACTATGGTAAGGCTTCCCTTTCTGGTAAAAAAGCCTTTAGTAATTAGGTTTTGAGGGAGTCAAAAGTTATACTGGCATTTCAACTGTGCCGGGCCAAGCACCCCTAGGGCCCAAGTTGTTTGAGGTCAACTGTAACTAAGTAGCAACCAAAAAAACCCAAACTATAGCTCCAACAGCAGGGACTAAATCTCACAAAGATGTTACTGAACAAAAAAACCAGATGTACACCAAACAAATATAGTGAGATTCCACTTAAATAAAGGAAAAAAAATTTAAAGATGGGGCTTTAGGTGCAGTTCCTACAATCCTTCGAAGCTGACAAAATAAAATATTGTATTAAGAAATGAATCATCTTAATTGTGAAGACATTACCGTCTTAACTATTTTCTGAATATCTTCCGCCTGCCTGGGACTATGTTAAACGCAGGTGATACAAAAGTGTAAGAATGCTCCACCTCTCACCTCAAGGTATTTACAACGTAATTGGGAAAATTAAATACATAAAAATGTCTCTAACTTCGCTGCAACTAACAATAACATTGTCGACATTGGATTTCAGTTATTTACCCCCCACTGGACAAGAGAATCTTTTACATCAGCAACCGTTTATGCTACAAATCATCTCTACATCCTCAGGACCTAACACGTCACCTACCAGACAGTAATTGAAAACAAAATTCTACTGAATGCGCAAAAAAAAAAAAAAAAAGGTAGCATACGACAAATGGGAAATGAGAGACAATTAAAAAAACATAGGGAATAAAAAGAAGGGCAGGGAAGCCTGGCGTGCTGCAGTCCATGGGGTTGCAAAGTCGGATACGACTGAGAAATTGAACTGAAAACACAACACACAGAGGACCATCGTGTAGGGCCTTTGGTCACCCTACACCTATTTACTAAAACATATCTTCCCATTGCCCATCCTTCCACCCACTCACCTTCCCCCATCCTACAACTAACTGATTCACTCACTTAACCTGATACACATTAAGCAATTACTGCATGCTGGGTACCGGATTCAAGTGCCAGCGTTAACAAGTTAATAGAGCGCACAGTCTCTGTACTAAGGGAGTTCACAATCTAGCAGGAGACCAACATATAAAGAACGAAGTCTTGAAACGTAAACAGAGGTCTATACAAAGTCTCGTAAGGGCACAAACGGAGGAAGCACCTTACTCTGGGGGGACCAGGGTCAAACAAGACACTGAGCAGGGTTCCCCAGGAGGGATGGGGAAGCGCGGGGCAGAGCGCGGCGAGGACACTCGGTTCTCGGAGCCGAGACACCGTCCCCGCGCCGAGGACGGCGGCCTAGGAGGGAGCCCCGGTCTCAGCGCCCCCGCGGCGTGGACCTCCGCCACACCGCCTCCGGAGCCCCATCTGCGCGGGCAGCATCACCCCGGGCCCGCACCTACCCCTTCAGTCTTCATGTCCAGGATCTTCTCCACCTCGAACACATTCTCGCCGTCCTCCTCGCTGTCCCCGCCGGCCTCCTTTCCTTCCGCGGCCGCGTCCTTCTCTTTGCCCCCCGCCCCAACTCCCTCTCCTTCGACTGCAGGCGACTGACCGCTGCCTTCGGCACCCGAACCAGGAACTGTAGCCACGCTCGCTCCCTCCGCCTCCGCCATAACGGAGTTCTCCAAGCTGCCTGGAGAGGGGCCGCTACGCGCGCCCCGCTTTCGGCCCCGAAACTCGGCCAGTCGGACGCCGCCGACTGGAAAGCGCCAATGGCGGGCTCGGGACCGAGGAGCGACGCACGCGCACAACAAATACGTCAACGCGGACGCGCCTCAGCCCCGCACCGCCCACAGGAAGCGGGTAGGCGGGCCTAGCGGGGAGGTGCCTTGGGCGGAAGGAAGAGCCGCGACGTAAGGCCTTGGCGAGAGTCTCGGGGCAGCGCCGGGGGGCGGGGCTTGAGGGGCAGGGCGGGGGGCGCGGGGCGCGGCTGGCGGGAAGCTGGCGGGGAGTGGAGTGGGCGGGCCAGAAATTCTTATCTGGGTGATGTAGCTAGGATAAACGCCTAGGATCCAGTCAAACGCAACTCACAGTGCTGTTACAGTTTAGGGGAGTGCTGTTTAAAGATAAGGAAAACGTTTCTTTTCTAAGTTCTAGCTGGGATTCCCCGCCCCCCCCCCCCCCAGGAAAAATCAGAGAACGTGATAGAAAGTAAATTGTCCAGGTTATAAGTGATTGACAAAAAGTGTGTCGTTCCCCCCCCCCCCCCCCGCCAAATGAACTCTCGCCCACAGTTCAGTTCAGTTCAGTCGCTCAGTCGTCTCCGACTCTTTGCGACCCCATGGACTGCAGCACATCAGGCTTCCCTGTCCATCACCAACTCCTGGAGCTTAATCAAACTCATGTCCATTGAGTTGGTGATGCCGTCCTACCGTCTCATCCTCCGTCGTCCCCTTCTCCTCCTTCCTTCAATCTTTCCTAGCATAAGGGTCTTTTCCAATGAGTCAGTTCTTCGCATCAGGTGGCCAAAGTATTGGAGTTTCATCTTCAGCATCAGTCCTTCCAATGAATATTCAGAACTCATTTCCCTTTAGGATGGGAAATCTCCTTGCAGTCCAAGGGACTCTCAAGAGTCTTCTCCAACACCACAGTTCAAAACCATCAGTTCTTAGGTGCTCAGCTTTCTTCATAGTCCAACTCTCAGATTACTGGAAAAACCATAGCCTTGACTAGACGGACCTTTGTTGGCAAAGTAATATCTCTGCTTTTTTATACGCTGTCTAGGTTGGTCATAACTTTTCTTCCAAGGAGTAAGTGTCTTTTTATTTCATGGCTGCAGTCACCATCTGCACTGATTTTGGAGCCCCCAAAATAGTCTGTCACTGTTTCCCCATCTATTTGCCATGAAGTGATGGGACCGGATGCCATGAGCTTAGTTTTCTGAATGTTGAGTTTGAAGCCAACTTTTTCACTCTCCTCTTTCACTTTTATTAAGAGGCTCTTTAGTTCTTCTTTGCTCCCACGGTAGTTAGGTGAAGTATTTTTCTCTTTGAATTGCAAATAAGCAACAAGAGACTTTGTGGCAGTGGAGCTTTTTATTTAACCTTGAATTTTGTTGACGGATATTAATGCACAAGGTGAGAACTGTGAGCAAGGTCTTATTTGGGGTAAAATGAGAACTATATGCAGGAGACAGGCTCTCCCCAGCACTGGAGGAACTGCTCCAAAGAGGTGCGGGCTCAGCACAGGTGTCACTTCAGTGAAGGGGGTCCTCACACTCAAGCACCTGCTTTGGCAGAGGGCCGCTGCTAGTCACGAGGAGCAGGTGTCCTTGTTACTGACTTTAGTGCTTTTCTAGGTATGAGGAGGTGCGAGAATTGGGCTCATAAAATCTCCAGAAGATATCTGAAAGCCAGTCCTGCGAGTTTTTCCCAGAGCACAGAGCCTCATTCCTGATCCTGGCCCTAAGTTCCTTTCAGGGGGTGTTGCAGGTCAGAGACTGCAGTGGCTAATGACCTCATCCTTGTAGAGGCAGATGGCAAGTGACAGTTTTTATTTGACAATTTACAAAATAACATTAATTTACAAAATTTAAATGAACAGATTATGACTCTGATGCAGCAGATCTTTGTGCTGGCTTGCTAAGTGCATCCTAGGTGTTAGGAACATAAAGATAAATACATCAGAGCCTGCCTTCCAGGGACTCTCAGCCTCTAAAGTAGGGCAGCAATTCTAATAATTTGAGATATTTACAATATTAAATAAAAACATTTTAAATATTTAAATTATAATTTTAAATAAAGCAACATTAGTTGATGGGGGACAGCTTATTATTTCAGAATTCTAGCTAATAAGAAGAAGGAAATAAAATAGAGAACCACAATATTTCTTAAAATGATTCAGACAACATCATCATTTGACTGATAAGGAACTGGATGTCAAAGTATCTCTCCACAGATAAATGCTGGTTGTAGGGAAACAACTTCATATTGGAAACCTGCTAATCAATGTTAACAAAATAAAGCAGATCAACCAAACTTCATGGTTCAGGTTGACAAAAACGTTGATCCTTAATCTCCTCGGGACTACAGATTTAATTCCCAGTTTACAGGAAATATGGGGAAAGAGAAATGGACACAGACATATCCAGAATGTGGGACATTTGGTAAGACAGCGAGACCAGTTCCTCAGCAGCAAGAAGGGAGAGAAGATTGTTCTACATGTAAAAAGACTGACAAAATACTTTATGTCTTGATGGGGGTCATTACACTATTTACTCTGCTTTTATGTATTTTTGAAATAAAAACTAAGTACATACGTTCCTTGTAAAATTTTTAAATTTTTTTTATTTCAACTTTTAAAATTCAAAGTATATAAGATAGAAATAAAGTTTCTATTCCTCAAATGTAACTAGTTTGGAATATGACATGATAGATTTTTATCTTGCAAACACCTATTTATAGAACTTTTAAAATGGGCTCTATTGTGTATGCTGGGTGATGGCACTATGTATATATGCACATATGATACCTGCATGTGTCAATGTGTCCACATTTCTGTAAGATGAATTTCTAGAAGTACAGTTCCTACCAGTGGAGTTTACAGGTCCAAGTAGGGTAGTGATTTAATTTTTTCTCCCAGTTTTATTGAGATATAATTGACATATAGCACGGTATAAGATTAAGATGGCAGCACCATGATCTGACTCTCAAACATCATGAAATGATGATCACAGTAGTTTAGTGATACCCACCACCTCATACAGGCACAGAGTAAAAGAAGATTATTTTTTCCTTGTGATGAGAACTCAGGATTTAGTCTCTGAACAACTTTCATATGTACTATACAGCAGTGTTAATTATATTTTCATGCCGCACATTACATCCTAGTACTTATTTATCGTGTAACTGGAAGTTTGTACCTTCTGATCACCTTCATCCAATCTCTACCCTCCCCCAACCTCTGGTTAAAAAAAAAATTCTGTAATATTAGAATTTTTATCTAAAAAAGTTTTTTTTGGTTGTACTGCTTGGCTTGTGGGATCTTCGTTCCCTGACCAGGGATCAAATCCAGAATCACAGCATTAAAAGCTTGGAGTCCTAACCACTGGACCACCAGGGAATTCCTTGAAATTTTTATTGTACAATTGCTTGTTAGTTCACTGAAACAATAGCCTTTTCCATTTATTTGAAAGTGATTGTTATACTGAATAAAATCGTAATTAGATTTCATTATAGGCATCAATTATATCTGATTATCATACACATGAGGCATGAGTGCAGGCTAAAAGACAAGTGAATGTGCGTCAGCCTTGGCTGTGCTTAAGGAGCCTGTGAGGAGCGGAGGTGGCGTCTCTGGGCAGGATCCCCAGTAGCTGCTTGGTGGCAGAGTCCCAGTCTTTACCCAGCTCCAGCCGCTGGCAGATGGATGGGTACTGCCCTTCAGTTCTTCTGAGCCACTCACTGGCTTTCTTTATTTTCTCACAATCCCAGGGAATATTCCTAGATTAAACACATTTTTCCATCAATTTCAGAATATAATTACATATGAAATGTTATGTGGTACCAAATCCAGCACATTATATCAGACAAAATCTGTCAAAAATTAAGATACTTAATAAAAGCAGTTCTTTTTTTCCTCTGACATTTTGTGAAAGTTCTTCCACCTGTCTGACATAGTGCATTAAACGCATTCAACTACTTGGAAACAGAGTAGCCCCCTCACTGCCCAGCTTCCCTGTGTGTGACACACGTTCTTCTCACTCCAGGACAACTCCAGCTTCTCCGGCCCTTTACATGTTTACTTGTTGTCATCCCCTTTCTGTCCTTCAAGGACAAGCTTGATGCTATTTTACAAAGGCTTTCATTTCTCTCTCCTTTTTATTGTCCCAGGAATTCTCAACTTCATTATTTACTTGTAAAGTACCTGAGAGTCACCCAAGATACTGGTATATATTTAATTTTAGCACACAAACAAGGAACAACTTACTTGTAAAATGTGCATAACATAAAAACTTCAAGTTTGTGTCCAGAAAATGGTGTCGGTTATTCAACTAAAGACTCAGAAAAACTGTGGGATTGCTCATTAGTATTAGTTAGCTACTTCCTCATTGTTTTGTTGTCTGCTAGAACTTGCTAGCAAACAAGTGGTGATATATACTAAAGAATATGGGGGAAACTGAAAACCTGGAGAATTTTCTCCATCTTTCTGTTTTTTTCCCCCATGAACTGGGAAAGAGCCATCAGAGTAGTGTGGTGGTTAAGAGCTGGGTTCAAATCCTGCCTCTGTGATCACACAGCACTGGTTGTGATACTGGTTTTTTGTTGTGTTGGCCAGCTGTCTTGTGGGATTTTAGTTCCCTGACTAGGGATTGAACCCCGGCCCTCAGTGGTGAACCTGCAGAGTCCTAACCACTGGATCACCAGGGAATTCCCTAGTTGTGTGATATTGTTACAGCTTTCATTTATCACTGGAAGTCTCTTTCTTCAGTTACAACAGTGATACAAGATCCTATGGGTTTGTTGTGGGGATTAACAAAAAGCATGAATTTAAAGTTTAACAGTCTCTGGCCCAAAGCTGGCAATCAATAAATGTTAGCTGAATATGATGACATGAACATACTAAATAGCTGGCATACCCAGCATGGTTAAAAAGACCCAATAATTATTAGTCTATGGACAGTTACTAACTACTAAAAGCAGCAAGATGATTTTAAATATTCTCACGAATCCAGATGGCCTCTAAACTTTGATGTTTCTACTAACATGAAAATTTTGTTAATATACCTCCAAGCAATGTGCTACTGGATTAATGTTATGTACATCATGAAGCCGAAAATATATAAAAGCTTTAAATATGCATAAATAGGAAACAAAAATTACTTAAAATATTTTTATAAAGTGCCAACAAATCATTCTGCCCATACAATAACAGTGATATGGTAACAGCATGGGTGTTATGATGTGTGATGGGATATACTTCACTGTTTTTCAAAATCTTCACTTAATAGTTTGTGCCATAACAATTCAAAAGGCGACTCAAAGTTATCAATACTTATTCCAGTGGCTATCATAGTTGGAAAGATTTAAAAAGAGGAGGTGGCTCACTGGTTGTGCCTGTAAATCAAACAGTCCCTTCCACTGGTTCTTCAAGGTATTTTTCCAGATATTCATTTAAAACATGTTGCTTTTTAAAATGAACTTATATATTACATATAGTAAACTGCTCAGTTAATTATTTTCTGAGTACCTCTTTTGTGTCTGATGATGTTGGGAGTAGAGAATTTATTATTTATTTATGGCTGAGCTGCATGGCTTGTGGGATCTTAGTTCTAAGAACAGGGATAGAACCTGGGTTGCTGGCAGTGATAGTATGGAGTCCTAGCCACTGGACCAGCAGGGAATTCCCCAGAAGTGGAGAATTTAATCAGTCCTTGTAAGAGGGTACAAACAGATCTACTCATTTATTTTAATTTTGTCTATATTATCTCTAAGAGAAGAGAACTTTTTCTTAAATGTGAAACTTAAAAATAGTTATGAATATTCTTTAATATCACAAAATATTCAGGTAATGTTTAAATTTCCCTGTCCTTTTTAAAAAGTACAATGGGTCTCGTTCAAATCGGGATCCAAATAAGGGCTACATTTGCCTCCTTTCAAACGTTCTTCCTTTTTTTTTAAATGTCCTTTAATTTATAGGTTTCACCTCTCCTCTCTTTTTTCTCTTGCCATTTATTTCCTCATATTCCAGACACTGCTGACTACATTCCCATGGTATAATTTAACATGCTCAACCTCTGTTCTCTGATATCTGGCCTTTATTAGGTAAAAAGATTTACATAGTTTCAAAGTCAAAACCATAAAACAAAGTACATGAGAAACTTAACTTCCATCCTGTATCCTCCTTCTCCCCCAAAGAAAATATTTTATTAGTTTTGTTAGTTTTCCCCTTATCTTGCCTTTTGAAAAAACAGTGTGTATGTGTATGTGTGTGACTGTGCATGTGTGTATACACAAAACACTATACCATATGCATGGGTACAAATGCAGCTTTGGTGAGCGAGCAGGGTGTTCATACCTGCCCCCAAGGCCTCCGTGGTACCAGGCATCAGCCAAGGGCAGGGGCCCCAGAACTTGTCACACACTTGTCACATGCTGCCACATTTGAGCATAAAACTTAGGGAGGTCCCAGAATTCTAAATCTGAGCCTGGTCTTCTAGGTGGTTACAAAGTTGTATTTGTTGGGGTAGAACTTTAAATGTATTTAACTGCAAGTTTAATCTATAATCTTTAAATACTTAAGACATATAGCATGTGAGTCTCTATTTGTATTCTTGTCCCAGGCCCAGGAATTGTTAGATTTTCCAAAAGCACATACAAGCCACCTGCTGTAGTGAGAGGAGCCCTGAACCAGGACCCGGCAGCACTGTCACTCTCTGAGCCCAGCTTCCTGTGCAAACACTGTCCGACCCACACACAGTGGAAGCGCTCCAGTGAGAGGCTCCCGTGAACAGTTATCTCTGTGCTTACAGTTCACTGCAGCTTCTTACAAGGTAGTTAAGAAATGGTTGAGCCTTTTTTTTTTTAAACTAAATAATCCATTTTCATCTTCCACATCCCTCCCCTCCATACACACACTTGTGAACTACAGCCTTGAAAAAATGTTTTCAAATAGGAAATAGTTATAAAATAGTTACTTCCAATTACTCCGTAAAAACATAGCTGATTTGTAATTGCTCAGCATAAATTACGATCCACTTTTATTCAATGTAAAAGTGGTTAAAAAAATTGTTACTCTCCAGTTCCCTTTCCCATCGGATCTGAACCCTGGTCTCAGGTAAAATCTGTGCTTATGGTGTCCGCTGTAGAGCATGTGGGCTAGTTTCAAAGAAGGTTGAATTCTCTTGGAACTTGTTGCCTCTACCCCTTGTAAAACAGGATAATCTTAGCCTTAAAGGGAGACTGTATGTGAAACGGGCAGTTTGTGTAGTAACTGCTGACTAATATTTTTGTATTTGGGAGGGGATTATCAATAGCTTTCTTGCCTCCTGATCAATATTTTTCCCCTTAAGATCTGTTACCAGTAAAGCTGTTTTCATCTATGTGGATCTAGAGTTGGGAGAGAAGCACTACATGAAAAGGCAAATGAGGAGACAAGATGCTCTTTTAGGTGGAAACACACTTGTTTTGTTTGTTTTTGCTGACGCTGCTACCTGGCATATAAATGACGAATAAAAGACTCACAGATTGAAAAAATTTGTTAAGTTTTAAAGATAAGTTCAAAGATGATTTCAAAATGTAGAGGTTTACTATACACAGAAACTTACAAAATAAAAACAAAATCATTCCCTATTAACTCCACTATTTTCTGGAATAAAAAAAATATACATAAAGACAAATTTTCCTTTAGCCTTATACATAATGCTTTAGGACTTGGGGTGCTATTTATGAGCACCTGAAGTTGCTTCCTGGCCTGTTCTCCGCCCATGTCTTGCTTATTACAACAAGAAATCCACTGAAAGAGTTCGGTTGCTGACTAGGGTACCTAATAGGAATGTAATTCCCCATAGCCTAAACAATTTCTTTTCATGATTAAGATAATTCTGTGGGGAGGAGGGGCATCATTGTTAATTTAGGAATTACTCTCCATAATTATTACACTGGATCCATAAAACAGGACCATAAAAACCTGGCCAACACACATACACTTGCTACAGCTGCTTTTGCTCATGATGAAAACAAACAAGATGAAACAAACAGGCTGAGGGCAAATAAATAAGCAAATATAATAAAAGAAATGACTGAAAATATAAATGAAGTAAAGTCACCTGGGAATGGAAGCATCGTCCAGTCTCATCAGCGATTTGATGATTATTCCCTCCTGTTCCAACTTGGTGCGGAGGAACTGCAGCACTAGAAACGTGGCGATCAGGTCTAGAAGGTGCTCTCTTCCTCTTACACCTGGAAGTGAAGCATTCGTTTTTGTCCGTTAGAGACACTGCATCCCAAACGGTACCTGTTTATAACAGTTCTGTTGAAGAATTACTTTAATATTACTATTAAACCATAACACATTAGCACATCATAAAACTCTGTAATACTTACCAAGGTCCTTAACTAGCCAGCTATTTAAATAGAAAAGGAGGGCAACTGGAACAAGTGTCTATCATAATATCCTGATGGTTGTTAGGAAACTGAATTCCATCCAAAGTACCCCCTGCACCCTAACTTTCCACACAACCAAAGATGTGCGAAGTTCACTGTAAGAAATTTAGTTTCTAGGCTCCTGCTGCAAATACCTCAGAGGAATAAACCTAAGCATACAACAGATGAACAACTGATACATTGATTAGACCACTGTATTAATATCAAATTATTCCTAGTGATCAGTAGTCTTGGAATAGACTTTCTAGCACTGCTCGTGCCTTGGGTGCCCTGTCAGTAAAACAAAATTTAGATAATTTTCATGTTCCTGTAAATGCTCTGCTTGACCAGAAGCACCACACACTCAGGCAGTCAAACGTGCAACTCTTAAGTCAGCTCCCAGGCTCTCTGCTTATTTTCTTGTTCCTGGGTCTTTCTGTGAGGTCGGACATGCACCAGTCAATCAGAGGCACTTCCTGTCCCCGGCCGCCCCTCCTATAAAAGCGAGCAGCCCCTTTCCTTACTGTGCCTTCTCTGGGCTCGAGACTGGAGTCTGCCTGCTTCATGAAGTGTGAGATTACAGACTGTTTGCTTCTCAAGATTAATAAATTGCTCTCTTTGATGATTTTAACAGTACATACAGGTAACCGGTGTCCTTATCCAAATCAAGATATTTTACTCTATTATGAAAAATACCAACATTGAAAATGAGTGCTTATATCTACTGAGCCCAGAAATTGACCCATTTTTATTTTCTAAAGGCAACCTATGTATCTGAGATGACTTTATACAAATATTTTGATTTTAAATATTGTTACTTTTCCAATCCCAAACTTTGTGAAACCAAACTTTCCACAGGCTTTTTGGGTTCAAAATAAGCCACCTGAGAATCTGTCACTTTGGTGAAAAGCTAAAGGCAATCAACACTTAGGAGACTCAGGAAAAGCTTTTTACTACATCCCCCACCCGCAACAGTCTAAAATAAATTAGGAGAGGGGCTGTCTAACAGGAAGAGAGCTGTTGCCAGTCTTCCATTGAGAGACTGAACGCCAGACAGTGCAAATATCTGTCTACCACACATTCTTTCCCCTCACCTGACCATAAACTGCCCGTTCCCCACCCTCCAGGGAGCCCTACAGCCCCTGTCCCTCTCCCTTGCTCAGCTGCCTGGCTGCTTTTTGAGTCTCAGATGTTTCTCTGGCTCCCATACATACACGTACATATGCACGTATGTAATTCAAGTTGTTTCTCTCTTGTTAACCTTTAATTACAGGGGAGTCTCAGCCAAGAACCAGAAGAGGAGAGAGAGAGTTATTTTTCCTCTCCTACAATCTTCATCATCATTAGAGTAACAAGAGAAAGAAACAACTTGAATTCCATATATGCCTATGTACATGTGTGTAGTTTCCCAGGTCAATTAACTGTTTCCAAAATGTCTGATATGTAGCACTGTTTGCATTACCACAACATAGTCACTTAATGGTTTTTTAAAAAAATTTGAAGCATACAGAAAAGTAGAAAAAATAATATGATGAATATTCCCATCACCTCATAGCTTACCTACTCTTAACAGTTTTCCAAGCTTTGAATTTTTCTCTTTTCTTTAATAGAAAGAAAATATTTTAAGTTTGAAGCCCCCCTTGTATATGTTCTCCAATCCATCTGCTTACACTCCAACCTTCCCTCAGCTTTTCAAAAGTAAACACTCTTCTGTTCTGGGGACTGACATTCCTGTGACGTACACTGCTTGTGAAAGTGATTGTCGATGACTACGAACAATTATATGCCAAGAAAATGGACAACCTAGAGGAAATGCCTGCAAGGCAGGAGACCTGGGTTCTATCCCTATGTTGTGAAGATTCCCTGGAGGAAGCATGGCAACGCACTCCAGTATTCTTGCCTGGAGAATCCCCATGGACAGAGGAGCCTGGAAGGTTGCAAACCATGGGGTTGCAACAAGTCGGACATGACTGATTAACTAAGCACAGCACAGAGGAAATGCAAAACTTTCTAGCAATATATGATCTCCCAAGACTGCATCTCCCAAGTGCTGTATTCAATATGCCAGCAAATTTGGAAAACTCAGCAATGGCCAAAGGACTGGAAAAGGTCAGTTTTTCATTCCAATACCAAAGAAAGGCAATGCAAAAGAATGTTCAAACTATTGCACAACTGCACTCATTTCACACGCTAGCAAAGTAATGCTCAAAATTCTCCAAGCGAGGCTCCAACAGCATGTGAACTGAGAACTTCCAGGTGTTCAAGTTGGATTTAGAAAAAGCAGAGGAACCAGAGATCAAATTGCCAACATCCACTGGATCACACAAAAAGCAAGAGAATTCCAAAAAAACATTTACTTCTGCTTTGTTGACTACGCTAAAGCCCTTGATGGTGTGAATCACAACAAACTGTGGAAAATTCTTAGAGATGGGAATATGAGACCACCTTACCTGCCTCCTGAGAAACCTGTATGCAGATCAAGAAACAACAGTTAGAACCAGACATGGAACAACGGACTGGTTCAAAATTGGGAAAGGAGCATGTTAAGGCTGTATTGTCTCCTTGCTTATTTAACTTAAATGCAGAGTACATAATGCGAAATGCCAGGGTGGATGAAGCACAAGCTGGAATCAAGATTGCTGGGAGAAATATCAATAACCTCAGATATGCAGACACCACCCTTATGGCAGAAAGCAAAGAAGAACTACAGAGCCTCTTTATGAAGGTGAAAGAAGACAGTTAAAAAGCTGGCTTAAAACTCAACATTCAAAAAACTAAGATTATGGCATCTGGTCCCATTACTTCATGGCAAATATATGGGGAAACAATGGAAACAGTGAGAGACTTTATTTACTTGGGATCCAAAATCATTGCAGATGGTAAATGTAGCCATGAAATTAAAAGACGCACACTATTTGGAAGAAAAAAGCTATGACAAGCCTAGACAGCATATTAAAAAGCAGACATTACTTTGCCAACAAAGGTCCATCTAGTCAAAGCTATGGTTTTTCCAGTAGTCATGTATGGATGTGAGAGTGGGACCATAAAGAAGGCTGAGTGCCGAAGAATTGATGCTTTGGAATTGTGGTGTGGAGAAGACTCATGAGTCCCTGGGACTGCAAGGAGATCAAACCAGTCAATCCTACAGGAAATCAATCCTGAATATTCATTGGAAGGACTGATGCTGAAGCTGAAGCTCCAATAAATACTTTGGCCATCTGATGGCAAGAGGCAACTCATTAGAAAAGACCCTTATGCTGGGAAAGATTGAAGGCAAGAGGAGAAGGGGATGACAGAGGATGAGGTGGTTGTATGGCATCACTAACTTAAAGGACATGAGCTTCAGCAAGCTCCAGAAGGTTGTGAGGGACAGGGAAGCCTGGTATGCTGCAGTTCATGGGGTCGCAAAGAGTCAGACACAACTAAGCCACTGAACAACAAGAAGACTGAATCAGGAAGAAAAGTAGAAAATATCAACAGATCAATTATCAGTAATAAGACTGAATTAGGGGGGAAAAAAAACACACCAAAAACCTCCCAACAAC
This sequence comes from Cervus elaphus, assembly GCF_910594005.1. Lineage (NCBI taxonomy): Eukaryota > Metazoa > Chordata > Mammalia > Artiodactyla > Cervidae > Cervus > Cervus elaphus. The sequence continues at coordinate 36,471,170 of NC_057844.1, forward strand.
AAAAGTCCAGGACCAGACAGCTTCACAGGTGAATTCTAGCAAAACATGTAGAGAAGAGTTAACATCACAGTTCAGTATCCACACACTGATCAATGTGTTCAACAAATCGAGGAATAAAGATCATAATATCATCTCAATGACTGCAGAAAAAGCTGGATTGCTTATTAAAGATCTTATTTTTTAATTTAGGCATTTATCTCTATGAACTTATCTCTCAGAACTGCTTTTGCTGCATCCCATAAATCTTGGTATGTTGTATTTCCATTTTCTCTTTTCTTTCCCATGGGATTTCCCAGGCAAAGATACTGGAGTAGGTTGCCGTTCCCTTCTCCAGGGGATCTTCCTGACCTAGGGACCAAACCTGCACATCCTGCATTGCAGGTGGATTCTTTACCACTGAGCCACCAGGTGACAGAGGAGCCTGGCAGGCTACAGTCTGTGGGGTCGCAAGAGTAGGACATGACTTAGCAACTAAACAACTATAACCACCACCACAATTTCCATTTTCATTTGTCTCAAGGTATTTTTTGATTTCTCTTTTGACCCACGTTTTCTTCTGTAACATGTTGCATAATCTCCACATATCTGTGAATTTTTCAGTTTTCCTTGTGTCCTTCTAGGACTTTCATGGTTTTACATTTGTTCTGGTGGATCCTCTGAAGGCTTTGCTTTAGGCCTTGTTAGGGTGGGGCTGTTCAGTTTTTTTCCCTCATCCTGTTGGACAGTTCTTGATCATGAGATAACATACAGTCTTTATGGCTCTTCTAGGGTTTCAGTGGAAAGCCTGAGACATTTAGCAAGTCTAATTTGCTATAATCTGAACACTAAATCCTGTCTTCCCAACACTTGGTGACAGCTGAAATCTCTGCTCAGCCCTCTAGCTTCCGGATTGTTGCTTTTTTCTGGACTCCTTGAAGGCATACTGGTGTATCTATGGGTTAGGGGACAGCCAAGGATCTGAGGGACGTGTGTGTGCATAAGTCAGATTTTTTTGTTTATTATGTCATTCCATACAATTTTAAGTGAACAGACATTGAGAAAATCTACTGGGAGTATTACACAGATGATGCCAATATTGATGAGAATGTTTTGTATAAGGTAAGAACAGGGACCACTATCATCCCCTGAAATGTGTACATTCCATACAAAAAGAATAAATAAAGTTTACTGGCATTTAATTAGCATTATTCTTGGCAATCTATGAACTATGATACGCCTGAACAATTGCAGATTCTTCAGAGCAAAACAAAGCATTTTCTTCCACTAGCAGATGTAGCAGTTTGTTTCTCTAAAAACAAGCAAATAAATCAACACAACAAAAACAACACACACAATCCCAAAACAAAAGTTGAAGGAGCTTTCAATGCAGCTTTCAGAGCTCCCTGCTCTGCGGTCCCCTCCATTAAGGATTCTCACCTTTAATTTCGAGGTGCTCTCAGCCTCAAACGCTGACCCCTGTGCCATCATCCCATGAACCCTTTCTGTTTCAGTTCTAACCTCCATGTGCCTCATGAACTGAGAAGCGCCTTCAGGTGAAAAGGTGGATAAAAGTGGAGCTCACCTAATTTGTTTCTCTTCTTTCAAGGTTTGTGTCCCTGATAGTTTCTGCCTGCTTCTGATTATATTCCAGGCCTTCAGAGAGTGGTTTTAAAATATTTTGTCAAGGGTTAATAAATGTTATTGGCAGGAGTTAGTCAGCTCTTCTTTCACTCCAGAAACTAGAACACCCTGCCCGTGCAAGTTTTCGTCATTACATTTGGTCTAGCGCAATTTAAAGAAGTGCAATTCAAAGAGTACATTTCCCAGCTCCCTGTGTTAGTATCTGGGTGGGGCTCAGAGGCTCATCCTTGCCACATTTTCTCTCTCTCCCTCTGGTTTACCAGGTGGATGATGCCAGAGTAATCTTTTCTTCTTTCCTTTTCACCAGGAATTAACTGTAAAGACACATGTTGATGACGGTCGAATTGCAGTATAGAAGGAGTCTACATGTCCAAACCGCTGTGTGGAGCGGGACTTCCCTGAGGACCAACACCTGACTGTGAGGTGCACGTGAAAGCGATCTTTGTGTTTAGGCTACTTGCATTTTTGACAGCAGTCATTGCTACTTATGCTAATAGATCTGCACAGGTAGTATCCTACTTAATGGTAAAGATGACTAGAAACTAGTCCCATCCTTTGATGATTAACAAATATGATCCCTTTCACAGGTAACAAATATATTTGGACACTGGTTTACAAAAATGTGTAACATTTAAGAGTATGACATTTATAAATAGAAAAATAGTGACGTACCTAGAGATCGAATGCCTTTTTGTTCAAGAAAGTTGTTTAAAATATTTGTATTAAGTTTTAATATAAATCCCAGTTCTTGTGTAAGTTTCCAGCAGCCATCCTACGAAATTAAGAAAACAAAATTTCAGCCACATTATTAAAATTTCATCACATGAGTTATGTGATGAATAATATGTTTTCAACTCAGGGAATTAAGACATCTTTACTCTAAAATCAAAGTTCTTCACATGCAAACACAGTATTATTGGGAATCTCATAAATACTATGGACAGTAAGTATTATATCTGGTGGCATTTGTAATAAAGCAGTAGAGAGGTTCATGTATGGAGATTTTTTAAAATAGTATACATTTTTTTCTTCTAGTAATTCTTTGAAACAATGTTTCTCAAACTTTTAAATAACATGGTTCCTTTTGTTCAACATTAAAATGTGTCCTTATGAAGAAATATGAAAATGACTCTTTTCCACTAAAGATAAAATTATGTTGAACATGCTCTTTGAAACTACCTTCCTTGTGCTCACAGACCCTGCCCACTCCAGCTAAGATGGATCTTCATCACATGCTTACAGAAGTATTGCAAGCCTAATCCTGGGGATTCTAACCGAGAAGCAGACAGACTCCAGGTCCAAGGTGAACTAACACAGGGCGTGGAGGAAGAGGTGGGATGCAGGTAAGCACATGGGTGAGAGGATCTATGGCAACAATTTGAAAACTAACAGGAGTGACAGAATGTGCCAGCCGGCCCTCACCCAGTATGGAGTGCTGTTTTCTTATCTTGTGAGCCGCTTCCTGTGAAGTACTGTCACTGAACCCACTGTGCAGATGAGGACGCTGAGGTACGAAAACTTAAGCAAGTTGTCCAAAGTCACACGGCTGACAAGCAGTAGCGGCAGGACCTAACCCCCAACACTCTGGCTCAGAGAGTTGCTGCTCCCACATGCGCTTCTCCAGCTGGGGGCTGCTGGCAGCTGGTCTACCTTCTGAGAGCTGGACACTTTTATTACTCCCACTGCGTGGATGACTGAAAGACTGACTTGCCCTGGATCTCAGAGTGGAAGGGCTGGGACTTGAACTGACACTAAACCAAGTTACTTTTCTACTTTACTATACTCTTGCCTGGAAAATTCCACAGATGGAGGAGCATGGTAGGCTACCATGGATGGGGTTGCAAAGAATTAGACATGACTGAGCGATTGAGCATATTACATCAAAACAACTTAATTACAGATATATCATTGGGTCTTAGTACCAGTGCAAGAACTAAATTTATAGAGTGTGATTTACCTTCACAAATGGAATGATAATGTCTAATATAAGATCACATGTTGAGTCACATTCCTGTGAACTTTAATATTTAGAGTGTACTTACAACACTTGTGCTTTACTTCGCAATGTGACAATTGTTGTGAACTGCAGTTCAGAAGTTTTAGAACCTAGGAGATTAATGTCTTACCCCAGGACCCACTCAGGGATGCTGACCTTCAACTGAGGAATGTTAACACTCCCTTCTGATATTCTGGCCTAACAGTTAAAAATAGATAGGTAAGAACCAGCTATCCTCAAGCATGCTGTTTGCTCAGCTGGCTTCTCATTGAAGGAAGCTGCGTTCTGGCACAGTTCCTCATGTCAGTGTGGACCAGCAGCAGTCTGGTGAGTAGCTACTTTGTGTAGCACCATCCTGAACTTTGAAGCTAATTAAGCACAGATATATGGAGAGATAAGACTAGTACCTTGGTCTGAAGCCTGAAGAGTTCAGTTGAAGGCACATAATTCTTCCAGCTTGCTTTGCCAACTAGGCCATCCTCATCTTTTTGTGCCTGAGCGCTTGCAGTAAAGCCACTTATCAGGTCATATTTTGCCAGCTTTTTAAAAATCCTATTTGTCAGAAGTCCTGCTGTCTTATCACTTTCCGTTTCAGAAGAAAGTTCAAAAAATGAACAATCATATTGGAGGGAGTCTAATGACAGAGGTTCATCATACACAGCTAACAGAGTAACGTCTGGCCAGGCATCCTCAGCAGGGCCAGATGGAGCCACTGGCAGCTTGTAACTGGCACTCCTAGGAGCTGGAGTATGGTGAGAAGGAAGAGGAGAGGAAAGAGGGGGAGGAGGAATGCCAAGCCCCTGAGATAGAGGGTGAGCAGGGGGAACAATTCCCCCAGATAGAGGGGGAAGAGGAGGAGGAGGAGGAACACCTACCCCCCCAGGTAGAGAGGAAGGAGGGGGAACAATCCCCCCAGATATAGGGGGAGGAGGGGGAACAATTCCCCCAGATAGAGGGGCAAGAGGGGGAGGAGGAGGAACACCAACCCCCCCAGGTAGAGAGGAAGGAGGGGGAACAATCCCCCCAGGTAGAGGGGGAGGAGGGGGAACAATTCCCCCAGACAGAGGGGCAAGAGGGGGAGGAGGAGGAACACCAACCCCCCCAGGTAGAGGGGAAGGAGGGGGAACAATCCCCCCAGGTAGAGGGGGAGGAGGGGGAACAATTCCCCCAGATAGAGGGGGAAGAGGGGGAGGAGGAGGAACACCTACCCCCCTAGGTAGAGAGGAAGGAGGGGGAACAATCCCCCCAGGTAGAGGGGGAGGAGGGGGAACAATTCCCCCAGATAGAGGGGGAAGAGGGGGAGGAGGAGGAACACCAACCCCCCCAGGTAGAGGGGGAGGAGGGGGAACAACCCCCCTGGGTAGGGGGGGAGGAGGGGCAGGGGAAGAAAAGAAAGACCCCAAGAGTGGACTAGGGAGAAGACCTGTAGAAGGACAGGAAACAACACACAGCTGAACAGGGCGGACACCGAAGCCTGTGGCAGCCCCTTGATCAGTTCTGGGCAGCTGTGACCTGGAGCTATACGAGGCCCTGGGAGCAGCAGCAAGTCGCAAGGGTGGGCCCTGGAGATGTGGCCTGGAAAAAGGCGCCATGTCCAGGGAAACGTTGGCACCACTGCCCATCTCCAGGTACTTCTTAGGGGAACCGAAGTGTTTGGGACTAGCTGGAGAACCAAACAGTGCTGAGCTGGGATGATGGTGGAAAGCAGAGCCAACACGGAGGGGTGCAGTTAAGAAGGTAGGGGCAGTAGGAATGTCGGAAACGGCTGTTTTCTGTGAGATGGCTTCTGTGAATTGTGGTTTAACTTCTGTTTGTTTAGATGACTCCATCGGACCCAAGCCCCAGGGCTCCTCCGCATTCCTGAAGACAGAACTGACCGCTTCAGATTCTTCCAGGGCATCGAAGCTAAAAGCTTCAAAATCTTCAGAAAGTCTCATGTTAAGTGCTGAACGTTTCTTTTCAGTCCAACATTTAAGTTTACACTTACGTTTGGATTCTTGCTTCCATTCAGAGGATGCTGAAAGAGTCTGCCAGAAAGAGAAGTGACAATATAAGGAAGGCACAAGTCAAGGGGATGACGATCAAGCAGCCAGGCTTCCTGGAGCTGACCTCCCAGCACTGATGAAACTGTCTGTCCCAGGGCACTGAGAAGACCAGACACTCAGGGTCACTTACCTATAGTGCCCTCATTTATAGACACAGAGTTGGAGAGCTGGAGACAACGTCAGCGGTAAATACACTAAATATCTTAATCCCTCTCTGTTCTTAGAATCACAGAATTTTAAACACCCCTTATTTTCCACAAGAGGAAACTGAGGACCATAAAAGGGACTTGTCAAAGACTTGACAATAAGCAATATTATAGTGTCAAATTAGTCCTAAAATGGGCTTTCCAGGTGGCACTGGTGGTAAAGAACCCACCTGCCAATGCAAGAAACATAAAAAGATGTGGGTTCAATCCCTGGGTTGGGAAGATCCACTGGAGGAGGGCATGGCAACCCACTCCAGTATTCTTGCCTGGAGAATCCCATGGACAGAGGAGCCTGGTAGGCTATAGTCCAAGGGGTTACAGAGAGTTGGACACAACTAAAGCAACTTAGCAGCCCTAAAATAAATGATAGAATGAAATTATTCCAGTCTTTTATACTGCTTTATAGCAATATTAAGAAACGGAGAAAACTGAAAAAAAATCTCCAAAGTTTTAAAGTAATGTCTTTTACACTAGAATATGAAAATGTATAAAAAAAAGAGAATGAGGGATGCTCTGTCACTACTATTATCTGAATAAATTTTAAAGAGTATTCCTTAAAATATGCATGTAAATAAAATCAAATTTTATATGAATTACTAGTCCTTGAGATATTTTAGAAATAATCAGCTTTTAGTTTTACCAATGTATTTTTTGTTTTTTTTTTTTTTTTAGTTTTACCAATGTAAAGGAGTTTTGTTTTGTTTTTTTAAAGGAGTAGTCCCTTCCCAGTTCAGACAAATGTGTATATTTAAATAATTAATGGGGCTTCCCTGGTAGCTCAACTGGTAAAGAATCTTCCTCCGATGCAGGAGATCCCAGTTCAATTCCTGGGTTGGGAAGCTCCCCTGGAGAAGGGATAGGCTACCCTCTCCAGTCTTCTTGGGCTTCCCTTGTGACTCAGAGGGTAAACAATCTGCCTGCAATGCGGGAGACCTGGGTTCAATCCCTGGGTCGGGAAGATGCCCTGGAGGAAGGCATGACAACCCACTCCAGTATTCTTGCCTGGAGAATCCCCATGGACAGAGGAGCCTTGTAAGCTACAGTCCATGGGGCACACAGAGTCAGACATGACTAAGCGACTAAGCACAGCTCAGCACATATAATTACTACTGCACGACACAGGACAAGACACACATTTCAAAATAAGATTTACAAACGCATATCTGGTTAAATTTTTCTCAATTAGATGAGCAAAGCGAAAAAAGAGCAAGTGATGGACCAGACCCTTCAGATATTGAAGACTTTTATAAAATTACAATTATAACAGACTGATCTAGGAAACAGAATACAGGGTCCAGCAACAGATCCTAACACATATGGGGAGTTAGGAGATGATAAAGACAACAAAGATTGCTCAAATCAATTCGAGGAAAAGAAGATTTATTTAATAAGTGGTGCTGGGGAAAGTCGGAAGTCATCTGGAAAGGAATAAAGTTGTTCCCATATGTCCTGTCTTATACCAGGAAAGATTCTGATTGGATGCAAATTTCAACATAAACATGAAGCCATAAAACTATTTAAAGAAAGAAATCATGGGAAATTTTTAAAAAGCATAATATGTGAAGGAAAGATTTCTACGCATGACAAAAGACAAAGCAATACAGAACAAAGAAACCCAAAGATGAAAAAGCTTGACTGCATTAAAATACCTGCATGACAAAATGATGATAAGCAACATCAAAATACAAATGGCAAACTGAGAAACAAATTTTTGCAACTAGTATCATAAAGGCCTAATTTTCTTAAAAAATAAAATTTTCCTAAAATAAATAAGAAAATGACTAATCTCACAATTTAAAAAGGTAAAAGACATTAATGGACAATACCTAGAAAAGATGAATATGTGGGCTCTTAGGAATATGAAAACATGTTCCTTTTCATTCATAAAGAAATGAAAATTAAAATATCACTAATATGCTTTTAACCTATCAGATCTGTACAGATCAAAAATTTGAATAATATACTGGGTTAAAGAGAGAATAAAGTAACAGCCTCTCAAGTGCTGCTGATGGGAGAGAGAACTGATATAACCTATGTAGAGGCAACCTGGGCTTTCAGGTGGCGCTAGAGATAAAGAATCTGCCTACCAATGCAGGAGATGCAAGACAGGCAGGTTTGATCTCTGGATTGGGTAGATCCCCTGGAGTAGGAAATGGCAACTCACTCCAGTATTCTTGCCTGGAAAATTCCACGGACAGAGGAACCTGATGGGCTACAGTCCATGGGGCCACAGAGAGTTGGACACGCAAAAAGGCAATTTGGTTAGAGCTAATTGGAGATCAGCCCTGGGTGTTCATTGGAAGGACTGATGTTGAAGCTGAAATTCCAATACTTTGGCCACCTGATGAGAAAAGCTGACTCATCTGAAAAGACCCTGATACTGGGAAAGATTGAGGGCAGGAGGAGAAGGGGACGACAGAGGATGAGATGGTTGGATGGCATCACCGACTCAATGGATGTGGGTTTGGGTGGACTCCTCGAGTTGGTGATGGACAGGGAGGCCTGGCGTGCTGCGGTTCATGGGGTCGCAAAGAGTTGGACACGACTAAGTGACTGAATTGAACTGAACTTAATTGAATTATATATTCAAAATAGATTTATTTGGGTATAATTGACATACACAGCTTTATCTTAGAGTGATGAGTTCTGGAATAAATAAACATCCCTGAGACCATTGTCACAATGAGGGGAATGACATATTCAGCACACATTCCTTTAGTGTGCCCTTTTGTGATCCATCTCACTCCTCCTCCTTGCTTTCTGTAACTTCAGATTGGTTTGCACATATTTTGTGTCAATGGAAGCTTACAGCTTCCATTCTTTGTTTGACTTTTACTCAGTATAACTGTCCTGACATGTATGTATGTTGTTGTATATATCAATGGTTAATTCTCCTTTTTAACCTTTTTTTGAGCTACAGGACTTCCCTGTAGCTCAGGTGGTAAAGAATCTGCCTGCAATGCAGAAGATCTGGGTTCAATCCCTGGGTCGGGAAGATCCTCTGGAGAAGGGAATGGCAATCCATTCCAGTATTCTTGCTTGGAGAATTCCATGGACAAAGGAGCCTGGCAGGCTATAGTACATTGGGTTGCAGAGTCAGACACGGCTGAGAGACTAACACTATTTCTCCTTTTTACTGCTGAGTAGTTACTCTTGTAAGGCTGTACCACAATTTGTTTATTCATTTATCTCCTGATGGTTGTGTCCAACTTCTGGCTGCTACAAGTAAAGCCGCAATGAATACTCATGCACAAGTCTTTGTGTAAACATATACTTTCATTTCATTTGGCTGGGTCAAATGATAGGTGCATAGTTAACTCTTTAAGAAACTGAAAGTTTTCTAAAATGATCTTCTGCTTATTTTTTTTACTGGGTTGTTTTCTTATTATCGGATTGTAAGATTTCTTTATATATTTTAGATAAACATATTTGTCAGATATGTTTTGCAAACATTTTCTCCCAGTCTGTGGTCTGCCCTTTCATTTTCTTAACAGTGTCTTCTGAAAAATAAAAGTTTTTGATATTAATAAAGTCCAGTTAACCAATTTTTTTTGTAGTTTGTTCTTTAAATTTAGGAAAGTTTTGTACAACCCTAGTTCATTAAGGTTTTCTCCTATGTTTTCTTCCCAGAAATTCAGGTTTCAGTTATTACATTCAAGCCAATAATCAGTCAATCTTTTTATATGGAGTGAGCTAAGGGTAGAGGGGTTTTGTTTTGTTTTTTGGTACATGACTATACAATCTTTTCAGAATCATTTTTTGAAAAGATCGTTTTCCCCCACTGAATAACCTTGGTACCTCTGGAGACAATTGGCCCTATATATCTGGATATATTTCTAGATTCTCCACACTGTTCCAATGGTCTAGATGTCCATTTTATGTTAATACCACACTTTCCTACTTACTGTGGCTTTATAGTAAGATATCAGATGGTGGGTGTAAGGCCTCCAACCTCTTCTTCCTTTTCAAAGTTGTTTTAGCTAGCCAGTATCCTTTACATTTTGTTCTTTAGTTGCCAAGTCGTGTCAGACTCTTTGCAACTCCATGGACTGTAGCCCACCAATTGTAGGCACCTCTGTCCATGGGATTCTTCAGGCAAGAATACTGGAGTGAGTTGCCATGCCCTCCTCCAGGGGATCTTCCTGACCCAGGGATCAAACTGGTGTCTCTTATGTCTCCTGTGTTGGCAGGCAGGTTCTTTAGCACTAGGGCCACCTTGGAAGCACATAAATTTTTTCCCTTGGATTTTAAATCCTTAAATATTGGCAGTTTTACTTCTTTAACTTGGATACTCCAGAGTCTTACTACCACTGTTTTGTTTCTTTGCTTTTGTATATGCCTTCCAGGTTTTATTTCCCTGGAGAAGGGAATGGCAACCTACCCCAGTATTCTTGCCTGGAGAATTCCAAGGATAGAGGAGCCTGGTGGGAGTCCACGGAGTTGCAAAGAGTTGGACACAACTAGTGACTAACATTTTCCAGTTTTTATTTAAGTTGTGCTTCCCAACTTCTATTATGTGGACACAAAGGCCACAGCATAAAGCACCACAAACTTTAATAAATATTGGTGGTGAAGTTAGATGATTAAATAGGCTTTTATCACTACTTTCAGGATGAACTGCCTGTCTCTCTTAGAGGGAAGGCCTTTGGCTTCCTGAACCACAGTTTGCCTGTAACCACAATTGTTCCTCTTTGCACTTTATAGCTACATTTGTAAATGGAGCCTTTCTCAGTAACGTAACAGCATTTTAAAACATGTGCAAAAGTTCCCCATCATCAGGCAGACATCGGTATCTGCGTATACAGATCAAAAGGGTGCTATTTTAGCGAAGGGTTCCCCTTACCATCATAAAAGCATGAACACACAGTATCAATTGATTTGTAATCAACACTCACCTGCATCCTGCTGGCATCTGGTTGTTCCCCCTGCCAGCTCATGTATGGCAGAAAATCTATGTCTTCTTTGGCAATAAGTTCCAAAGTATTTGGAATATCAGGAGAAAGTGACTCATTACCATCCTATATTAAATCACAATCAGGTAAAGAGAAAACAGACATTATCATATTAAATTATTATTATAAATTCTAAAGCCTCACGAATGTTTGGTTTAGAATATGTTTGGGGGTCGGACTGGATCCTGTGTCCTGGGAGAGAGGATGGTCAGGTTGGGGTGAGGGTCCCCTTCACAGAGCACCCGCTGGGTGGTGCTACATCAAGTGCCTTGGCGGGCTCTCCTCTCAAACTGTGTAGGAGAAAGGGCCACTCATAGGCTAAGGGGAGCCCAGGCCTCTCTTATTTTTTGAGGGTCAAGAATTAATAAAAGTGAGAAATGCCAAAAATGTAACAAATTGTAGTATATCTTAAAATTCACATATTCAACTATTTGTTACACTTTTGACATTTCTCATCTTTATTAATTGTGTACTAATTCAACTATAACATTAAAATAACAGCACAGGTAACTCATGCAGAGATCACACGAGCCCTGTGCTCTGCGTGGATGAGAGGCCCATGGACGCATGGGCCACCAGTGTCAGTGAAGGCAAGAGCCATCTTCTTAGCACGCAAATATAGATAAAATGACCATGAATTAAAAATACATACCCTTTTCTCCACAGCCACAAAGCTTGTAAATTGTGTTATGAGAGAGTTTTCTTTACTGAGTTTAATAATCAGAGATTTTAAGGTTTGCTTCTTCATCTAGGAAAAATGAATAATAAGACAGAATAATAATGAACAACAAATGAAATCATGTCCTATTTTTCACTATTTAGCTATATATGACCAATTAAATGAGTACTACATAATACAAAAAGCTGTCTTTCTATAAGAAGTAGATAATTTTATAATTAGGATTTCCAATGCAACATTGAGTCGATGGCTCTACCTAAGTATCTCAAGTGGCTAACTTGCCATTTCCTGCAAAAAATGGGCTCAACGAGAGGCTAAAGTACAGAAAGAGCGATTCATATTCATGAGCTTCTTGTGGCTTGGCTGCTGAGCTGCCAAGACCTTAGTGAGTCTGTCTCTCACTGTAAAGATGAGGCTCCCAGGCTGTCGGGAGGTGGAGGGACTGGTCCAGGCTGGTCTGCTGGTGCGGCTGGTCAGCTGCCCTCAGATGGAAAAGGACCCTGAGCAAAGCAGGACCAAGGCTGCTGACCTGAGGGTGGGAAGGAGGGCGCTGATCTCTGAGGGAACCAACTGCCTGGGGAGGAGTGTGCTGAGCGCTAATGCTCCAGCCATCATTTGACAGCAGTCATCTGGGTATGGGATAGCAGAGGGAGTCCCCTACCAGGGCCTCAGTGGCTCAGTGATGGAGGGGCAAGGTGGGCTTGGCTCTGCTGAGCTCCGCAGGCAGCTCAGCCCCCTAGACCCGGCCTCTTCATCACAGATGGAGACACTCACCCTACAACACACAAGCACCTAGGTGGTGTCTTTACAGGCACTGAGGGAGTCGTCTGAGTCTCCTTTGCCTCCCTCTGACGGGGACAGTGATCACAGGGTTCTGTCAATAATTCATTCAATGAGCTAACTAAAAACTAAATCAAGTAACTACGGGGCACCCGACACCCCGGCACGGAAAACACAGCAATGACGACAGGGGTCCCTTTCCACCTGCTGATCCTCACTCACATTTCCACGGGTAAAGCAACTCAAGAAAGGCCAAGAAAAACAGACAATGGCTTTCCCGTGAAAAAGCAAACCTCGTGATTCACTTCGTTTTCATGGAGAATGCCATCTTCGTAATCTCTGATCAGAGCTCGCGCTGCCAGCTTGTGAATCATCTGTTCAGGCAGCAAAGGAAAAAGGATTCTAATTCATGTCATACATAGGAAATCATCTAAATAATTGAGATGTGTTTACACACAATGAAATTCACCCCTTTGGTGTGCAGGTTGATGAGTTTTAACTAATGTAGATGGTGTGTGGGCTTCCCTGGTGATTCAGCTAGTAAAGAATCCGCCTGCAATGCGGGAGACCTGGGTTTGATCTCTGGGTTGGAAAGATCCCCTGGAGAAGGGAAAGGCTACCACTCCAGTATTCTGGCCTGAAGAATTCCACGGACTGTATAGTCCATGGGGCCGCAAAGAGTCGGACATGACTGAGCGACTTTCACTTTCACAGACTGTATGTGGGGGCTTCCCTGGGGGCTCAGCCGTAAAGAATCTGCCTGCAATGCAGGAGACCAGGGTTTGATCCCTGGGTCGGGAAGATCCCTGGGAAGAGGGCATGACAACCCACTCCAGTATTCTTGCCTGGAGAATCCCATGGACAGAGGAGCCTGGTGGGTTACAGTCCATGGGGTCACAAAGAGTCAGACACGACTGAAGTGACTGAGTACACATGCATACAGTGTGTGAGCACCACTGAAACACAGAGGAGGGGATTTCTTCCCATTAAAACCTCGTGTCGTGTCGCCATGCAGTCACCTCCAGTCCTGGCACCTACTCGTCTCCATTCTGTCCCTATATTTGGCATTTTCTATACACGTGTGAACTGCTCTAATGGAAGAGCCAGCCCAGGGCTGTGAGGCCTGACTGTGATCTCCACTCTGAAGGGGCCACAGACAGAACACCAGGAAGTCAAGGGCCAGGGTACCGCCCTTTCCTCAAATGGCTGAAACAACAGGACTAAAGGCAATGTCTCCTGTAAGTGACAATTCCAACTCCTGCCATTTTTCACTGGTAAGGCCATGATTCACAGTGGAAGGACAACTATAAAAATTGTGACTTTATGGAAAATGACCTGCTCCCAGGTAAAATCCCACTGAGATTCAGCAGTTTTTCAGACGATACAAAGATGCCCTTAAATTCTATACATAAGTCATGGCAAGTAATAAGTTAAGTGCTTTCATTCAATGCCAAAATGAAAGCTTTGCTTTATTTTTGTTGTTGTTTAGTCACTAAGTCATGTCCAACTCTTTTGTGACCCCATGGATTGTAGCCTGCTGGGCTCCTCTGTCCATGGGATTTCCCAGGCAAGAATATTGGAGTTGGTTGCCATTTCCTTCTCCAGGGGATCTTCCCGACCCAGGGATCAAACCTTCGTCCTCTGCACTGGCAGGTGGATTCTTTACCACTGAGCCACAGCAATGTCTGGTTATATAGATATAAATAAGGAATGGTTTGTCTGGTTACGTAAATATTCCTATGAATAGTAGTAGTAGTTACTGCCTTAGTCATGTCTGACTCTTTTCGAACCCATGGACTGTAGCTCACCAGGCTCCTCTGTCCATGGAATTCTCCAGGCATACAGCAGACAGCTTAGGAATTTTCCAGATCTAACTATGGCAGATTTGGTACTAATGCAAATACTACAAATTCATTTGCTTTTAATCCAAAAGTATAAAAAACAAAAACACATCCTCAATGTACAATGTTTTACTCGTCATCCAGTACGGTTATACTCAGTATTCTAAAGTAAGTGGCAAGGACCAGGCACTGCAGGTACACTGAACCTGTAGGAAGACGTGCACATCTTTGAGAACCACCTTTAAAGGTTTCATTCACAAAACACCAGGTTTAACTGCAGTTATTTATGCCCACTGATGCCCCTGTGGATACTTCTGGACTCAAGACCCCGGATGAAGAGCTGCTGCCTTAGAAACCAATGGACAGTGTCCTCGCTTGTGGAGATGACAACCCTCCACATCACATCAGATGCTAAGATGTCAACACAGAAAACAATGCAGGAAGGGCGTGGTGCATTAAATATGAAAATACAGAACTATTTTAACTTTCAAAAACAGTGAGTGCACAGTTTACATTTTTAATCTCACCGTTCCAGTTGTCTTCTGAAGTTCAGTCGTTGACACCACTGTAGAATACTCTCTCTCTTGAATTAGTGCATGTAGAGTTGCCTGAAATGGGAAAAAAAATTCCTTATAGTTTTTCAACTTCATAATGTCCTGGTTAGTTCAACAGTGATTCTTTCAGTGATTTTAATGAGAATTAAGAGGCTCTCCAGTGCCCTTGGTTAACCAACCGCTGTGATCCCAGGAAAAACTGTGCAGCATATTATGACGTGGGGGTAAAGGAAAGGGAAGAAAAAAGAAAAAGAAAGTTATTAGCAAAACCCATTGCTGTTCCCATAATAAAAAGCCTGCGTGCTCCTCACCTGTGTACAGTGAGGAGTGAGCCCGTAGACGAGGAGTCGCTCGCTGTGGAACAGGGACTGCACCTGGGCGGGGGCCTGCAAGGGTGCGGGTGCGTCCGTGCTCAGCTGCTGCCATTTGACGGAGACCGAGTGGCAACTGGGAGAACTCATCCTACCCATCTGGGCTTCTATCTATTTATCAAGAGGGGTTATTTCTCTTTCAGTGTTACATTCAGAAAATAGTTACCTAACACTTAACACGACTTTACATTCTGTCCTTTGAGAATTGTAGCTCTTTGTCTTTTTCTCCTCCTTCCTGCTACAGGGTACATTTCCAAAAGGATTCTAAGTCAAATTTTTAATAATAGACTAGCACATAATTTAAATTCACAAAACATCTTAAAATTATTCTATTAATTAAACACCAATATACAACTTTGTCGTGTAGTAGATTCCAGTTATAAAAATTAACCCTGCAAAGGACTTGAATATACATTTCTCCAAAGAAGATATGCTAATGGCCAATCAGCACATGAAAAGATGTTGTTACTAGAGAAATACAAATCGAAACCTTAATTAGATACAAATTCACATCCATTGGGAGGGCTATATAAAATCAAAAAGTGTGAAAATTAGTGTTGATGGTGATGTGCAAGAAACTGGAACCTTGGCACACTGCTAGTGGGATTGTAAAATGCCAGTGAACAACAGTATGGCAGCTCTTAAAACACTAAGTGCAGTTACCACATGACTCAGCAATCCCACTTCTGGGTATTGAAATTAGGGCCTCCAACACATGCTTGTATACCAATCATCACGTCAGTATGATTCACAGTCAAAAGGCAGAAACAACCCCAGGGTCTGGCGACAATAAATGGATATACAAAATGTGGTGTATACATATAATAGAATATTTTTCAGCCTTAAAAAGGTAGAAAATTCTGACATATACTACAACATGAATGGACCTCAAAAACACTATGCCAAATGAAAAAGCCAGGCACAGAAAGACAAACATTGCTGGATTCCACTGATATGAGGTTCCTAGAGGAGCTAAGTTCACAGAGACAGAAGAGGGTGGGTACCAGGGGTTGGGGGAGCAGGGGCGAGGAGTCATTGTTTAACTGGGGGTAGAGGGGCTTCCCTGGGTCCCCAGTGGTTGAGACTCTGTGCTTCCATTGCAGAGGTGCAGGTTTGATCCCTGGTCAGGAAACTAAGATTGCTACACGCCACATGGCACAGCCAAAAAAAGAAAATTAGGGACAGACCTTCTGTTTGGGATGACGGAAATGTTCTGGAGTTAGATCATGGTGATGGCTACACAAGACTGTGAGTTCACTTAAAAACCATGAATTGTACACCTGAAAATGGTAAAGTTTATGTATATTTTGCCACAATAAAAAATTAATCCGAGCAAAATGTGTAATATTTCATTTTTAAAAATCAACCCATAATATTATATAAAGCAGAAATCAAACCACTAGCTACAACTGCCTGCAGAGCTCTGGTTAGTGTGTGTTTTGAATTTGAAGCTCATCAAGATGACAAGATGGAATAAATGGCCAGGCTCGATATGGCTAAAATAAACAGTATGCAGAGGTTTATAGTAATCAGTGGTTAGCGATGGGAAGAGGAATTCATGTTGTCAGAACCATGGTTAAGGCTTGCATCCATGCAATAATACATAAATTGAAAAAAAAAAAGTTAACTAGAAGAACGCCCCAGTGGAGTGTTTCCTGTGCAAGCCTAGCAGTAACTAAGGGTGGGGGGGGGGAAGGCTAGGGGTAACTAAGGGTGGGTTGCAAAAAGGTGGGTACCTTTTTGCCTTTTTCTAGCTCCCTTTTCCATTGATGAAAACACAGAAGTTACTGTCACTAGATTTCCAAGAAGATAAGATTTCCACATTTAAACATAAGACTGAAATAAGATGTTTGAGACACATACCTGTTTTTTCCAGCTATGTTTGGATTTTGAGTTAAAATATTCAAATACTCCAGCACCATAGTGGGACAGAGTCCGTAAGACATGACGATTTGCTGTAGAACTGATAACATTTCACGTTTTAACAGAATTTTAGAAACATGTTGAAGTACACGTAGTGAATACTGACACAGCTTAAGACTCAGTGGGAGACACGTTATGTTCTGCAGCTGAAGGCAGATATAAAACTTAGGCCAGAAAGTAGGAAACATCTGCAGGTCTGGGTAACCCAAGTTCCCACATATCAGAAGACTCATGTCTCTTTCACAAGAGAAAAAAGCATAAATTTCTGGCTTCTGATTCAGTGGAGGAGGGAGGAGATTATTCTGCGAAACCCCCGGAGTGTTTGTGACCAAGATGGTGACTGGGACCCACTCTCAATGAATGTCAAAGTTGCCCTTAACTGATTCTAAAGTCAAGGCTGACAGAAGAGTTAACCAAGCCTTCGTCTTAAAATCTGGTCCACATTTAGATGACAAAGAACTAGGAAGTAACTCTCATTCCAGCAAATGTAATCTTTGATATTTAATTGACAATATTCTGTTACATTTCTCTCAATTAGTCTGCAACTAATCAAGAGTACTCTGTTAGAGAAGTTCCTCCTGAAATATTAGACAAGTGATGGATAATTTTTTCAGAAAAAGAGCTTAAGAAAGATATTTTGGAAATATACTTCAGCCTATTGATAACGCTGGGTATGTCTTCGGTGATCAAAACTAACTGATCTGATTACTAATCCTTAAGCCAGAGCCTCTATGTATTTACAGCTTTTACGGGTTAGTGAGGTTGCTGTGTGGGCCTGAGAGGACCACTTGTTAAACAGGTGGGATAAACAGTCTCTGCTCCTGAAGACTCACGAAATGTGGTTAGCATGAGAACACAAATGCGTACATATAAAATGAAGAAGAAACCCATAGAAAGACATTAAAAACTAGACAAACTGTGTCCAAGCTCAGGGTCACCTCCCTCCCCAGTCACGATCTGCTCCCTTTGCTCTATGACTGTGAGTAGGAGAGCCCTGGACATCCCTCCTCACCCCCGCCTGTGCAGCGGGACTGGCCAGGACAGTGACCTCATAGCGGGGGAGGGCAGGGGGACAGCGTCAGGCATGCTGTGTGCAAATGCCAGCATGGCCCCCGCTCTCCGCTGTCTTCCTTATTTTTACACCATAATCCTCAATTCAATGCGAAAACATTAGCTATAAATGGGGAGGGAGTGAACCCCTAAAGTCGTGGGTTTTAGCTTTTCTAGAGAAAGATTCCTATACACAGCAGGGTGAGCAAATGCCAGTGAGAAAATGACAGCAGTCAGAGGGGTGCGGGGAAGGGACAGAGCGGCCGGGGGTGGGGTGGGGTCACCATCAGCCCTGGGTGTGCCCAGCCCTCCAGGTTAGGCTCAATTATGCAAGTAACAGTCTCCAACACTGAAGTGGAGCTTGCTGGCTGTTTCCATGTATACAAGTTCACGAGATTTTCAGAGTAAGCCTATCAGACCCACTGTCATCTCCACCTCACAGAGAGGGTGAAGGTGTCCCCCCAGAGTCATGGCTAACCTGCAGCTGCTCAGGCTCCACGACCCAGGCAGCGGCTGGGGCCGAGTCCAGAGCCGGCCCCTCTGCACCAAGCAGCTCCCACCTGTTGACTTTCCCCGTGGGACTGGCCCACCTGTGCTCACCTGACCCCACAGGAGAACAGCCTGGTGTGCGGCACGCTTCTTCTTACAAGCTGCAAGGTCAGGCTCTCGTTCTGGAGATGCCCGTCGGATATAAGGAGGATGTTCCGTAACACATGGGAAGGGCACAGCAAACTTAAGTATCGAAGCGTCTTCCAGAAATCTGTGTTTCCCATGGTAGGTGTAGCAGACTGGAGGAAATGAAGCAAAAGATCATTTACTCCTTTTCGGGTGTCTTCACCACCAACTGTAATCACTTACTGAAGCACACCCCTTAGTGAGGGTTATCGTCACCGAAAGGAAGTTCTTTCCTAATGATTTATTTGTGGAACAACGATCCTTTTAGTTTATTTCATGTCACACAGTACCTATAATATTATTAC
Source organism: Cervus elaphus (assembly GCF_910594005.1). NCBI lineage: Eukaryota > Metazoa > Chordata > Mammalia > Artiodactyla > Cervidae > Cervus > Cervus elaphus. Next base: position 36,490,167 of record NC_057844.1, read on the forward strand.
TTGGCGTTTCTTTGTTTCTTTATGGTTTTCAAAGAACTATTACATCAAAACACCCCTGGGATTGCCGGCTAGTCTGGACTGAGGACACAATTGGTCATTCCCAATTTGCTCAATTTAAAAAAAGAAAGAAAGGTGACAGAGCAAAACATTAAAAACTGTTAATGCTGACTGTATTCAGATGGTGGGACTGTGAATGATTTTTTCTTTCTTTTTTATTTTCCATTTTCTTAATGAGCTAATATCACTTTTATTAATGAACTAAAAGAGACCATCTGCATACAGAAATGGGAGGACTAGGGCTTCTTGGGGAGAAAGACCCGGCAGGACCACTGAAGCCTGATGGAGAGAAGACAGAGGCAGCTACTGGTACTCACCATGATGAACTCTGTGGGCGTCTTATTGCTCGTGATGCACTTAGGATACGAAAATAATTCCTTGTAACCTGTGTGATAAGACTGGCGTAAGATGTTGCCATTAAATATTCACTTTTTGACCACTAACAAACAATAATGGTTGGTATTTTTAATACATAAAAAAAAGTTACCACAGTACTCCTTTAAAAAATTCTATTGCATTCAAACGATGCACTTCACTGAACAAAAAGGACCTGGGTCAGGCTGCGCATGGGGAGTCTGCTCCTTAGCCAACTACTTGCAGAGGAGGACACTGGACATGGGGACAGCCCAGGCAGCAGGCCACGCTGCCCTCTGGCCCTCAGCATGTCCCTGCTCATCTGACCTCTCCCCACCAGCAGCAGCAGACCCTGGCTCCTTCCTCCTTCATGAAGGGGCTGCCTGTTCCGCCAAACGGCACAGTAAATAAGAATCAGCAGGGTGTGGCTGTCCCCACACCCCACACTGCTCCTTCCGAGGGGCTGAAAGGCCCCTGGACCCCACCTGGAGGGGACAGTCCTTTCTTCAGTGGGGCTCGTGTGGTGCCTCCTGAGACTGTTCCTTACAGCTCCTCTACCACCTTGCTGATTTCAGAGGTTCTGTCCTGATCCTTGGACCCTCGAACTCATCAGACCAAGGGTCTCACACTCAGTTCAACTGGTAACAATAACAATAGTAATACTCATCTGGCGTTTTCTATATGATAGGCATTGTTTAAATTCCTTTAAATACATGAGCTCAACCCTCACAATAGCACTATGAGGAGGGACTATTTCTCTCCTGTTACAGATGAGAGAACCAAGTTCCAGTAAGCTGCCCAAGGCCACACCCAGGGCTCAGGTGCAGAGCTGGGATTCAAGCCGGGGACCTGGCTCCAGAGTTCTTGCTCTTGAACCTCGATGTGCTGCCTCTCACTCCACAGACAGGTCACAGTAGCCCCTTTCCATTGATGCGCTGATGCTCTGGAGGAGGCGCAGGGCGGAGCACTCACCTGTGCCGAACTTGATGACGTTCACCTTCTGCTCCTTTCCCACACAGGACAGTGTGTGCAAGGCAATCTGCTTGGCTTGCAAGAACGTCTCACCCTCCATGGAATTGGAGCAATCAAGACAAATAATCACTTCACTCCTCTCAGCTTCGTCAGGGATGGTAATATCAAGATTTGGTTGAAACACAAGCATGCAGGCCTAAAGGGAGAAAAACAGGAGCTAGGCTGGTGCTTCTTATCACTTGAGTTCATCTGGTTACTTACATGCACCCAGAACTTCACTCTAAAACTCATGCCACAGCTTTTCCAAACGAAGGACTCATAGTCGGGACAGTTACAAAGCACTGAGAATCATCAACCTAAACAATGAGGCTCTGTGGGCTCAGGCCCATGGCTTCTCACTACTTCTCAGACCCTCATGGGAGTGTGCCACTTGTCAGTGGGAACGGCTGGCAAAAAAAAAATCCTCTAAGCCTCCAGATGGGAGATACACCCCACACTAATGTACATAGGAGTGTGCACTTCATCAGGAGCATACCCACTGTACAATAACCCACGTCACAGATAAGATGAATGAAAAGGTACTAATTCTTGCTACTTACAGGGTTCAGCAACTTACCCTGCCCCTTTAAGCCACACTCAGCTGTGGCACTTCAAAGACCCTTGAGTTTGTACAAGCCTAGTATCTCACAAGGAGAAGGCAATAGCAACCCACTCCAGTATTCTTGCCTGGAGAATCCCAGGAACAGAGGAGCCTGGTGGGCTGCTGTCTATGGGATCGCACAGAGTCGGACACGAATGAAGAGACTTAGCAGCAGCAGCAGTATCTCAAAAAACCCTCTAAGGTACAAACAAGATATACATGTACCTAGGATTTGCAACATTTGGCATAAATGTGTAATTTTTTTGGAAAAAGATTTACTTGTAAAATCTGAAAACTTTCTAGTCAGGCAAAATAATACTATAAAAACAAAAAGAATAAGATTTATTCAACAATGAGATAGCCTATAGGAGATCAAATAAAAAGCGAATGTCAGAGCTGGGGTTCCCAACGTGAACCTCATAAACCCCTGAGAGGTTCAGAACTAATACAGAATTAATATCTGAACATTGCTGTGATATCAAAAGTGTCTTCAGGATGAATGAATAATGAATATGTCCACTCTCTGCCACTGTGGTGTGTGATGACTGAAATGCACACAGACCTTTTATCTTATAACCAACCAACACTCAAAGTAGAACTACTATTAGTTTCCATTAAAACTTTGCCTGAGATTTACTGAACACGATTTACATACAGCATAATATAAGTTCAAGATTTACAGTGCAATCATCTAGCACATAGTACTGTGAAATGACTACCACAATAAGGTTAGCTAGCAAGAATATCTCCACTCCAGTACTCCTGCCTGGAAAATCCCATGGACAGAGGAGCCTGCTAGGCTGTAGTCCATGGGGTCGCTAAGAGTCGGACACGACTGAGCGACTTTGCTTTCACCTTTCACTTTCATGCATTGGAGAAGGAAATGGCAACCTACTCCAGTGTTCTTGCCTGGAGAATCCCAGGGACAGTGTAGCCTGGTGGGCTGCCATCTATGGGGTCGCACAGAGTCGGACACAACTGAAACGACTTAGCAGCAGCAGCAAGAACATCTAAGATTTAGTCTCTTAGCAACCTTCAAATATACAACACAGTATGCTTAACTACAGTCATCATCCTACATATTTGATCCCCAGAAATTATTTGTTTTATACCTAGACATTAGTATCCTCGGACCAATACCACCTTATTTTTACTCCCCCACCCTTGAGCCCTGGTAACAACCAACATTCTACCCTCTGTTTCTGTGAGCTCAGCTTTTTCTAGACACCACATGTAAATGAGATTATACAGTATTTGTATTTTTCTGTCTGACTTGTTTCACTTAGCATGATACTCTCAAGGTCTATCTGTGTTGTTGCAAATGGCAGGATTTCCTTATTTTTTACAGCTGAGTAATATTCTACTGTATGTGTAGGTAACATATATTACATATGTGTTGCATGTGTTACACATATGTGTATATATTTAATTTTCTTTATCCATTAATCCATCAAAGGACACTTAGGTTGTTTCCATGTCTTTATTATAAATAATGAGGCAATGAACACTGGGGTGTGAGTATTTGAGACAGTAATTTCATTCCCTTTGAAATATACCAAGATGTGGGATTGCAGGGTTATACAGTAGTTCTAGTTTTTAATGTTTATTTTATTTATTATTTATTTTTGGCTGTGCTGGATCTTGGTTGCTGCACACGGCTTTCTCTAGTTGTGGTGCTTGGGCTTCTCATTGCAGAGATGGGAGCACGGGCTCCAAGGCACTTGGGCATCAGGAGTTGCGGCTCCCAGGCTCTAGAGCACAGGTTCAGTATTTGTGGAGCATGAGTTTAGCTGCTCTGTAGCATGTGGGATCTTCCCGGACCAGGAATCAAACCTGTCTCCTGCACTGGCAGGTGGATTCTTAACCACTGGACCATCAGGGAAGTCCTAGTAGTTCTATTTTTTGAGAATCCTTCACACTGTTCCCCATAGCAGCTACACCAGATTACATTCCCATAAACAATATCCGAGTGTTCCCTTTCCTCCACTTCCTTGCTAATACTTATCTTGTCTTTTTGAAAACAGTTGTTCTAACAGGTGTGAAGTGATACCTCTCTGTGGTCTTCATCTGCATTTCCTCGATGATTAGTGATGCTGAACATCTTTTCATGAACCTGTTGCCCATTTGTATGGGGTAAGTTCAAAGGATGTCTCATTTGACCATCTTGCTAATGTTGCTCTCAATTTTTATTCTAATTAGAAGAGATTATTTATAACAGCCACATAATATGGTCTAATAGCCATAAATGATTTTGTATCTTTTTACAGTATCAATGTTTTAAAAGCTGTAAAAAGTATACAGACTAACCAATGTAATATATGAAGGCACATTTTCTTTTTGGTAGGGATTAAGGTAAAAAAAAAAAAAAATTAGGGCTTCCCTGGTGACTCAGACAGTAAAGAATCTGCCTTTATCCAGAGACCTGAGTTTGATCCCTGGGTCAGGAAGATTCCCTGGAGAAGGGAATGGCAACCGGCTCCAGTATTCTTGCCTGGAGAATCTCATGGACAGAGGACCCTGCCTGGCTACAGTCCAAGGGGTCGTAAAGAGTCAGACACAACTGAGCAACAAATACTATTAAGGTAAAAATTGCTTCCCAGGTGTGTAGTGGTAAGGACTCTGCCTGCCAATGCAGAAGACACAAGAGACTCGGGTTCAATCCCTAGGTTGGGAAGATCCCCTGAGGAAGAAAATGGTAGCCAGCTCCAGTACTCTTGTCTGAAAAATCCCATGGATGGAGGAGCCTGGTGGGCAACAGTTCGTAGGGTCGCAAAAGAGTCAGACCCAACTTAGCTACTAAACAATAACAAAGGTAAAAATGACAATTTTTAGGGGAAACATGCCACATGGGGGCTTTGCTTGAAACCACAAAAATTTTTCATTCTTGATGTCATAAATATTTTTTGGTTGTGCCTCTCACATGCAGGGATGCCAACTAGGGATCGAACCTGCAACCTCTGCTGTGGAAACACTGAACTGCCAGGGAATCTCCTCTATCACGAATATTTTTAACTGTAAAATCTTGGGGTGGTGAGAGCTCTTTTTGTAATGCTAGCTTTTCAAGATTATCAATCATTTCCAAATTTAAATGATCTATTCTAAAATACTTTTTCAACAGTATCTCCTACTTTTAAGTAAAAAGGACTATACCTCGCTTTCTTTTTCTGGATGCTTTTCAACCCACATTCTTGGGAGATACACATCAACCAAACCGATGAGGAGAGAAAATCCATTGCTGTCTAAGGAGCTGCCTTCCACAGTACTAATCACAGCTTTGCAGTCTGTTCTCTGCAAAACAAACAACCGTGAGAACAAAGTAAATAAGTGAATTACACCATACTATCAAGTAGCAAATCTGTGCATGATATACATAACTCTATTAAAAATCAACAATGTGTCAACAGAACCCCAAATTGTGAACTGTAGGTTTTACAAGTGTGACCAGATCACATTTTTATCCTCTTGGTTCTAAGGTACATGTGCTTAGTCGCTCAGTTGTGCTCGACTCTTGACAACCCCATGGACTGTAGCCCGCCAGGCTCGTCTATCCATGGAATTTTCCAGGCAAGAATACTGGAGTGGACTGCCATTTCCTTCTCCATCTACTCTGGATACACACAAGCAAACTCAGCCCCCTGGAGACAGTCTCAGACCCTGGACCCAAAGGTGATTGGTCTGCATATCCCATTATCTGGATGCAGAAGATAATTACAACACAGAATAGTAAAACAGAAAATCCAACGGGAATTTTAGAATTATGCCTTTATTGTAAAATAGTATTTTTATAAGTATAAAATATCTTCTGAAAATACAGAGTGGAGGCTTTAAGTGACAAAGGCGGTGTGGTAGATTCTTGGCCTGCCCTCTGTAGTAAAATTCTGCAGCTCCTCCTTTCAGGAGGTCGTGCCCATTTTTCTGCCCTTGAATGTGCTGTGGCCAAGGGGATGCTGGCAGATGGAATGCAGGCAGGGGCTTGTGCTGTGTTTGTGGAACGGGCTGCCATCCTCTACTGTGCTGAGCTCTGAGCTAACCTATGGCAGGTGAGAGACCAGGGCCAGCACCCTGGCTGACACCAGGCCACCAGCCACCTGTCCCAGGCCATCCTGTCCCCAGCAACAGGAGGAAAGCTTGAGAAAAAACAAATGCTTATTGTTTTAATCCACAAAATGTTGGGATTGTTTGTTATACAGCAAAAGCTCTCTGATGCCAAGGGGTTCTTGTTGAGGATGTATTATTTACATGTGTTTTAACTTTATTCCCTCACTTCCCAGGTGGTGTAGTGGTAAAGAATCTTCCTGTTAATGCAGGAGATGCAAGTGACACAGCTTCAATTTCTGGGTTGGGAAGATCCCCTGGAGAAGGGAATGACAGCCCACTTCAGTATTCTTGCCTGGAGAATTCCATGGACAGAAGAGCCTAACAGGCTACAGTCTATGGGGTCGCAAAGAGTCAGACACGACTGAGCACACAGACAACTCTATTCCCTAGCAAGATCCCAAAACTCCCTACAATAAAAAGGGCATAAAGACATTGAGAATGGGAACAAAGATAAAGGCAGAGAAGACGCCAGCAAATTTCAATAAGAAGATGGAAAGCTAACAGAGCTGTGTGAAGTGATTCAGCCAGAGGAGAGGAAGCCACTGCCTGAGCCCCATGGCGGGGCAGTTGCAAGCTGTGAGCTCAGGGCCTGCAGCTCCCTGGGAAGGACCCCTCGGAGGCACCGGAGAGCAGATCATACCCTGAGCTATCAGCCCAGGTCCCCTCCTTGCCCTTGGTAGCAAGCAGCTGGCACCTGTTTTCTCACTAATGGAAACTGAAGATTTATTACTTAGAGAAATTCAACCAAGTAGAGTCCAGACTTGGGAGTCCTAAGTATAACGAAGCACAGACACAGAGAGCAGTTAAGTGAAGGCTGGTGTCCCCAGTCATACCTGTGAACACCCTTGAGGTACTCTGCACAACCGCACAAGGGTGAAAACACACAAGAGACTCACCCCCACACCAGCGGACCAGCTGCCACCAGCCTTGAGCGCAGGCCCGGGGTCCACTTGCCCCACTTACCACACAGCATCTAACTGACTTCTGAGGACAAACATAGAGAGAGGCCACCCAGATGCTGGAGGAAAAGCCTTTAAACATGAAAATGGAGGCCAACTGAGCAAAAAGCCAGAAAAAAAGAGAATACTTACAGAACAGTAAAGAGCTCTTGCCAAAAAAAAAAAAGAGAGACAGAGAGAAAATTAAAATTTCAGTAAAATGGTTGTAACTTATGATTGAGAAAATCACCCAGAAAGCAGGATGAAAGGACAAGAAAATGAACAACAGGAGAGAAAATGTAAGAAAACAAGGGTCTCAATTCAGGGTCTGACTAAGAGTCATTGAGAGGTGAAGGGGAGACGGATACTTGTTTATTAAAACATAAGAAGATCCCCCAGAACTAAAGGCCATGAATTACATATATGATGAAAGAATGTCAGGTTCTGATGAACTTCAGAACATCAGGGATAAAGAGAAGACATAAAATTATTTCAGGGCTCAAAAACAAAACAACTGCCTATCAAGAACAGGGGATAAAAAGGTTTAACCTCTCAGAAGTAACACTGGGGGCGGGATGACAATTTCAAGGTTCTGAGTGGGATCACCTACCCAGTGGGAAGGGAGCACGCAGAAGAGGATGTTTTCAGATGTTCGGGTTGTAAGGGAGGCTGTGCTCTATCAGGTGTTGGGAACTAAAGAGGAAAAGCCTCGTGGACAGCAGCCCCAGGGGAGCGGGCAGGGTCAGGAAGAGGAGTCGCTGACTCACTGAGACAGCAAAAACAGCCCCAGAGGGGCTTTACATGACAGCTTAGAACAAATGAGAAGAAACAGTACTAGAAGACAAAGAAAATGGCAATTCCCCCCACCCCAAGAAATATTATATAAAGAAGTAAAAAGAAAAAAAGCCATCATAATACATTTCTTCGCTCAGTGTTATTATCATTTATGTACTCATAATAACTTAAACATTTACCATTGATATAACCAGGTTTCCCAGATGGCGCAGCTGTAAAGAATCTGCCTGCCAAGCAGGAGACGTGGGTTTGATCCCTGGGTTGGGAAGACCCCTGGAGGAGAAAAGGGCAACCCACTCCAGATTCTTGCCTGGAGAATCCCATGGACAGAGGAGTGGAGGGCTACAGTCTACATGGTTGCAAAGAGTTGGACAGGACTTAGTGACTAAATAATAGCAGCAAATTGATTTAACTAAAAACCGTACTATAACTCTTAGAATTAGTGGGTTAGAAACATGTGCACTGAGGTGAGAGGAGGGCAAGAGGGTTACATCTTCATCTGCCATAACAGAAAGAGAAAAGATACCTCTGGCAGCCTTAAGAAGAAAAGACTAGACAGAGAAAGATCCTCCAGCAAGAAGGAATGGAGACCAGAGAAGACAAGCAGATAGACATTAGAGAGCTTTTTTAAAATCAAGAACCACAAAATAAGGACCTAAAAACTTAACAAGTGGTGAATGATAAATAGATTCTTATATAGTCACAATGGATCAGTCAGTCAGTCAGTTCAGTCGCTCAGTCGTGTCCGACTCCCTGCGACCCCATGAATCACAGCATGCCAGGCCTCCCTGACCATCACCAACTCCCGGAGTTTACTCAAACTCATGTCCATTGAGTCAGTGATGCCATCCAGCCATCTCATCCTCTGTCATCCCTTTCTCCTCCTGCCCCCAATCCCTCCCAGCATCAGGGTCTTTTCCAATGAGTCAACTCTTCACATCAGATGGCCAAAGTATTGGAGTTTCAGCTTTAGCATCAGTCCTTCCAATGAACACCCAGGACAGATCTCCTTCAGGATGGACTGGTTGGATCTCGTTGCAGTCCAAGGGACTCTCAAGAGTCTTCTCCAACACCACAGTTCAAAAGCATCAATTTTTCAGCACTCAGCTTTCTTCATAGTCCAATTCTCACATCCACACATGACTGCTGGAAAAACCACAGCCTTGACTAGACAGACCTTTGTTGGCAAAGTAATGTCCCTGCTTTTTTTTTTTTCTTTTTAAAAAAATATGGAACGCTTCACGAATTTGCGTGTCATCCTTGCGCAGGGGCCATGCTAATCTTCTCTGTATCGTTCCAATTTTAGTATATGTGCTGCCGAAGCGAGCACCCTGCTTTTTAATATGCTATCTAGGTTGGTCATAACTTCCCTTCCAAGGAGTAAGCGTCTTTTTATTTCATGGCTGCAATCACCATCTGCAGTGATTTTGGAGCCCCCAAAAATAAAGTCTGATACTGCTTCCACTGTTTCCCCATCTATTTGCCATGAAGTGATGGGACCAGATGCCATGATCTCAATTTTCTGAATGTTGAGCTTTAAGCTAACTTTTTCACTCTCCTCTTTCACTTTCAGTCACAATAGATAGTCGTTTATAAAAAGCTGTATCTCAGAATAATTCAAATACTTGCAAAAATACTTACAACAGAAAGTCAAGTGAAAAAAGCAAATGTAAAAATTTATATTCAATACAATGGCCATAAGAGCTTCCCAGGCGGTACTAGCGGTAAAGAACCTGCCTGTCAATAGTGGAGACATAAGAGATGCAGGGTCTCGATCCCTGGGTCAGAAAGATCACTGGGAGAGGGTATGGTAACCCACTCCAGTACTCTTGCTTGGAAAATCCTATGGACAGACAAAGCCTGGTGGGCTACAGTCTATAGGGTCGCCAAGAGTTGGACACGACTGAAAAGAAAGGTGCTTTGGAAAACTGATGTTAAAATACGAATTCTTAAGAAGTGAAAGCAAAGACCTACTAACCTTTTTTCTCAGGTCGTGTGTGTCACTGAAGATGAATTCAATCATGTGCGGCATCTCGATAGACATGCTCAGAGAAAAGCTACCGAAGTGAACAGAGAGGTGGCTCAGTCCAACATCCCAATTACTGACCAACTACATGCAGCTCTTCTGTGTAATTTTAAATGATAACTTAAGCTATAAAATGAATGCTCACTGAATGATTGACAGGTTTTGTATTTTAGGTACTAACCTTTGCTTTGTTCCTGTTTCCTTTATACAAATCTTCTCCACTGTATCCTGAGAAAAGAAAAATACATACGCACAACTAAGTATCTGCTCAGTTTCACCACAAGAATCCACACTCACACACACACAAGTACACAATTTATACAGATGCACAAAAAGCAGGGAGTCTGAACACTGTATGGAAAGCAGCAACAGCAGCTTTGGTGGCGTCTCTGGAGACGGAATTAAGATTGGTTTAAAGTTTCCTCTTTGGCTTATTGGCGTTCTTTATGCTTATCAAAATTCTTCATGAGCAGGCAGTACCAACATAAAATTTAAAGAGACTGAACAGAATAAAAACAGGATGCCATTAAGCATCCTAAATGTCACTACAATTGACTCTATGCCTCAAAGGTTAGGTTATTTAGATGCTGTTTCTTCCCTCTGCATAAATCACAATAAAGCTGCTGTCGCCAAACGGACCTGAAGGTTCTCCCTCAGAGCCCTGTCCTGCTGCCAGGGCGCCACGGTGGCCGGCAGGAAGAAGACCACGCAGGCACCCTGGACGCTCAGCTCCGTGATGTAGGTGATTTTGATCAGGACCTTGGCCTCTGGGGGTAAGTTCCCGACACTGACGGTGAAGATGTCCTGAAATGGAAGTATATGACTTAGGCTGTGTCTCAGAAGCATCTCCATCCTGCAGGCGATCCCCTCCTGTTACATAAATGGTCTGATCACAACTTGCCTGCTTCCTCCTCAGAGAAGGGGACATGGCCTCCAGACCAGCAGTGGCTTTGCGGAAGGAGAACCCAGGGCCCTTCCCCAGCGGTCTGGGGTCCGAGAGGCTTCACCCAGTGGCCTCTGCTCCAGTGGAGGCCACCCCACCCCCCTGCAACCCGATGGCCTCTCTGTGGCCGCAACGCTCTGCCCAGGACGCCTGCCTGCCCCTTCCTAGAGACTAACCCCCCAACCCCAAGGCCTCTCTGCAGACACAGTATACCAGCAGACTCCTGCTGGCTATAGAGCTGGAGCCTGTAATACCAAGTTTGGCCCTCATTTAACTCTTTTCTAGAAAATTCATCATCTTACGTTTCAGAATAATTGCTTTGCTTTCTTTTAGCAGGTATTGCCAATCACTGTGTAAGGAAATAACTTCATGCCTAGTGAGGTCAGAAAGAGGCTGGATCATTTCCTCTGACCCATCTTGGGTGCTCCTGACATGGCCAAGCCTGTGCTCTGTTTCACTGAACTCAGTCTGCTTAGATTAGGGGTGTATGATATTACGATTAATGTAGATTTGAGGAGTCAACTGTTGTTACCTTTGACATCAAGGTGGGAACAAACAACGAAGACAGGATTATCATACAGCAGCAGCACTTGGCCTCAAGGGAAGGGTATGGAGACCAGGGCTTCCTGGAGAGGTGCCACCGGAGGTGTATGGTAGCACTATGATACAGGGTCTGGATGGGTGCCAGCAGCTGCCACCCACGTGGTCACCCGGGTCACCTACAGAATCCTAACTTGTCCCAAACCCGAAGGAAGGCTGAGCTGCCAGGCAGCCAGGTGAACTGAATTTCAGCTGAATCCCTCAGAGGAAGAGGGGACCCATGGTTAGGGCACCTGGGCCTCCTGACACAGAGGTCTAACTCCTGCGGGGCTTCTCCACAGAGGCTGGGCACTGTCTCCAGCCTTGCTTTTGGCACTCAAATTTTCTCTTTGTTTTTCCATTAACTTTTTATCTAACCTCTCCTGTTACTTCACCGCTTAAACACTGGGATTCCAATTTGGGCCTCCACCTGTATAAAGAGCACTAGGGGCCTGTGTAATGGCACCATGCCCCTCTAGGGACTGCAGGGGACCCAGCACTTGAGCACAGGGCCAGCGAGCTCCCTGTGGAACAATCACCTCTTCTTGTTAATCCCCATTCTGCAGATTTATCCCTTAAATCTACTGTAATTTTAATAACTGCCTGTTCCAAACATCACATTTTGACAGTATTCTGGCGATGAGTCCTCCTCAGAGGTGTGTCTGAAGCACACGGCCTGTCTTTAGAAACGACTGACGTGTCTACGCTGGAGAGGCTGCACGTGGCCCAGCACCTGCCTAAGGCACACTTAATACATCTTACAGTTAAAGCAAGAAGCGTGTGGATGCGGCCCTGTGGCTCCTCCTCCCAGATCTCCACATCTGACCCTGGGAAGACCTAACCCTAACCGTGGACCCAGCCCAGGCCCTGCAGATGCGCCTCCCTGAGACACGACTGGTGAAAACTGGATAAACTGCTAAGTGAGCTTAGTTCTGGGGGAAATGTAAATATCTTACCCTTCTAAGGGAAGATGGAAATTATGGGCCCACATAGTTTCTTTCTGTTGTCACGTCTGGGGAACGCAGTTCCCAAGGACAGAAATGGCTCTTAGGATCTGCTGGGTGACCCTGGCCATTTCCTCCTTTATCTAAACAAGTCACATGGGTCTCACTAGCCAAACCTCCCTTCCCAACTACATGAAACTCCAGGGCCTAAACCAGCAAAAATGATTCTACTTTCTAGTGAAATTTAGAATTTCATATGCTAAATTTCTAATGAAAATTAGAATTTCATATTCAAAATCAACTTCCACCTGTTCTCCCCTTTCTAGCAAGCAAGCGGGACAGACTTGGATGAAAGTCTTACGGGTGCGTCCTGATCCATCAGGTAGGCACCGTGGCCTTGACTGATTGCCACTCGGTACTCTCGCTGGGCCGCTTCCTTCTCTTTAATCTGAAAAAGACAGTGTTGTACCAGTCATGATATGAACAGTGACTTCAGACTTTAATAAGGAAAACTTCATCAACGTTTATTAAAACCCAGGAAAAAACAGAAGGCTAAGCTAAGAAGGCTAAGATGAATGAAAACTTACATACAGCGATCATAAAAATGTACTTCTAATAAGAATTTGAATCAGAAAAGGGCAATTGAAGAGGATGCTCTTTAAAAGCTGGGACCAAAATATTTGAGAGCTGATAGTGAAAAGGAAGTTTGGAGCTTTACTCTGAATAAATAAAAAATGAAGTTTGTCTTAAATTTGATAAAATGTAAGTTACTATTGCAACTGTGGACTCTTAGAATAAACAAAGAATTAATCAACTTATACTTCTTCTGGACATATTTTTCTTCACTTCAGTTGGCTTTTATGGCAGGGTACAAAGGATCAGTATTTTTCCAAAAATACATAAAGGGCGTTACCAATTTTCCAATGTGTCTCTCAAACTTTTGATACTGAAATCACTGTTTGTTCAAGTGTCTGGACAAGGAATCTGGACAGGCAGGAACAGAGGCTAGCTAACCAGAGAGGGACGCCAAATGTCTGAGTGGAGGCTGGCTGTACAAGGGCCTGACTCTTCCAGGAACATCCTGTTTTATGACCAGGCTGCTACTCAGCCCGAAACTAAGGGACTCAGGATGGCCCATCCCACAGAGCAGTTGGCGTTCTCCCTTACCTCTCCCACCACGTGCTTCCCATTGATGAAAGCCTCGAAACCACACACAGCTGCCTTGTCGTCCAAGGGAAAAACATATTTTGCCTCAATGGGCACATGATTTTGGTTTGTGTATGTTTGAAAAACAACGACCTGAAGAAGAAAAACCCATATATTTGATGAAACCGCATGAATGATGTTCGCAGGAACAGCTATTAATGGAAACTGCTGTGCATGTGAGGCCCCAGAGGTCAGGACCCCATCCAAGTCACTGCCTTTGATGATGCGTTGTCACCAAAAGCAAAGAAATTTTAGATAAAGATGATGGAGGATTTTTACTAGGACTTACAACAGAAACTAATACACTGTAACATTTTTGACATCTTAATCTTCCTCCTTCAAATGCAACCAGTGTTTTAGTTCAGTTTAGTTGTTAAACTGAAAACATTAAGCTCACTCCAAGAAGTCCAGAGTGGGCCACGTACAGCCAAGTTCCCTGCTGCCGGCTCTGTGTGGACACTCAAGTCAGATAACAGGCCAGCTATCCAGAAATGAGAGGAAGGTTCATGGCTGCACCACGAGTTATGTGTGGGGCAAACCCGTCCATGGAAAAGCCTCATCAAACAGTGTCTAATCCACAGTGACACACGAAAGACACAGGCCGCTCCTGCAACACTTGTGTGCACCGGGGCCCTCACGTTCACTATGCGGAACAGCCACCACAGACAGGCAGCCCAGCATTACCGTCTCATCTACATCCGAGGAAACCATCAGGGAACAGCCACCACCGACGGGCAGCCCAGCGTTACTGTCTCATCTGCACCCGAGGAAACCACTGCGGAATGGCCACCACCGACAGGCAGCCCAGCGTTACCGTCTCATCTACATCCAAGGAAACCACCACGGAGCCACCACCACCGACGGGCAGCCCCGCGTTACCGTCTCATCTACATCCAAGGAAACCACCACGGAGCCACCACCACCGACGGGCAGCCCTGCGTTACCGTCTCATCTGCACCTGAGGAAACCACTGCATGACCAGGCTGCAGAAGGATGAGCACGAACTCCAAACCGGGCTCTCAAACCCCAGGGCTCCGCTGCGGTCAACACCAGTCCCCCCACAAACCAATCCATCCCAGACCATCCAGTTGGAGTGATGAGTTCAGACTGGTCTTTATCACATTGTTCAGTGCCTCCTCATTCAAACAATGGAACAACAAGGGCTCACCCTGTGGAGTCTGGGAAGAACTGACATGCAGGTGAAGCCTGAGTCACAGGAAGTGGCAGTCATGTGCTCACAGCTTCTGTACGGCCCCACAGAGAGGAGCGCCTGTAGTGCCCTGCCTGGAACCCACACTGGGTCCTTCCCACAGCCGGACACGGGGCCCCCAGCGGCTTCAGGGTTGTGTGGGTGGGTCAGCAAGGGCGGGGATGGAGGTCAGACACACCCACACAGTGTCAGCCTCAGGGGTGGCAGGCAGGCTCTTTCCCACCCCACACCCGCCTTCCCTAGTCAGGTGATCACTAAAGACCAGCCTCACTTCCCTCTGAAGGGCCACAGTCTCTCCTGCCAGCCCGACTCCCTCCTCCTGCAAGCCTTGCTCCCAGCCCACATCCCTGCACGGTGTGTTCCTGGACAGAACTGTGTCTCCTAGCTGGTCATCCTATGACTGTCCTCAACTTGGGGAGGAGGGTAGGGGCCAGAGTGATCCCGTGAGAACACAATTCTGGCAGGTCACTACACTGCAAGTGTCTTCCAAAGGCTTTCTGCTCACTCCGCGTTGTCAGTCTGTGCCTGACAGGAGTGCCCGCTGCCTCCTCACGCACTTCCAACACGGCCCCCTCACGCTACTCCTCAAGGCCCCCCAGTCCCCATGCTGATCCTCAGTGTCCCTTCCACCCTGCTCCTTGGTGTCCCCACTGCTCCTCAGTGCTCCCTCCACCCCCTCTTCACCCTGATCCTCGGTGCACCCCATGTCAGGTGCACTCCTGCCTCAGGGCCTTTGCATATGCCCTTCCACCACCTGGAATGGACACCTCAGATGTCCCTTCTCAGGAGGGCTTGTTGGCCACCGTGTTCACCAGTCCATCCCCTCCTACCTGCCCTGGTTTTCTCTCCAGCAGGTCCATGTTACATATTTATTTCCCGAGTGCACTGCCTGGCCCTGCTCTAGCAGGCAGGCTTTCCTTAGGCTGCTCCTTGTGGTTCACCTAGAGCTTAGGATGGCCCCAGGCACACACTGGGTGCTCAATGAACAAACAAATTTTAGAAATGTATGTGTTTAGTTCACGCAACTGTGATCCAATTCTTGTGTATGATTTACATTCATTTAGTTTAAAGATCACAAAACCACAAAGAACATACCTGGGCTACAAAGTCTATTATTTTTCCCTTGATGTGAACGTCCTCCAGAGGAACTGAACTCCCAGAGGCATCCTGAAGACCCGCCTTGATGTCGGGGAAAGGTGTGCTGCCTGGAAGCTGGTGATCTGCAAGTCAGAAACATTCATGTCAGCTTTGAAAGCCCTCCCTCCACTGTCTGTTTCTGTCACCTGCCCTTTATTCCTTCCCCTTCCCTTCAAACCTTACATTTTAGGGTAAGTGGACAAATAGCATTTTATGATTTTCAGTCACCATTTCTTAAAAGTTAATCCACATGAGATGGGATAGGGGAAGCATTCCCAATGGGGATGCTACCATTTCAGTCTACTAACTATGTGGCGTCGTCTCGCAAATTCAGAGTTTAAACATATACAAGTACACACAGGTCTTCAGAACACCTAATAAGTGCATCTCAAGTATGAATCTGGGTTTCTGCACCCCCTGCTCAGTCAGCGCTGTCACTGTGCCATAGAGCTGCAGTGACAGGAGGTCTCTCAGACTTCAGTCCCAGGAAGCCCGTGTCCTCACGAGTCACGTGGGCAAGGTGCCAGACCGGGCTAGAGAGGCAGATACACTCTCAAGAGATACACACTTTAATGACTTCCAGTGGAAAACAGGGGTCATGTTCTACATGAAACCATATATATTTTTGATAAAAAATAATTTGATCACAGTTTATTTTTTGTTTTTATTTTTATTTATTTTTTTGTCATACATTGATATGAATCAGCCATAGATTTACACGTATTCCCCATCCCGATCCCCCCTCCCACCTCCCTCTCCACCATGCTGATGTGTTTTTAAATGCTATCAATTAATATTATACTAGTGTGAATTTACACTTTTCTGAGAAGCAGTCACCTTCTGCTTACACACAAGCTGCACGTGGCAACTTTGCAGCCCCTTCACATAATGCAGGTGTTGATCTCATTCCCACAGGGGAGAAACGGAGCCCAGAAAGGTTATGAGGTTTGTCTAAGGTTGCACAGCCTGGTAACTGGCAAGCTACTGAACTCTAAGGCTGCGTCTTCTGCACTGTGACACTTGGACTTGGTTTGGGGGGCGGTAGATGGCTCAGCCTCAGTGCGTTAATGAAGTAACAGGGGGCTTTGACATCACCCAATCTCTCAATCACCCCAGGTTTTGTTTTTACAAAATAAAAAAGGAAACGAAGTGTTTATGTAAGAAATCAGAGATATAGTTACCAAACATGAATACAAATTTCACTGAAAATACAATATTTAAGTTCTATAAACATCACAGAGAACAGCAGTCAAAAAAGCCATCTCACCTTCAACTGTTGAAAAATGTGAAAACTCAGGTCTGTATTCCTCTAATTCCGTATTATCACAAGGATGAAAGTCCTTTATTTCATCTCCAGATACAGAAAATTTAACAATATATTTCATTTTAACCTGATTGGTTTTGTATACAACAAATTCATCATCCTAGAGAAAACAGAAGTTCAATAATAAAGGAAAAGAAACTTTATTGGCAAATGTTTTCATAAAAGCAGAATTTCATGTTTGTTCATTTAGAAACTGTTGAATTCAGACAGTAGCTATACAGTAATTATTTAAACTTAAACATATTTGATAAAAACAGGAGCCTGTCTGCCTCAATAGAAATACCTCAAAGTCTGAGCTGACCGTATCCGTTCCCCGCACCCCGTGGACACTGTCGTACTCGGGTGGTGCCTCCGTCAGGGAGAAGTTTCGCTCATGCAGGTCCATGCACCTGCCAAGGGCGACGTCACAGACGACCAGGAGTCGGGTGCCATCTGTCTGTCCAGGGTGCGAGTACTTGATGCTCGTACTGCACGTCACAGGAAGTAAGCACGTATGTGTTTTACTTTACAGTTACATGGCAACACTGTTTTATACATGTAGGAAAACTAGAATCCAAATGACTTTGCTGGTAGAATATTCCAAATTTTACTGTTACTGAAATATCTCTGAAGATTCCATTTAGAACTCTATTTACTTATTTATTTAAAATTTTTATGCAAAACACACATTTATTGCTCCTCTGCTGTGCTAGGCAGCTCTTTATCAGCTACTAAAATATACAGACTGAACAAAGAGAAGGAAGCAGCCCACCCGATAAGAAGAAAAAGTGGATTAATTCCTGGCACTAAAGTTCAGAAAGAACATGAAATGCCAAGTAAGAACTGGTCAAAGGACAAACAATGCTGCACCCTCATGAAGTCTTCTGGATCCAAGTGGAAAAACAAAATGTCAAGTGATGCCCAAACGAGCTATTCCATTTAACTTTCTTACGAACCAACAGCTTTAATAAAGTAACTGTTGTGTCAAGAGTTCAGGCTGGGTGACTTGGGGGGGGCACTGTTGAGGACACACCTCTAAAACTTGCACTTCTGTTTGTGCTGATGGGTGCCCCATATTTATAAACACAGGACCCTGATTACCCCACCCTCCTCCTGCTCATCTCTTCCCATTCCCCTCAGCCCCACTCCTCCCTCCTCGCCCCTCACCATCAGCAACTGTCTCTCTGGCTTGTCTGCGAACCAGCTCTCAACCCATTGCAGTCTGGTCTGTTTGCACTTCCTCACCAAAACCCCACTGTCCATATCCACTGAGGACTTCAATTTGGTTAAATTGAACTGACTGCCAGTTTGCCTTTTGAAAAATATTTTAACATATAAAAGTGCTTACTTGGAAAGACTTTGTACATAGGAAAGCATTTATTCTATAAATGTTAAATCTCAAGAATAATAATAAGACAGCTATCGTAGCTGCCGCCAGCTCAGGAAAAAGAGCATCATTATCTTGTCTTTCTTTCTCGGTGTCAGCACATAGGCACATGCCCCTTGGTAATAACGTTATGTGGAGAGAGTCAGTCCATAGCCTGGTCCTAAGGTTTATCCATTTGACACGTGCAGCTGGAGAGCACCTGGTTAGCACACACGCACACATGGAGATGTTGGACCACACCAGCGCATCACCCACCCCACTGTCCAATCCCCACTTGTCTACGTATACCAATGTTTACTAGCGTGGTGATTCTCAGCCCAGATTGTGTGTTAAAGTCACACACGAAGCAGAGAAACTACTGGGAGCCCAATCTTGGCCCCCGAGACCCTGACTGAGCTGATCCGGGTGAACTCTGCACCAGCACTGTCCGAAAGCTCACAGGTGATTCCATGTGCAGCCAGGATGGGGTGCACTGCTCCCCAACCCCCGAGTCACACTATCACAGCTGCTCTTTAGCTCCATGAGATGACGGCACCCTTTTCCAGGAGGGGAGACTCACCAACACCTAAAGGTGTTAAAGTGTCTGTCGATACAACAGGTGTGAAATGGTCTCATTCTGGTTTGATTTGCATGTTCTTAATCACTGATCTTTTCAAGTGTTTCCATACATGTTTCCTCTTCATATCTTCTGCCCTTTGCTTACTGGGTACTCCTTCTCTCATTGATCTGGGGGGACTCCTTAAATTCCTGGATAATCATCCTCTGTCCTGGGCCTGAACCTGTCATTTTCTTAGTTCTGTGACCTGAATGCAAGTTATTTAAACTCCATGAAGATGTTTCATCTTCATAAAATGATTCCCAACACCATTGTGAGGTTATCAAACAACGTGCTTGAAGGACTTAACCTGGTGCTTAGTAAGTTCAATATGCTGTGGCTGAAATGAAGAGAGACTCAGATATTATTCCAGGCCCTGTCTGTGAGCGAGGTCATGTGCTGGAGAAATCAAGACTGCTGGCTCTGGAGAAGACAAGGTTCTGTGTGGCTTTCCACAAGTCACCCCCACTGTCCCACAGTGTTCTCATCTGTGATTAGGGTGGGAGTGACAAGGCCTGACCTCAGTGGTTTGCTGTGAGAATGAGTGAGTAAATACAGGTAAAAGTTCTTAGGATAGTAAAATCACTAAGATGATTTCAAATATAATTTTCCCAAATATCCACCACAAGACAGGCTTCTACAATATACTGAGAAAACTGGATGCTTTAATTATCTGTTTTTGGTGAGAAATCCTCACCAAGAAAAGACAGGTGAAAACTTGTAGCAAGTATTGGTCTCCTTGGTGATGGGTGTGTATGATGTGATTAAAAAGATAAGGTACTGACCTGAGTGAATCGCTGAAATATATCCCACTCCCAAGATTTCCAATGTCTGTTCTCTTCACTCCACGATCTTCAACTACTTTGGGTAAAAGCAACCCACTGGAAAATAATATTATAGTGATTTACTAGAAAAAAGGAATCTTTCATTATAGCCTCATAATTCTGGCCAAGAAAGGAGCTATTTAAGGACTTCTGTGAAACAAGCCAGACACAGACAAACATTGCAAGACTTCACTCGTATGTGGAATCTGAAAAAGTCGAACTCAAAAACCTAGAGAGTAGAGTTGTGGTTTCCAGGGGCTAGGGGTGGGGGAAGCTACCGGGGGTGGTGCTAGTCAAAAATCATGAACTTCCAGTTACAAGACGAAAACGCTCTGGGGATGCAATGCCCAGAGTGGTGACTGTTTGTGATGATACTGTACACTGCAAGTCTGCTAAGATAGTATTAGATCTTCTGTACTTACCACAAGAAAAAGAAAAGGTAAGCCTGTGAGGTGACGGATGTGCTAATTAACTTGATCGTGGAGATCTTTTCATAATACATACATATATTAAACCATCACGTTGTACAACTTTAAGAAATCACGTTGTACAACCTAAAGATATACAGCTTTTATTTGTCAATCATAACTCAACAAACCTGGAGAAAATATACCAACTGAAAGTCAATAAATAAATAATTAGCATGAAGTGAAAAGAAAAATGTATTTCAAAGTAACCTCAGAGTAGGAATTCCAGGTGCCACTGAAATGGATCCAGCCAAGGCCGTTTCTCACCACCATCAACCTGGCGGGCTGGCTAGCCACTGCCCACCCTCAGGTTGGACCTATGAAGGGCTCAGCAGAACAGCCATGAGGCCAAGACTGACTGTGCTCCCATTGCAGGTTCCTGCTTTCTAGAACTCTCTGCAATCAAACAAACCAGATTATCTCTGGGAAGGTGGGAGACGAGAGACTCCTGCCTTTTATTACATCTGAAGTTTATGTTCTGTGTTATGAAATAGAATTAACTTTGTAAAATGGTTTTTGGGATGTACTTAAATAATCTTTCTTACTCAAAGATTGTTTTTACTGCTTCATTTTATTTTAAATTTTCAAATCTTCACTCCACGTGGAGTTTGTGTGAGGAATGAAGTAAGGATCCAACTTTATATTTTTTTCCAGACAGCTAACCATTTATATCCATATATGGTACTCAAGCAAACACTTTTCTCATAGAGATAAAAGCTAATTTTATCATATATTAAATCCCCTATGTTTTTGCATTTATTTGTGGATTTTTATTTTGCTGCCTCATCTATTTCTCACCTCACTGTTTTACTTAGTAAAGCTTTATGTTTTTAACATCTGACTGGTTAATTCTCTCTGGTTATCCTTCTTTTTCAGAATTACCCTGGTAAATTCAAATTTAAAAAAATATGGGCTATAGAATCAGCTTTTCTTTTCTTAAAAAAAAATCTTGTTAGTAGGTTTATTTACTTATTTATTTATGGCTGTGCTGGGTCTTCACTGCTGCTCGTGGGCTTTCTCTAGTTGCACTGAGCATGGGCTACTCTCCAGTTGCGGTGCATAGGCTTCTTACTGCGGTGGCTTCTCTTGCTGCGGAGCACAGGCTTTGGCGTGGACAGGTTTCAGTAGTTGCAGCTTCCGGGCTCTAGAGCACAGGCTCAACAGCTGTGGTGCACGGGCTTAGTGGCTCTGCACCATCTGGAATCCTTCCAGGTCAGGGACTGAACCCGTGTCTCCTGCACTAGCAGGCAGATTCTTTACCACTGAGCCACCATGGAAGTCCATTGTTAGTATTGCTAGTATTCTTATTGTGATAGCACAAAATGCATAGGTCAATTCAAGGAAAACCTGTATCTTTCTAATCAGCTTGTATTTAGGTTTTTCTGAAGCAGTTAAAACTTTTTCCAGGTGGAGCCTGCATAAGTCTTTAGTAGGGGATTTAACTAAGATCCAGGTTTAACTATGATTTCTCTTGCTCCTTGTGACTTCAGTTTCAACTCTAATATTAAGTGTTATTCAAAGCTAACAGAAATTAGAGCTATGTTTTGAATAGATAATTCATGGCATCTGGGAGCTCTAATTTCTAGACTATCTTTGAGTTAGATACACAGGTAAGAGTCAGGACATAGAGAATTCCCTTTCTTCAAGAAGCAATTCGTTTCCATGCACTGCACTTTAAAATATATAATAATTAACATATGACTTAAACTACATACTTAACTATAGTGTTCAGTTTTCTCAGGAATTCAATAAGCTGGCTGACTTTAATGGAATAGATCCACGTACTACAGAAAAAAGTCTAACTGTAGCTGAAAAGTCTGGAAAACAGAGATGGTGTGCTCTTACCGGGACAGGATTCCCATGAAGCTCTGCACAGAAGACCCATGCAGCAAGTGCCTGACATTGCCAATGTGGCTCCGGAACTCTGTGGTTTCACTTACTCTGCCAACTCTAAATATCTGCAAGATGTCCACTGGACTTTTACTGTAGAATTAGAAGAAAACCTTGAGATTACATAATTAAAAGCACAATAAAAAATTGTTAGCAGCAGCAGAAAACCCAAAATTGCCCAAATGTCCATTATTAGAGAACTGATTCAATGAATCACAATGCAACATCTCTTGGAAATACTATGCAGCCATTAAAAAATACTCTCTTAAAAATAAGTAAGGATGTGAAAAAAAAAAAGTAAGGATGTGAAACAAAACTTATAGTAAAATGTTAAGTGTTAAAAGTAGGTTGTAAAAAACATTACGCAAAATATTCCATATTTTATCAAACATAATATACAGAATATACGAATTGAATTTGTTCCTTCGTTCAACATTCATGCACTCATTCAACAAACATACTCTGTGCTAAGTACTCTACCAGCAATAGAAATAAGAAAACACGGTCTCAGCCTTGCCGAGCTGACATCCTGATGAGACAAGATCAAGAAGGTAATAAACAGCTGACCTTCTGTGCTGCTCAGCAGGCCAGCCAGGTTCAGAGAGAGATCCAAAACATGTTTCTTCATCTTAAAATCTTAATTTGAGTGGATTTTACCGTGCAATACCCTTCAGCACTCAAACACTGCATTTGTGAACAAACTCCAATACTCTCTCATCTAAATTTTTAGAATTTAATTCTGTGCAACAGTAGGTGAACTTGGAATGGACTGGAACAGTGGGGAGTGTTTAAGCACAGAACACAGCTCTGAGCCCTATTATAGACACAGAAGTGAGTATCTGTCATCACACCGTAATTACCCTGCAGTGAGGATTAATTATCTAGGTGTGTGAAGATCTGCTCTACCAGAATCTAAAGCAGGTTAAAGAGCAGACCCTCACCTATCTCCTATATTCCTACCTGTGATTATTCTGCAGCACCTCTTCTCTTACTCTCAAAAATTCTTCAGTGTTCGGCTCAACATGCTCAATTTTGCATCTCAAAGCTCGGTATTTGGCAAGAGACGGTGGGTTGGGTTTGGCCAAATTAGTTTCACAGACATTAACCATGTCTCTTATTAGCTGTAAGTAGAAATGATTCATACATGTCAGAATGACCACATATCAAAATAATTTATATATCATACTGCATTTCTCAAAAAGGTTGAATAAGCTTTTTTCATCACCAAAAAACTCAGTATGAGCAAAGAAAGAAACCCAAATAAACTGCAAAAACTGCCAAATATTCACAATTCATAACATAGATTAAGCTTCTTAATTTACAAAGCTTCTAAAAACCATGAATAAAAACATCAAGACCTAAGAGAGAAAGAGGCAAAGGACACGAACAGACAGTTCACAGAAGAAGAAACACAAACATCCCTAAAACATCTGGAAAGGTGCTCAGGCTCACTACACTGAGAGGCCGTTTCTAGTCTATACAAGTGGTGAAGTTTGACAAAGACACAGCTCATAAGACGACAGGAAACGGAAATCATTCACCGGCCGTGAGAGGGCAGCACAGAGAAACCCTCAGGGAAGCGGACAAAATCACCCCAGTTACTGATGTGTTTATTCTTTCCGGCTGCACTTTTCCCTCGGGGACTGCCTCTCAGAGATGCCTTTGCTCAAGAACAAGACACCAGACACACAGAGCGTTTACTTCCCGTGGCGTCGTTCACTGTGTCTGGCGGGGACAGCTGGAGGATGCCCACCCAGGGGCATGTCCCAACCAAGGACAAGAATGAGGGTGATCTCCACACTCAGAGTACATTACGTCACGTAAAGAAAACAGGTGCAGGACAGAGAAGAGAGTATATGACTTTTTACATAGAAAAAGGGGGAAGGACTAAGTATGTTTGCTCATTTTCACATTTTTTGCATAAAGAAATGGTGCAAAGACAAACAGGAAACTAACAAGCATGGTTATGTGTTGGGGAAGAGGAGCTGCAATAGGGGTGGTGGTGACAGGGTGCAACATAGTACACCTTTTAAATATAATTTTGACTTCTGAATCATGAGGATGTGTGACCTACTGAAAATACAGAATCCAGGTATTTGGGTGGGCAGCACACACATCCTCTCAGTAGCAAAACCAAGAGCTGAAGTTACACTCAGTGTTGAGGAAATCATGGAACTTTAAACATGGAGGGTCCTTCGTCATCTCATTCACTAGCTCATCTCATTTGTTGGTTCCTCACATATTCTGGATTACAGACTCCCCTGGGAATCTGTGCGTGCGTGCATGCATGCTAAGTCGCTTCAATCATGTCCTTTATCACTAGCACCACCTGGGAATCTGTGGGAAGCTGTAATTTCCCCCAAACAAGCAGAATTTAACATCTACAAACTCCTCTGAAGTCTAGAGGTCATGGATCTCTGATTTTGTCTGGAATCCTTCATGCTCAGTTGCGGCAACCCAGAGTCAGAGGAGGTGGTGCCTCACCAGGGATGGGGCGAGCCCTGTCTGCCTTCCTGCTGTTCTCTGTGAGCTGAGCCTGCTCCTTCCCCCACTTCCAAGCAGTCTCAGTAATTCTGTCCTCCTCAGCAGAAACTGGCTTAGCCATGCACATATAACTCGCTTCTGGCTAAAGAAATAGCCAAGACATGGAAGCAATCCATGTCCACTGACAGATACACAATGGAATACTACTCAGTCATAAAAAAGAATAAAATAATGCCATTTGCAGCAACATGGATGCAACTAGAGATTATCACACTGAGTGAAGTAAGTCAGACAAAGACAAATATCTATGATGTCACTTATATGTGGAATCAATATTGTTGTTGTTCAGTTGCTAAGTCATGTCCAACTCTTTGCAACTCCATGGACTGCAGCATGCCAGGCTCCTCTGTCCATGAAATTTCCCCAGGCCAGAACAGTGGAGTGGGTAGCCATTCCCTTTTCCAGGGGATCTTCCTGACCCAGGGATCAAATCCATGTCTCCTGCATTCAGGTAGATTCTTTACTGTCTGAGCCACCAGGGAAGCCAAATGAACTTATTTATGGAACATAAACAGACTCACAAACATAGAAAACAAACTTATAGTTACAAAAGGGAAGGGATAAATTAGGAGTCTGGGATTAACAGATACATACCCCTACATATAAAAGAAATAAAAAATCAAGGATTTACTGTAGCATATGGAGCTACATTCAATATCTTACAGTAACCTATCATGGAAAAGAATCTGAAAAAAGTACATGTGTGTATATATATGTGCACATGTGTGTATATGCATGTGTACAATATATATGCATACATCTGTGGGTGTATATAAAACCTAGACACTTTGCTGTACACCTGAAACTAACACAATATTATAAATGAACTATACTTAATTTAAAAATAATGATAAAAAGAAAAATAAGAGGGTACTGGGGGCATCCTCCAAGAGACATAAGAAGAAACCTTCTAGGAGGGATTCTGTGAGCTGGTGGGAAGGGGAGTCGGCAGGGGTTGGGGAGCCATTCCTGCAGGAAGCACAGAGGTGGGAAGGGGCCAGGTCCCAGTGAGGTCGCAGCCTTGAGTGAATTGGACCAGTGGCCACCCCACAGCTGGACTTCTCATCCTACAGGATGACAAGCCTCCTCACTATTCAAGTCAGGAGCAGCTTTCTGTTTCTTCTAGGAAAGAATCCTACTTATCTCCTGATCAGGAAAGTCATTTCACAGCATAGCAATTTTGAACATTCTTTTTGTGTGTGTGTGAGTCTATGTGTGTGTGTGTGGGGGGGGGCGGGGTTGTGCTGGGTCTTCCTTGCAGGCTTCTCTAGATGTGGCACGTGGGCTTAGTTGCCTGTGACCAGGTAGGATCTTAGTTCCAAGGCCAAGCATTGAACCCACATTCCCTGCATTGGAAGGCAGATGCTTAACCACTGGACCGTCAGGAATGTCCCCAGCATAACAATTCTAAATAAACACTTGCTTCTGCACCACTCTTCCAACACAGGCTCCTTTGGGAGTATGATTCAGGTAACTTCCGTAAGGACCCCAATCACCCCCAAACGGCTCAACCATTTGTTTTTGAGCTATCTCGAGAACCAAATTTCGTGATCCAGTGTTACCTCAGTCCAACGTCAAACACTCCTTTTTCCTGTCCCCACAAAGTGTAAACTGAACCCCAAGGTGCAGAGGCTTACCTGGCACAGGTCCTCTTTCTTAGCCAGCAGGCTCAGGCTGACCTTCTCAGCCGTGGCAGCTCTGTGAGGGATTAATCTGTAGAACTCGGTCAGCATCGTCTGCAGTTGCTCCTGTGTTTCTCCATTTCTCACCGCTTCCTTTACCAGGAGGAGAATTCCCTCTGCCTTGCTCACCTTTAAATAGAAGATGATACATGATTATTAAAATTTAACTTGATAATCTAGAAAAAGTAAAGTAACTTGTATAAAAAATACCTAAAATGGTTCTTAGATACATCATGACTATTAGCTTTCAACTGGACACTGTCACAAAGCAAGCTTGATGCTGTTGAAAATGCATCTTATATCCAAACTGGGCCGGACTTAACTAGAGGAGGGAACCAGAGTCCTAAGTGTCGGTGTGTCTGCATCCATGTCCGCGTCCACAGAAAGGAGTTCTCACCAGGGGACTTCCTTCCACACGAGACATTTAGAAAGACATCTGGATCAGACTCAGGGTTGAAGCCCACCAGAACACCTTTCTCATCACACAAGCTCCTTTGGACTTGACCCCATTACTTTCTCCATGAGTTATTTCAATGTGCTGGTGCAGCCACACACGCTCTACCCCTGGGAACACCTTCTTCACCTGCTCCTTCAATAGTACACAATCAAGAAGAGCCTCCTGATGGCTGCAGGTGCACCTGCCCTTCCCCACACGGTCGAAGGCTCAAGACAGTCACTCTGAGGTGGACCAGGGTGTGTGCCTCTCTCTGAGGACCTGCAGCATCTGCCCCGCGCTGCTCCCAAGGCTGATGCTGCAGATGGGACTCTAGTTTCCTCAGAAGCCCACTTCCCAGCAGCACCCCTCATGCCCCTCTCTCCAGTGCGAGAAGGAGGAGCAGCAGCACAGCGGGAGCCTTGTTCAGACGAGGCGCAGGCCTCCAAACCACAAGCAGGAGGCAGGCTTGCCTGGCAGAACCTGTTTCCAGGACACAGCACTCACGTCATTCAGGCTCATCATGCCCACGGGTCTCAGAAGCGTGTCCTCTAGGCGGCCGAGGGCTTCTGCCCAGAGCATCTCCACCAAGCCACTCACCTCAGGGCTTAGGGCACTCGAGTTTATTACCTCCTCCAAAAGCAACTGCAACCACAGAGAAACAGAGAAACACCCACAAAGAGTTCATGAGTATGCTCCTTTAAACCTGAGATAAGCAGAGGTGTGAGAGGAAACAGCCCATGTCATCCCAGGAGAGGGGGACTCTTAACCCCAGGCCCCTCCCAACTCGTCCCTGCTCCTTGTCCTCCTCTCTCGACCCTCTCCTCTTTTACCCCCATGCTGTTTTCCCTCCTGCCTTTTTCTTCACCCTGTAATTCTTTAGGCCTGCTGTAACATTAAAGATGAAGTGGCATTAAAGGTTGAGGACCCTGACTCCTGTCCTGGCTCCCAGTGAAATCTCTGGGAAGCTGGGAGGTCTGTGGCTCATCCTGGGACTCACTCCCCACTTGACTTCGAGCCTCTCTGTGGGCCCCTCTTCCCTTCTTTTAACTCCTATTCTCGTCTCCTGCCAGCTTTTTATTTGTCATGAAGAAAACATTTCTGTTTAATCTATTTAATCAGTAATACAGAAGAATATGTAGAAATCAAGCTTACTGCTTGCAGTTTTTCAGATGCTAACTGGGTTGCTTCAGGTGTAAAATGTTCTTTCAGTAGAAAGCCTTGTTTCTTCAGCTCCTCAATATAATTCTCATAGTATTCACTTGCGTCTGCAGAGGTTTTCCTCACAGAGGACTGCCTCCTGGTCTGTAAGTTACAGCACGTAGCACAGTGTCAGGACATGAGCATACTGTAGCCTATTAGCACATCAATCTTTAATGAACACCTACTGGGTACCATGGTGGGGGTGGGGGGAGGGGAAACAGGATCACAGATAAGGTGCCTCAGCTAGTTTCCTGCTGTAAAGGAGCTTAGAAACTAGCTATTTCAAGGAATTACTTAACATTTTCAATTCTTGACAAAACAGCCTAAAACCTGCAAGTTGGGGGGAAAGTTTGAGAGGCACGGCAGGTGGGAAAGAAGTACTGGACTAACGAAAGAGCCTCAGGACATGTGTTCAGAGCCCAGAATCTGACCTTACACACCATCCTACCCCACTCTGAAGTCTGGCTTCTAGCCTTCCAGAAATGAGAAAAACCGGGCGAGGGGATGAGGCATCGTTAGAGACAGGCATAGTCTAAACGAAAGGACTGCCCTAGCCAAGGAGAAAGGGAGGGGTGCTGGCAGGTCACGCAGACCAAGGCAGAGGCAAACACTGTGGTCATTCCCGCTGTCCTGATGGGGTGTCTGTCCTCCCCAAATCCTGCCTTGTCCCAACTTCAGTGAACATGGAGGGCTTGCCCAGTAGGGCTGTGGAGACCCTGCGGGCTGTGCATGGGGGATGGATCACACAGGGCCAATAACCCTGCCCCACTGCCGCAGGACACACACCACGTCCACATTACTCCATTCAAGAAGGTATAAAAAAAAAATGAACAAGGGCCAAGATTTAATAAAATCAATAATTTTTACAAAAAAACAAAACAAAAAAAAGGTAAAATTTAACCTAATTTGGGAAGATTTCTGCCACAATGGATTAACAAAGGACAAGGGCCAGAGAAGCTCTGTCTGTCTCATCAGGGTGGGTTATGCCCGTCAAGGGAACAGACTCACACAGGAACAGGAGGGCCAGGCTGGCGGAGGGAGGCTGGGAAGGCAGAAGCAGCTCGACACATTCTACCTGGTTTTCAACTTGATTTTTACTTACTTTCACCCAATTACTTTCACCTAAATTCTCCACAAAACACGGTCTACATTTCTGGGCAAAAGGCTAACAAAGTCTTTCTCCTTCTTGGACATACTTAACCTTGGTTTAATCTTTTAGTCCTCATGGAATCTTGATAGGTGTGGGATACCAGCTGTAATATTTGGCAGAACTGCTTGGGTAATGGAGTCCTACACCAGGACTGGAGGTCAGCAGTGAATGCCGACAGATGGCCAGCCTGAGCCCTGGGCCCAGGACTGTGTAACTTTCTCCCTGCCGGGCATCAGGAACCTGGGGCATCAGCAGCAGTCTGGGCCCTGAGGAGATGTGGTTCTCCTTCCTGGACGACAGCTGACCCCCCTGTGGAGAATGGGTGAAGCAGGCGTGTCCTGAGCCTTAGAGAACCACTGTGTGGTCACTCAAAGGGGAGCCTGTGAGCCTCCGGTCAGTTAGCGTCTCACTGAAGACTCTGACAGGGCTGAAGGCTTTACAGGCGCAGGCTCTGGGTTGTTTCTTTTCTGTAACTGTCTTAGGTCAGAACCCTGCCCTTGACCTGACATTGACCTCGAGAAGGTTGTGGGCAGGGGCAGCCCCGCTTGCTGTCCCTGAGCCCAGGCACTTCACACATATTTCAGTAGCAGCTGAGTCACGGCGGGGGCGGGACCACGGTGTGCCTTCCCTCCCGATTTCCAAGGGTGGGTGTGTGGTCTTTTCACCTCACACTAGGAGTGGCCTCGAGGTAACTCCCTGGTACAGAGCAGAGTTTAATGAAGTGAGTGAAGGGATCCAGTGCCAAGGTACAAACATTAGGAAAGTTTCTGTCAGTAACTCAAGCAGGAGCAGGAACCTGCATCCCAGGGAATGTTCTCCTGCCCTCCTCACCTCCATACCCCAAGAGCACCTCTCCACTTTTCTCAAAATGGTACTAGCTAAAAAGAGAGAAGCTAATGGATTGGCTGATTCAACTGTTTTTACAAAATTTGCTATCAACAAGGTGGACAATAAAAACATAGGCTTCACCACGAAGCCCTTACCTGGGTGCCGGTGGCCAGGAGGAAGTGTGTGCATATCAGAAAGCCACGGTCCCCAGGGCCCTGGAGGCACTGCAGCTCCACCACGGCTGTCTCCTTACCTCCCTCTGTCACAACCTGGAAAACATGTTGCTCTTTTCTAAGCTCCATTCACTAAATAACAAACCACACACTCCATTTAAAAATGTTGATTATAAACCTGATACAAATTATATCATTTGCAGAAATAATTTAGAAAGTAAATAGAAAATATAAATCATCTGGAGTCCTACTACAGATATATAATCACTATTAATATTTTTTTTACATTTCCTTCTGGAAATTTTGTTATAAATATACCTGTATATGTTTAAACCATCCCACTTTTCACATTTTCTTAATCAGAGAAGAAGTGTTATTTTCAAGTTACATTTTATTAAAATATCTTAAAAATACAAATGGAGCATCATTTTAAATGCTACTGTTATTTTGCATTTATACGATGTCAGAGGAAAGGTTTTTTTATTTTTTTAATGAAAAATAATGGAAATTCAACATACTGTAAATACTTGGTGTGAAATCTACTCTTTTAAAATACAAGAAACTGTTAACAGAGAGGAGTATCTTCATTTTTTAATGTCATATTAAGTTTTTGTGCTGTTTATATTTTTATTATATTTTAAGCATATATATTATAAGTATGCATTTCTTTCATAATAAAAACACTAAAATCAAACATTACATTTTAAATGTGAAGTTTTTTTACTATTAAAAATCAACTCACATATTAAGGAGTATTTATTCAGGAAATGCACAATTTTTCAAAAATAGGAAAATTATCAAACAGGAAAAATAATTAGAAGACTTCAAACAGCTTTGTTCCCTCAACTAGAAATTAAGACTCTTACTTTTTCCAAGATGTTATATTTTGCAACTTCAAAATCTTGAGGAAGATGAGGAATTTCAACATCCTCTGCATGAAACCTGAAATTGGTATAATACAATTTTAATATCAAAATGAAGCTTTAGACTAAACAGACTTTTCGTAAAATTTTTCTTGTAGCTCTCCTAATTCCATACAAAATACATTGTAAGTGCTTAACACCTCCTTAGATATTCTAAAGATCGCAACAAGGTCCTGTGGAGAGAATGGATTGATTCCTCCCATACACAATTCTAGAGCTCTGAGTGCTGTGAGTCTGCTGCAGAGGTGGGGGATGACATGTGTCATGGAGATGGGGGCGGGGGTACCTGTGTTCACCCTGGGCTCTGGCCCTTGGAAGCCAGTCACTCCAGAGGGACCCATACCTCTCCAGACTACAGTCAAGTCCTCTTTAAAATAAATTAGCTAATTAAGAAGCTAACTAATTAATTTAGGGTGTCATATTTCTCATAATCTGTACTTTGATTTTTGATATTTGTTCTCTCTTGTAACATGAAGACTAACAAAAGTGGGATCAACTGTGATATTTAAATGACACTGCAGCTGAGGGTATGTACACTTTAAGAAGCCGTATAGAACTTTAGACTCATATACTTCATTTGGGGAAGGCTATGTTATTTCTATCTCTATTTATTTATTTAAAATATCAGTTCAGTTCAGCTGCTCAGTCATGTCTAACTCTGCGACCCCATAGACTGCGGCATG
Source organism: Cervus elaphus (assembly GCF_910594005.1). NCBI lineage: Eukaryota > Metazoa > Chordata > Mammalia > Artiodactyla > Cervidae > Cervus > Cervus elaphus. Next base: position 36,522,151 of record NC_057844.1, read on the forward strand.
CCAGGCTTCCCCGTCCATCACCAAATCCTGGAGCCTGCTCAAACTCATGTCCATCAAGTTGGTGATGCCATCCAACCATCTCATCCTCTGTCGTCCCCTTCTCCTGCCTTCAATCCTTCCCAGTATCAGGGTCTTTTAAAGTATCAGGTAGAGACTAATGAATGGTCTTTACTCAGAACACTGTTCAGGAAGGTAACAGAAAGAGCAGACTGCCCAAATCTCATCTCCAGTGGTTTTTCTTTTTTAAAATCAATCTAACAATTACATCTAGTCTCATATAATACTGACAAGATAAAAATAATTATCACTACAGTAAGTGAATAACTAACTAAAAACTTAATAAAGAGTTAGATAAGCAAGATAAATTAAAATACTATAAAAATATGGATGTACTAATAGCATTTTAATACTGAGGTTTACAAAATATTTCATAAACTATGTCAAGTCTTAAAAATCAGAAATAGATTACTTAGTGAGTTCAACAGTGTTCTCCTCTGTGGAACTGTCCAGGAATGAAGAATCATTCGTTTCCATTTCTAGAATTAAAACAAATAAATCACGTCTATTACTCAAATATATATTAAAATTAGTTAACAATAAATCTTGCTATGCTGTTATGTTTTCTTAGGTGTCCTTAAATTAGCTATGGGCTTCCCTTATGGCTCAGCTGGTAAAGAATCCGACTGCAGTGTGGGAGACCTGGATTTGATCCCTGGCTTGGGAAGATCCCCTGGAGAAGGGAATGGTTACCCACTCCAGTATTCTGGCCTGGAGAATTCCATGGACTGTATAGTTCTTGGGTTGCAAACAGTCAGATACGACTGAGTGACTTTCACTTTCACTTTAAATTAGCTATGGGCTTCCCAGGTGGCACTAGTGGTGAAGAACCTACCTGCCAATGCAGGAGACATAAAAGACTCGTAATCTAAGGACAATACAAGAGGAAAAGAGGAAGACAGATTAAAAGTTGGTGATAACAAATTTTTGTACTCCTATTTATTGGGCAAGCAAGAAGCACTCAGTAACAGGTATGCAATTTCAGGTGGCATGTTCCTGCCCTGAAGATTATGGTGAGCGTGGCTATGAATGTGTTTCTTATGCACCATGGATTTGAATGAGCTCCTGAGTGTCATCATGTGTTCAACGAAGGAACTGGGGAGGCTCCAGCTAGGAGGGGATCAAGGCGATTAAGTGAGGCCTAACACGTTTGCTTCATGTTTTGCTTATAGAGGAATCGTACCGCCATCACCCAAATGCCAAGACTGTACTTTGTGAGGCTCACTTGTTTCTCCTGTCCTGGGTCTGGGGGCGCTGGCACCGTCCCTGCAGCTCCAGTCTGCAGGCCCGACATGTGCTGCTGTGGGGGTGGACCAGCCATGCCCCATCTCCCCTTCTCTGAGCTCTCACTACCTACTGCAGCAGAAGGTAACACCGAGAGCGGCACTACCCTGAAGAAAAACAGGTGGTTTTTTGGAATGTGCTAAGGAACTTGGTCTAAATTACCAGTGTTAAATTTCATGTTTCAAGGGCCTGCCAAGACTCTCAAGTAAACACCCATGCTCTATCAGATGCCCAGTGTGTGTGACGTGACTGCAGATCTCAGCCTTGCAATGAACGTGCTAGACATTGTGAATGGGGGAGGGGAGGTGGTCACAGGAACTAAACTTCAGCTGAAAGAGGTTCATAAATTGCCAGTCCAGGGCTGGATGTTCCAATTTCCAGAAGGACCTAGTGTTAAAACAACTTCAAGACCTAGAAGATACTATGTGTCTTCTGCCTTTACATTTGCTATTAACATCACTGAAAAGAAAGCTGTTGGAAGTGACACATTTTTCTCTGGAATAGAAAATACCAGACGTGATGAGCCAGACTTTGTGTATTATCTGAATGATGGGGTTTATGGTTCTCTTACAAGTAAACTGTCTAAGGACTTAAATACCATCCCGAAGATTCACAAGAAATACAAGGATGAAGTTTACAAGCAGCCTGTTGGGTCCACCCTGTGATGAGCTTGATCACCTGTGGAAAACTCTCTTCTTGAATATGGGAGGCTGGCTTTTCTCTGATAGCATGGAAGCAGATTCTTTCCACAAACCATCTGCTTTGAATGCTTTTTCAGAGCCAGCCGTTTATCACAGGATGTCATTCAGTGACTGGTGAGAGGGGAGGACGCTGCAATCACTTTGGACACAATGATGAAAGCTCTTCTCTGCGTCTTCACCCACTCAGCCAAGCCTCCAAGACAGCTTCTCCACTGACGCTTCAACAGGTGTCAGCACTTTCTTTAGAAAGATCTGAAGTATCAGGTGAAGTCTGTCTAGTCTACATTCCAGTGTGGAACAACCTGAACAATTTATTCTGTTAATTCTCTTGAAAACAAAAACCATTAGTATTAGGTGTTTGGGACCAGATCAAACCAGCTTTCATTTATAATTCATTGCGGGTAATTGGGAGATGTAGGTCGTGTGTTCAGATTTTAACTTGACACTTTGCCCTACCTTATATGCATTTAAAATTAAATATGCAACAAAATGAAGGATGTGGTAGTGATAGAAGCCTACTCACTGGGTTCCCCATTAAACAATTTACATACAAGTAGTACAAGTTTTCATATTAAGGATTCACATTAAAAAGTCTTGTAAAGTCAACATCTTTCACTAAGATGTATCAAATGACAATGGAAGACCAGTGCTGACTTCAGCAGATATGTTCAGTGTATATACAATGTGTAAATTTATGCTTTGAACAAGTTTAATAAATGTTAAAATTGCCTCATAGGATATTGTATTTAACCTAATGTAGCCTTTGTATGACCACAATAAAATTTTGAATAGATTAAAAAAAATTACACATCAAGCTTGCTGAGATTATCAGTGTTTTTGTAGTCATTTTGAATCTGATTGTATCAGACGGAATACTGAGAAATCTATTTCTATTGCTAAAGAAATCTTTTGCCCTTCACTAGTTTGCTGACCCTTTTCTGGGATGATAAGAAGCCTGCTTAGTTTCACAGTATTTGGACAATCTTTTGTCAATAATATCTTTGATAAACCAAAATGTTTACTGTAGAAACTCTAATACATTAAGTGTGTGTGCTCAGTTGCTAAGTTGTATATGATTTTTGAGACCCCGTGGACTACAGTCCACCAGGCTTCTCTGTCCACAGGATTTTCCAGGCAAGAATACTGGAGTGGGTTGCCATTTCCTTCTCCAGGGGATCTTCCTGACCCAGGGATCAAACCCACATCTTCTGCATTGCCAGGTGCGTTCTTTACCACTATCAACACCTGGGAAGCCCCAATACATTAGGCACTTGAGATGAAATACTTACTAGAGCTGCTCCATTCTTCATTGGAAGCTGGTGTGATGTCCAGTGACTCACTGGGACCATAAATCTCTGTATCCAGCAGTCTCCTTTCTTTGATAGATTCCCATACAAAATCTGGGTTTGTAATAAGAATATGGTTCTTCTGAATAGACTTCAGCTGATACTGGCTCAGAACATCAGCATTATCTAAGATTACATGTGTGCACTGAGAAAAAACAAGTAATTATGCATTAGTAAAAACAAAAATTAAATAAATTATTTGTACCTATTTTTCACCCCATTGGTACTAGTATTTCTCAGATTTCTAAAACTCTTATGAATGACAATCTCTAGTTACATAAAAGTTTTAAAAAATCAACAGAGTATGGGTATGGGTGTACCATAATTGATTAACCAACTAACCACCTCATCATAAAAAGTAAAACTTGAAGTCCAGTTGTTAGACCCCAGGCCTGAAATGCAGTGCCTGCCCCTAGGCTGTGCTTCCCTCTGGGTCACTGGTGGGGGCGACTCCACCTGCCCCTTCGTGGACCACAGCCCACAGGGAGCCTGCTTGTTCTATGAGGCATGTCCTACTCCAGCCAGGAGGTACTGGGTGCTTCTCTGCCATTTAATACTTTGCCTGTGAATGTCAGAAATCAAATATCCCAATTTGGCACCAGTTTAGGCAGAATCACACAACTTAACCTATCTCACCATCTCTGTGGATGGATGAATAATTCCTGCCTATTCTCAGTCCATTTTCTGGGTAGAGAATGCCAACATGGTCTCTAATTTTAGAAACTTGTCCATCTTTTTGGACACTGGTTTTCAATATACATAAACATCTGAAATGTGCACACCAGGTACTATAACAAAGGAAGTAGTTCGATATGTGACAGTGAAGAATGATCTCTCAAATTGTGAAGTGGAAAAGTAAGTGCAGAATGTGTGTTTTCTGCGTCTGGGCTGAAACAGAGCTGTGTGCTCGTGTGCACTCGTGTCCTCGTGTGTGCTGTCTATGCAGAGAGCAGCTCCAGAATTGGGAACCATGGTGGGAAATAAGTTAACTTATTATTATTTTACTTTTTAGATATTCTACAATGTGTAGATACTTCATATTTACTCAAAAATAAATTGATAAAATTACAAATCAACAAATTAAAATAAATAAATAATGAACACCTTTGAACCGCTCATTCTACTCTTAAGGAAGTAACTAAAGAAACGTATGAGGATGGGACAGGAAAACATCCAGCACACCACTGTCCACAACAGTGAAAACTGGAAACAGCTGCACACCTTCTCCTGCCTTTTCTGGCTTTCTCCTGTTGCCGATTTCCTCTGCTTGCCCTTCTAACCATGACTTGCCCCCAGGTAATGCACAATGTTTATCATACAGTTCTCATAAAATTTGAAAATACCTGAGCATTTAATAAAAAGGAAAAATTTCCACCATTTTCCTTAATATCAGTTTGTAGTTTTCTCTTCTGTTGACGAGATAAGTGCTTGACTTTCAAGCAGAAGGTACAGTTTGCGAAGATTCCCACAGTCATCCTGTAGGAAAAAAGTTTCAAGTCAGAGTTCTTAAGGATTCTCTTTTCAATGAATACAATCGACAGTGAATTTAGGATTGTTCTACAGGAAAACTGTGGGGCAGTTGAACGTTTTTTTTTTTAAAAGATATTGCAATCATGTTATAATCACAAAATCTGAACAATATCCAAGTTTGTAAACTGTATGTTGGTTTCTAATTTTTGTGGCAAATACTGTAACACCCCCAGATCCTTTTGCATAGACTCATGATATTCACCTTAATGAAAATGTAGCAGATTTCCATTATAAATAGGTGTGTTTTAAGACCATGAAAGTGAAAGTCGCCCAGTCATGTCCAACTCTTTGCGACCCCATGGACTGTATAGTCCATTGAATTCTCCAGGCCAGAATACTGGAGTGGGTAGCCGTTCCCTTCTCCAGGGGATCTTCCCAACCCAGGGATGGAACCCAGGTCTCCCGCATTGCAGGCGGATTCTTTACCAACTGAGCTATGAGGGAAGCCCATTTTAAGACCATAGAAGCATTTATTTCTAAATTAAAAATTAAGATTATGTGACAGTGAAGCCCTGAATTTTTACATATAATTCTTCTCTCAACTCAAAGAGACTCATTAGTTACACAAGTTTCTGTAAAACCAGTCTGGGGGAAAATTTTGAGCCATTAGCAGTAAAAATGCTGTTATGTTTAGACATAACAGAAAAAAAGAAATACGTCTAAGAAAAATAAGCATATTTTGAACTGAAAGAACTTTTATATGTATTTAATAATAAACTAATGAATAGTGAGATACTGGGTTTAATAGACTAACTATTTGTCAGGCTTTGAACCTGGAGTCTTCTCTGACAGCTTGTCCACAGTGAGCTGGCACTTCCCAGAAGGCTGCGGGTCCCACTGGGTTGAAGACCCAGTGAGAAACCCCAGTTGCTCAGTGAGCAGGTGTCCCTCTCAGGATGGCCTCCTCCACTGCACCTGCCCTTGACCACTGGGTTCCCTTGGCTGGAGTCCCATGGGAGTCCATAGGCCCTCTGCTGGGCTGTAGTGCCCATGGGAGACCCAGAATGCACCTGTGTGCCGACAACCCCCAGTTTAGCACAGAAGGTTTACTGCGTCTCAGCGTGGGCCCCTGTCATGCCCAATCTCCTCCTGGCCAGTCCCCACCAGGGTGTGGTCCTAGGTCAAGGCCCCCACTTGTCATGGGCACCTGCCATAGGCAACTGTTCCCCTCATTCCTGGAGCCAGGCTCTCTCCCACCACTACAGCCCTCCCCACCCCCCACAGTGGAACCTGACTGTTTCCCTACTTCGCTCCTCTGTGCCTCTCATCCCTTCGCCACACTGAAGCGTGAATAACCACTTTTTTATTTTGAAAATTGTGCTTCAAATGAAATTCAATTTTCCTGTCAGGGTTCAAGGCATGGCCTCCCCGCAGCTTCATCCTGGCCCAGGTGGCTTTTCTTCAGGTTGGCAAACCCTCAGGGCCTTCACACAGCTGTTCCTCTCCTCAGGACCCTCCCACTGCCACCACTCACACTGGTGTATCCCACCCAGGACCTAGTGGTGTCTGCCCAACCATCAACAAACTAGGGCTTCACATTTCTTGTTTCTTACATGGTCTAAGATCCAGTTAAACAGAAGTGCCTGGATTTAACTCTGCCTTTCTGCAGCATTAATGTTTACTAACTCCAAACTTCACAGGTGTTGACTGTCTTTCACATGCAGATAGATTCATAATTAGCACTGTGCATAGATAAGAATGCTGACAGACACTGTGAAAGATATGAGACTATGCTATTCAGGTTCATCCACCTTGCTCTCAGTCTCCAACACTGGGAACGCTGCGTTGGCCGGGAATCAAACCTGGGTGAACTGCTTGGAAGGCAGCTACGCTTACCACTATACCACCAACTCTGCACACGGATATGCAGTACACATGTATTAAAGAAAAAGCACCTGTGATCCCTCCATCCAGAAATAACCCCAATTGTTGATACTGAGATACTTCTTTTTGGTATTATTTTTTCCCATATCATTAATACTTTGTACAGTATTCTTATAAAATGTTATTTATTCATACCGTTTATTTAAGTTTATGGACAGTTTCTCTAACTTTTCATGAGAATTTTCCTATGGCACTAAAAGTTGTTTGAAAGAATTTGTAGTGGTGCATAAGTTATTTAACTCCTACCCTGTCATCAGGTATTTGGTTATCTAAACTTGTTCATTATACATTTTGAAGAAAATGTTAGTATATACTTTTCCCTGTGTGGTAAAGTATACATGGGCTTTCCTGGTGGCTGAGCAGTAAAGAATCCACCTGCAATGCATGAGACGTGGGTTTGATTCTTGGGTCAGGAAGATCCCCTGGAGAAGGAAATGGCAATCCACTCCAGTATTCTTGCCTGGAAAATTCCATGGACAGAGGAGCCTGGCTGGCTACAGTCCATGGGGTTGCAAAAGAGTTGGACATAACTAGCAACTAAACAACAACAAGTATACATAACATAAAATTTACCATTTGAATCATTTTTAAAGGAAATCAACCCTGAATATTCATTGGAAGGACTGGTGCTGAAGCTGACGCTCCAATACTTTGGCCACCTGATGCAAAAAGCAGACTCATTGGAAAAGACCCTAAATGCTGGGGAAGATTGAAGACAGGAGGAGAAGGGGACAACAGAGGATGAGATGGTTGGATGCCATCACCGACTCAATGAATGTGAATTTGAGCAAACTCTGGGAGATGGAGAAGGACAGAGAAGCAGTTCACGGGGTTGCAAAGAGTCGTGTCTGACTAAACGATAATCATTTTTAAGCATACAGCTCAGTAGCATTAAGTACATTCACGTTGTGAAACCAGAATATAAAGATTTTAAACATATTAATAAATCTCTGTCCATGGAATTCTCCAGGCAAGAATACCGGAGACTGTTGCCGTTTCCTTCTTCAGGGGATCTTCCCTACCCACGGTTTGAACCCAGGTCTCCTGCATTGCAGGCACATTGTTTACTGTCAGAGCCACCAGGGAAGCCAGGGGGGGAAACGCCAGCTGTAAAGATGCCAGATTGGGTGGCAGTGAGCCTCCTCTGGCCCAGCAGAGGCTGCATGGGCAGGAGAGAGACTGACACTAAATTTTGTGAAACTTCAAGTCTGGCCTTGACTCCTGTCTTCCTGCAGGTTCTGTCTGGAGTCTCCTTCAAACACCTGCCTCTTCTCCTGCGAGCAGCTTCCTGACAGACACATACCACCCGTCTCTTCTTCTCAAACTTTCTCCACATGAAGTCAATCTCCCATCTTCATTGGAGACTGCTCTGTTGTATGTGAGCTCTGGGTGTCTTCCATCCATCAGGCCCAGTTCAGCTTCAGGTCCGAAGAAGATCCAGGACTCCCCTCACAAATCCCGTCTCTATTTAGAAATCATGGATGCATCTGGGAGCAAGAGGCTCACTGCCACCCAATCTGGCATCTTTACAGCTGGCGTTTCCTCCCCTGGCTTCCCTGGTGGCTCTGATAGTAAACAATCTGCCTGCAATGAAGGAGACCCAGGTTCAAACCCTGGGTAGGGAAGATCCCCTGAAGACGGGAATAGCAACAGTCTCCAGTATTCTTGCCTGGAGAATTCCACGGACAGAGGAGCATGGCAGGCTACAGCCCGTGGTGTCGCAAAGAGTTGGACAGGACTGAGGGACTAACACTTTCCCTTCACTTCAAGAGCCCACAGCAGTGGCTTTAGTCACACACCTCTCTGTAATCATGGGATGGCCTGCATTTTTAACATTATCAGTGTCTCCAGGATGGAGACTATGTGAACAGCTGGTCCTTGGTCATCTTTATATCCTTGGAATCTAGACATCTTTTGGCACACAGTAGGCATTCAACAAACGCTTGCTAACTATAAACTTCCAAGCATGAATTAAAGCCTGCTGTGTACTGTGCGTAGTCATTCAGTCCTGTCAGACTTTTTGTGGCCTCGCGGACTGTAGCCCGCAGGCTCCTCGGTCCATGGGGATTCTCCAGGCAAGAATACTGTAGTGGGTTGCCACGCCCTCCTCCAGGGGAAACTTCCTGACCCAGGGATTGAACCTGCGTTGCAGGCGGATTATTTCCTGTCTGAGCCACCAGGGAAGCCGGAATTTAAGCCTAGGAGTATTAAAACAAACAAACAAACAAAAAACCCCAAAACCCTTCTGACACTACCTGCATTTCTGGGCTCAAATGTCATTAATTCCGAACCTCTCTAATGGGACTGTTAAAACCCCTGCAATGGCAAAGGTTGCGGCACTGGGTCCGCCCCAGAGCACATCACGGCTCCACACAGGGCAGCCGTCTGTTGCACCCACATCCGTGCGCTTTCTCAAGGCGTCAGCTACTCATTTCCGGGCTTTCCACTTTGGACTCACAGGTACCTTCCCTGTTTCCGTCCCGGGCTCCCTGTCACTCGCCAGGTCGGGCTACATTCCCTGATTAGTCACCCAAATGCACTATTAGGCAAGTTTCTTTCTCTGGAACCTAACTTTCAGGAGAAAGCCTGTTTAGCACATTGGAAACAAGAAAAAACTATTAAAATCAAACAAACAAAAAACATGAAAAAACGAAATTCTATCTCCATCTGCTCACTTTTCCGAGCTGGGGACACGCCGAGGCACCCGGGCGGCCCGTCCTGCCCTGTGTCCCCGCAGGAGCGCACGGGCAGCGGGGGCGTCTGTTGGCCGGCGGCGGCGGCCGCGGCCGCCGCGGCGCGGGGCCCAGCCTTCCCCAGACAGTCGGCGCGGTCCCCTCCCAGCCTCTCCCCCGGACCTTCAGCTGACTGCCCGGCCCGACCGGTCGGCCGCAGCGGCGTCCACGCACCTGCCTGAGGCTCCGGCCAGCTCGGGCGCTGGCAGCCCCGAGTTCTCCGCTTCCAATTCCCGGGGCTTCAGGTCTCGGGACTCCCGGGTCCGGGCGCTTCCGGATTCCGGGCGCGTCCCTCTCCGGGGTCTGGGGTTCCGGCGCCGCCCTGGACTGGCAGGGCCGCGGACTGCGACAGGACTGCGCGAGGCTCTTCCGGTGTCAGGACTCATCTTTCATCTTTCAGGCGGGATTTGGGATATGAGGAGAACTCCAAACTTCGGAGTTTGGGGAAAGCGGTGGTGGTGCTGCCTGAGGAAGGAGGGCAGTTTTCCGGAGCGGGAAAAGAACAATTTCGAGAGGATTTGAGATTGGGGAAACATGAGGCTAATTTTAGTGCAGGATTCTCAGAGTTTGTAGTTCTTGGTAGTGTTACTGAGTAATTAAAAATAGGTGTTTTCCTTGGTAGCTCAGACTGTAAAGAATCGGTCTACCAATTCTGGGGACCCGGGTTCTGTCCCTGGGTCGGGAAGAACCCCTGGAGGAGGAGGGCATGGCAACCCACTCCAGTTATTCTTGCCTGGAGAATCCCATGGACAGAGGAGCCTGGAGGGCTGCAGTCCAGCGGGGAGGGTGTGTTTGTGTGCGGGGCTGGGGGTGTGTCGCACAGAGTAAGACAGGACTTATGGACTAAATAAGGACAACAATGTGCCATTCCAGAGAGGAGGGGCTGGCCACTCACTGAGTAGAGGGGCGATCAGTTCAGTCTCTCAGTCGTGTCCGACTCTGCGACCCCATGGACTGCAGCACGCCAGGCTTCCCTGTCCATCAGCAACTCGCGGAGTTTACCCAAACTCATATCCATGGCATTGGTGATGCCATCCAACCATCCTATCCTCTGTCGTCCCCTTCTCCTCCTGCCTTCAGTCTTTCCCAGCATCAGGGTCTTTTCCAATGAGTCAGATCTATGCATCAGGTGGCCAAAGTATTGGAGTTTCATCTTCAGCATCAGTCCTTCCAGTGAATATTCAGAACTGATTTCTTTTAGGATGGACTGGTTGGATCTCCTTTAGTCTAGGGGATTCTGAAGAGTCCTCTCCAACACCACAGTTCAAAAGCTTCAATTCTTCGGCACTCAGCTTTCTTTGTAGTCCAACTCTCACATCCATATATGACTACTGGAAAAACCATAGCTTTGACTAGCCAGACCTAATGGGAAATGATAAAATTCTCCAAATAGTGAACAAAATGGGAATAAAAAAGATGTAGAAAGAATATGGATTTGAATCCTGACTTTACTTCTTAATTCCCAGGGGATTATGGACAAGCTACCTTACAGCAGCCGTCCCCAACATTTTTGGCATCAGGGACCAGTTTCATGGAAGATAGTTTTTCCACAGAAAGGGTGGGATGATTCAAGTACATTACATTTATTGTTCACTTTATTTCTATTATCATTACATCATCTCCACCTCAGATCATCAGGCATTAGATCCCAAAGGTTCAGGGCCCCTACCTTACAAGATTGTGTGAGAATCAATTTAGCTAACATCAGCAAAAATGGTACAAGGTCCATCCCTACCGCAAAACAATTTTGGGGAACTGTGTAGGGCAACATGTGGGAGCTTAGTTCCCTGACCAGGGATCAAACACTTATCCCCCTGTAGTGGAACCTCGGAGTCTTAATCACTGGACCACCAGGGAAGTCCCAAAACAGTTTCTTATTTTTGAAACATCTTTTAAAACTTGACAAAACCTGTCAGAAACTACCTTACCAGATCCTAGAAGATAGTCAAAGGTTTACAGCAAACAAGCAAATGTATAAATGTTATAGACTGGGGTCCTTGGACTCTCTAAAAATGTTTATTTTTATCTTTGGCTGCACTGGGTCTTCGTCACGCGTGGATTTTTCTGTAGTTGTGGTGAGGGGGCCTACTCTTTGTTGGGGTGCACATTGTGGTGGTTTCTCTGGTTATGGAGCATGGGCTTAGTTGCTACAAGGCATGTGGGATTTTCCTAGACCAGAGAGGGAACCGGTGTCCCCTGCATTGGCATGTGGATTCCTATCCACTGTATGACCAGGGAAGTCCCCTTGGACTCCTTATCGATAGAAATTGATGAGGTCAGATTTTGTGCTGCAGTAAGAGGACGTGAAAACAAACATCAGGTGCCCCTGCTCCAGGAGCTGGGGCGACCTGGTTCTTTAAATAGGGTGAGGGTAGGAACTGATCTGAGGGAGGCTTAACTTGGGTGGTCTGCCCACCCTTGCAAGGATCCGGCACAGGACCCTTCTTTTGCTCTCAAGAGCACAGGGCTGGAGCAGGTGGGATTAGAGCAGATGGCTGGCATGGGCTGCAGCACCAGTCAGAGCTGCATTGCCTCTGATGTGCTCCTCAGCAAGTGCACCGATGCCTCCCCTATCCTGTTTAGGGGTCTGAGCCTGTTCTGTGCCTCCCAGTCTTGCAGTCGCCTCAGGTGCTGCACCTTTACCCTAACATGGAGCTGTGGGTGTGTGCTGGGCTGTGTGCTGGGGTGGTCCTAGGAAACCAGCAGAACCCAGGCAGCGTCGGTCTGCTTCCTCTTATTTCTGGAGTAAGCAGGCTTGTGCGTGTCCCTCACAGGTGGAGTCTAGGGTTCTTATAGCCTTCCTATTAGTTCCACTGGTTTTCATGCCACCTAAGGGGGTATGTCTTCCCACTGTCAGACACCAGGACTAGGGTGCCCAATAGTGGCTAAAACCGCCCCTTCCCCAGGAAAGGTCTTCAGGCCTGTGTCACCTCTCTCCTCTTTTGTGTCCCCTTCCAGGGTGCAGATCCTGAGCCAATTACTTCTCTTCCCTTCCTATTTGATTCTGTGTGGATCTTTCTTACAGGCTTGGTTTTACAAGGCTGTCTGTCTCCAATTTGTCTTCAGTGAGGATTGCTCCACATGTAGATGTATTTTTGATGTGTTTGTAAGGGTAGGCGAACTTTGTGTCCTCCTACTCTGCCATCTTGATCTCCCCTCCCTGGAATCAGTAATCTTATTTCTGAAGGGTAAATGTGCTGCTTTAAAAATGTGTAATAAAACATTTAAAACCCATAGAATGCTGCAAGTTGATCTGAAGCATAAAAACCCATAGAATGCGTCAAGAACCATCAGACAATAATTACAGTAAAGTCTTAACTATCATTGTATTGCTCTGCTGTGATCCCAGCAGATTCAGGCTAGAATTCTCTTTATTATCTACTCCACATTATTGCTCAGACATTCTAGAATGTAGTGCATGTGATAATCCCTTCATTGTTTAGACTCATAGGTTTCCATGACCTTTTGCTGCAAGCCCAACCCACCAGCACTAGTTCTATCCATATTAAAATGACAGGATTTTCTTTTTTTTAAAGATGTCTGTCTGCATCCAACGTAGTTGTTAAAAATTTTCTTATTGAGGTAACATTCTGGAAATCTGAGCCTAAGGACCTGAGTGAGGAACTCTACTTCCCACAGGTAAAGTGGGCTGTGGCTTTTCTTGCCTTTGCTTAGAGGCTGGGTACTTGCATCTCTCAGGTCCCTCCATCTCCTGCTGGGGTCACCTGTTCTAGCCTGGACAGCAGCATCAGCATGGGAAGCCTCCCACAGCCAGGCCTGAAATTCTGTCCTTTCTGGACACAGCGGTCACTCCTATCATAGTTAGCAAAGAAAAGTCCTCAACTCTCTGAAGATTTTTCATGCCCAATTAAAAGAGTATTCTTACCAAATGACTTGAGAATTACATATTGTTTTTATATCTTGCAGAACCATCTGACACGACCTATCGAGCTGGACTTTGGCAGACAAACTGAGTTCATCAACAGTTGGAAGTCTTAAAATTGAAAGTGCCTTGATGGATTCATTTATGGTATAGATGTGATGATGGCTTCTTGGGTGAGGACTTCTCTAGACTCATCAAGTTATATGTATTATATATAGCTTTTTGTATGTCAGTCATACTTCAGTATGGTGGTTTTTAAAAAGTGAAAAAATTTCCTAAATTTTTACCACATGGTAAATATCATACTTTTACATATATATAAATATATGTATTTTTTACTACTTAAGTACAGCTGTGTCCAGTCATAGCTGTGGCATGCAGGGCTCTTCCTTGGCACACAGGCTTCTCTCTAGTTAAGGCCCTAAGGGCCTATGTATGTGAGATCTTAGTTTCCTGACAGGGATTGAGCCCACATCCCCTGCATTAGAAGGCAAATTCTTAACCAACCACTGGACCACTAGGGAACTCCCTAGACATAGTCTTTTGATCTAACATTCTTGATAATTTCATGAAGCAGACAACAGTTGTGTCCCGGTTTGCATGGGGGACTAGTTCCAAGACTCCCATGGATACCAGAATCCCTGAATTCTCAAGTCCCTCATATAAAATGTATAGTGTTTGCATGTAACCTACTTAGATCCTCCCTATACTTGAAATCACCTCTAGATTACTTATAATAGCTAATACATGTAAATACTATGTAAATTCTATAATTGTAATGTTCAGGCCTACTGTTAGTTGCTCAGTTGTCTGACTCTTTGTGACCTCATGGGCCGTAGCCCGCCAGGCTCCTGTCCATGTAAGTAAATAATTGTTGGTGCACAACAAATTCAAGTTTTGCTCTCTGGAAATTTGTGTAATTTTTTTCCCCGCTGTTTTTCCACAGATGTGGAACCACAGTTGGGAAGGCCAAGTATGTTATTATCATCCCCATTTTGCAGATGAGAACAGTTTCTGAGAACAGAACTCCTCTGATCCCAGGCTGCCTGACTCCAAAGCATGGGCCATTAGCCATTATATTACAGTGCCCTCCTGCCTCCAGTGATGACATAAAAGATTGTATCAGAGTGGGTAATTTGTGGCTAAAATCCCTTGTGGGAGCTTTTAGTCTGACTTTTCTCTACAGCAAAATTTGAAGATGCAATATTTTTCATTGTCTGGCAGTTCCTCCCCTCTCCCACCTTTTTTTTTCTTTTCACACACAAGCCAGTGATGCTTTATTACACAAGGGATTTGGCAAAGGACACATTCATTTTGTAAAAGAATCCCCACCTAAGATTCATAGTGATCCATCTGGTGATACAGTCAACTTAATAAACAATAGCTGGTATTTACCAGGTGCTTGCAATGGGCCAGAGCCATACAAATCCCAGCAGGAAAACAGGACTTTTCATTAGGATCCAGATTTAGAAAAGGCCTAGCTTCAAAGATTCTGTCTTGCACAGACTGAGGATTCCTATTTCCAGAAGTTCAAAAACTTCCTTTCTTATCTCGGGAATGTCCATCATTCTGATCTCTCCAGTTCCAGTCAAAAATCAGAAACTTTAAGGGGTTCAAATGAAGGCCACCTTGTTTAATGAGTTCTTTAATCCTCCCTGGAGTTCCTACACCCAGGTGTACTACACGTTTCTCCAGCAATTTTACCTGCTCCTGGACCTTCATGTGTTTTGCAAATAATTTCATAACTTTGCTGTTTCCTCTGAATGCAGTCATTGACCTAATGAACTCCAGAGCTCGGATGGCAGAGCCACAGATAATCAGCATCAGGACTGATTTCTTCTCCCTGTGGTTTTTCCGAAGTTTCACCCATTTGGGGCAGACTTCTTTTAGATATGATGAAAGACTGTGAGTTAAATCATTGGCCTTGAGGAAGCAGGAGTCTGGTAGGGTTAGTTCTTCTAATTCAATCACGGAGGGACTGCTGCTCTAATAGTCCTTCATCAGCTTCTGTAGGTCTTCAGGTGTCCCTGGTTTTGGCTCTGATTTTGCAAGAATATCAGTAATTTTCTTCTTTTTCCTCCTCCTGGTCTTGGCTGCATCTTCATTTGTTTCCTTCAGTTGTACCAAGAAACATTCTTTAGGCGGTTTGGTTTTCTTGGACAGGGCAGGACCTGGAGCTGTCTCCTGCTGCGTGATTTCTGTGTCTCCTCCTCCTTCACCATCTGATGCCCTGGGCTGCTGGCTGCTCCTGCCTGCTCCTGCCTGCTGGTTCTCCCACCACTCGTCTCCAGGGTCGTCTGCCATCTCCATGCGGGACTCGGCCGGGGCGGACCACCAGGAATAAGCAGGTGCTAGCCAGGATTTGCGCTGCCTCAGAGCCGGGTAGCGGGCATTGCAGCACGCAGAGCCTCTACTCAGAAACCCCCCTTCCACCTTGTAATGGATTTTAAGAACCTTTAAGCTTAGTGGGCTGTTTTGAAAATTACCTGGGCTACAGGTGAACATTTATATAACATTGATTTAAAAGTCAGTTACGACTTGAATGTAGTAAAAGACTAATTTATTCAACCAATAACCAATGTGATACTTAGACTGAATTAGAAGAATAAAATATAGGCAAAAAAAGTAGGAAATATTGTAACTATTTTGAAAAGACATACCCTTGAAAAAAAATAAGAGTTGGGCAAGCTTTCAAGCCAAAGGACTGTAATAAATGAGGATGAGCATTTGGTTCCTTGTGTGGCATCTAGCTGTGTGACTTTGGACATCTTGGGCTTTGACTTCTCATCCATAATTAAGAAAAGAAAAAAAAAGAAAACCATGATTTCAGGAAGAAGGACTATTTTTGAAGTAGCTAGCAAAACACTTTTGGGAAGCCCAATTTTTACAAAATTGTCTTTAAAGTAATCTTTTAACAAATACATGTATTTATTTATTTAGCTGCACCAGGTCTTGGTTGCAGCACGTGGATTCTTTTAGTTGTGACATGTGGGATCTAGTTCCCTGACCAGGGATCGATCTGGGTCCCCTCAGTTAGGAGCATGGAGTCTTAGCCATCGGATCACCAGGGAAGTCCCTATTTTTTAAAACTAACTCAGTGGTAGTGTAATAGGACGGAGAAGGCAATGGCACCCCACTCCAGTACTCTTGCCTGGCAAATCCCATGGATGGAGGAGCCTGGTAGGCTGCAGTCCATGGGGTCCTGAAGAGTGGGACACCACTGAGCAACTTCACTTTCACTTTTCACTTTTATGCATTGGAGAAGGAAATGGCAACCCACTCCAGTGTTCTTGCCTGGAGAATCCCAGGGATGGGGTCGCACAGAGTTGGACACGACTGAAGTGACTTAGCAGCAGCAGCAGCAGTGTAATAGGAAAGAACCTTTTCATATTCTATTACAAGTTAATCACTAAAAAGATGTTGCCTACCAGCTTCAGTCAGTTCAGTCGCTCAGTTGTGTCTGACTCCAAGCAACCTCAAGGACTGCAGCATGCCAGGCTTCCCTGTCCATCACCAACTCCTGGAGCTTGCTCAAACTCATGTCCATCAAGTCAGTGAAGCCATCCAACCATCTCATCCTCTTGTCCCCTTCTCCTCCTACCTTTTCTTTCCCAGCATCAGGGTCTTTTCCAATGAGTCAGTTCTTCACATCACTTGGCCAAAGTACTGGAGTTTCAGCTTCAGCGTGAGTCCTTCCAATGAATATACATGACTGATTCCCTTTAGGATGGACTGGTTGAATCTCCTTGCAATCCAAGGGACTCTCGAGAGTCTTCTCCAACCCCACAGTTCAAAAGCATCAATTCTTTGGTGCTCAGCTTTCTTTATGGGCCAACTCTCACATCCATACATTACTACTGGCAAAAACCATAGCTCTAACTAGATGTACCTTTGTTGGCAAAGTAATATCTCTGCTTTTGAATATGCTGTCTACGTTGGTCATAATTTTTCTTCCAAAGAGCAAGCATCTTTTAATTTCAGGGCTGCAGTCGCTATCTGCAGTGATTTTGGAGCCCAAGAAAATAAAGTCTGTCACTGTTTCCATTGTTTCCCCATCTATTTGCCATGAAGTGATGGGGCTGGATGCCATGATCTTAGTTTTTTGAACGTTGAGTTACAAACCAGATTTTTCACTCTCTTTCACTTTCATCAAGAGGGTCTTCAGTTCCTCTTCACTTTCTGCCATAAAGGTTATTATCTGCAGATCTCTGCATCTGCACATCTAAGGTTATTGGTATTTCTACCGGCAATCTTGATTCTGGCTTGTGCTTCATCCAGCCCAGCATTTCCCATGATGTACTCTGCATACAGCCTTGACATACTCCCCAATTTGGAACCAGTCCATTGTTCAATGTCCTGTTCTAACCGTTGCTTCTTGATCTGCATAGCAGTTTCTCAGGAGGCAGGTAAGGTGGTCAGTCTGGTATTCCCATCTCTTGAAGAATTTTCCACAGTTTGCTGTGATCCACACAAAGGCTTTGGTGTAGTCAATAAAGCAGATGTTTTTCTGGAACGCTCTTGCTTTTTCTATGATCCAACAGATGTTAGCAATTTGATCTCTGGTTCCTCTGCCTGCCAGCTTAAATTATACATAATGACTCATCTCTGGGAACACTGCCTTCCAGGTAATTGGTATTAAGAAAAAATACCTTTGTTTAGCTAAAGTACCTTTGTTTTTGTAGAACTTGTACCAGAATATTTGTTTTCCCCCATTTCAAGCTCCCTGACTAGAAACATCCTGACCAGGCCCACCCCTGAATGACTGCATTAAGGAAGAAATTAACACATCTCCTCCAGACGCTGAGGAGAACCAGGAGTAGGTGACTTTACCACTCTGCCCTGCCTCTGGAGGCTTTTAGTGCAAAAAAAAGTCGGAAGTCTAACTCTGCCAAGATGGTTCTTTAGGGGCCCAAGTACACCATTTTCTGTTTTCTGGCTTTTGGAATACAGTTATCATTCCTTGCCCCAACAACTGTCTCTCCATTACTGCCCTGTAGTGTCGTGCAGGGCCAGCAGTAGGCGCTAGTTTGTTTCTTATATCGGTTGTTACAAATGGCACTTCGTTTGATTTCTTTAAATGTTTATAAACAGGCACAAAGCCCAAGTTGTGTACACAATGCTACCTTGCATTGTTGAGTCCGCTTCTACGCAGCACTCTGCGATGGCAATTAACAAAAAAAAATTTTTTTTCGATCTTTGCACGCCAGTGTTCAAAATAACATAGTTTCAACACTTCCTGCGCACACGGCCAATTACGCATTAAGCAGCAAAGACAAGCGATAAAGACAAGCAGTGAATTCATCACAAGGTTGTCTTTGCCATGAAATAGTGTGGCCGACTGCCCTCCCTTCCTTTACTCGGTCCCGCCTGGCAAAGACAACAAAAACCAAAGAAATCTTGGCTTTTTTGGCAAGATTTGATCCTCCACCGATCAGATCACCCACAGACGCGTGTTTCCAGGGACGAAAAGACTCACTTCTCGCGAGAGCGCCAGCGACGTTTTCAAAGGCCAAGGTGGGTGGGGCGGCGATCGGACCCGGAAGTGCTCTGCGGCAGCCATCTCCCCGCTGCTTAGCCGCCCACTACTCCGGCCCCGAACCCACACCCGGGCGGAAGGTGCCTGGCCGCGAGCGCCCACTAACGGGTGTCTTCCGGGCTTCTCTGGGAGTTGTAGTTTGCTTGTGTCCGACGGCGCGCTCGCGCAAGCGCAGAGGGGCCGAAGGAACTACACTGTCCAGGAACCTTTGGGTCCGCGGGCGGAGCGGCGGCGGCAGTGGCGGGTGGTTTGTAAGTGCAGTAGCACCTTCTCCGGCTCTGGCTTGAGAGGCCTGAGGGGCGCGGGCCTGTGAGCTGGACTTCTTGTGGGGAGGAACTTAAGGAGCTGGTTAGTTTGCCGTCCTGAATCCGAGCGGGCCGGCGGCGCGCGGAGGGACCGGCTCGGCCCGTTGGGGGCGCGCCAGTCGGCGCGGAGGGGCGGTGCGGGGTGCCCTTTTCCGAGGTTATTCAAAGCTGTGGGTTTGAAAGATTTGCTGTGGGTCGGTGGGTTTCAATGACGTGTTCTTTGGGAGACCGGAAATTCACCTCCCTAAGTAATCAGTTGGTTTTCAAGACCTGAGGGTGGGTTTGAATTGTTTGCATCTACATTTTCTGCCTCGCGTTGCAGATAATTTAACTCCTCCCCCGGTGCTTTAAAGAATGCTTGTGTGGCAGTTTTTGGTGGTATTAAGGCTGTCCGTTTGTTTCAAACAGATTTTGATAATAGGAAAATCCAAGTTCACATGCTGATAATCCTTCTAGGCATTTTACTGAGTATGCTCCCTTTACCAAGGCCTTAGTATCAGTAATAAATAACAGGTTATGGGGAAAAAACAGGATTTCTATGCATCATGCTGACAGTAAATATACTTTCAGGATCATAGTAATGAAATTGAAATGAAGCAGTGAAAAGCAGTTTCTTTTATAGGTGGAGGAAAGATGTATTACCCAAAGTGGGGTCCACCTGCTCACTGCTCAAAGCCAATAAAGAGGCAAGTTTTGTGGAAAGACAGGACTTTCCCCACCCGCTTCCATTAGTTGGATGGAGGCACCTAGGTGGAGAAACAGCACAGTCAGTTCTGACAGACATCTTGAAATCCGTCATGACGGTCCTCTGATTGGAGTCATCTTGATTGTTTTAAGTACAGTTAATCTTCAGTTTCAGAGTCAGTTTGTTCACATTTTGTCAAGGCCAGGTCTCAGAATTGTAGCAGCTGTGTCATGGCTAGTGTCTGGTTGGTCATCATGGAGTTAACTTCTTCCACCTGGTGGGAGTTTTTTAGTCTCTCTAAGACAGCTCACCCGAGTGGCTCGCAATATGCAATATTATCACTATCCCATGACAAGGAACTACAAGGCCTTGATTTTGCTTAATGACTTAAGTTGTTACTGTTTTGTCCTGTTCGCTTTTCTTTGCTTCTGCTTTTCCTTGCTTCTCTGATTGAACTTATTCTTTGGCCGAAGTTTTTCCACAGAGAAAAGGCAAACTGAGGACTGCGGGGCAAGGACCACGGGGCCCTGTTCTGTTTCAGATGCAGACATCTGAGTACTGCATCACAATGGTGATGTGATGCCCCTTGTCAGTGCATCTAGACAAGTCTCGGAGGGAAAATGCACTTGTCAGTCTGGGAGGAACATTTTCTACTTTTTTTTTTAATGAAATTTGAGTATAGTTAATTTACAGTGTTGTGTTTCAAGTGAATAGAAAAGTGATTCAGTTATTTATACATACATATTCTTTTTCAGGTTGTTTTCCTTTCTAGGTTATTACAAGATAGTGTAGTTCCCTGTGCTATACTGTAGATCCTTGTTTACCTGTTTTATATGTAGTCGTGTGTTTCTGTTAATCCTCAGTTCAGTTCAGTCGCTCAGTCGTGTCCGACTCTTTGTGACCCCATGGACTGCAGCACGCCAGGCCTCCTTGTCCATCACCAACTCCCAGAGTATACTCAAACTCATGTCCATTGAGTCAATGAGGCCATCTAACCATCTCATCCCCTTCTCCTCCCACCTTCAATCTTTCCCAGCATCGGGGTCTTTTCAGATGAGTCAGTTGGCCAAAGTATTGGAGTTTCAGCTCTAGCACCAGTCCTTCCAGTGAATATTCAGGACTGATTTCCTCTAGGAATGGACCTGTTGGATCTCTTTGCTGTCCAAGGGACTCTCAAGAGTCTCTCCAATGCCACAGTTTGACTAGACGTACCTTTGTTGGCGCTCAGCATTCAGAAAACTAAGACCATGGCATCTGGTCCCATCACCTCATGGGAAATAGATGGGGAGACAGTGGAAACAGTGTCAGACTTTTATTTTTTTGGGCTCCAAAATCACTGCAGATGGTGACTGCAGCCATGAAATTAAAAGATGCTTACTCCTTGGAAGGAAAGTTATGAACAACCTAGGTAGCATATTAAAAAGCAGAGACATTACTTTGCCAACAAAGGTCTGTCTGGTCAAGGCTATGGTTTTTCCGGTGGTCATGAATGGATGTGAGAGCTGGACTGTGAAGAAAGCTGAGCGCCGAAAAATTGATGCTTTTGAACTGTGGTGTTGGAGAAGGCTCTTGAGAGTCCCTTGGACTGCAAGGAGATCCAACCAGTCCATCTTGAAGGAGATCTGTCCTGGGTTTTCATTGGAAGGACTGATGCTGAAGCTGAAACTCCAATACTTTGGCCACCTCATGCGAAGAGTTGACTCATTGGAAAAGACCTTGATGCTTGGAGGGATTGGGGGCAGGAGGAGAAGGGGATGACAGAGGATGAGATGGCTGGATGGCATCACTGACTCGATGGGCATGAGTTTGAATAAACTCCGGGAGTTTGTGATGGACAGGGAGGCCTGGCGTGCTGCAATTCATGGGGTCGCAAGAGTCGGGCATGACTGAGCAACTGAACTGACTGACCTTTGTTGGCAAAGTAGTGTCTTTGCTTTTATGCTGTCTAGGTTGGTCATAACTTTTCTTCCAAGGAGCAAGCGTCTTTCAGTTTCATGGCTGCAGTCACCATCTGCAGTGATTTTGGAGCCCCCCCCAAATAAAGTCTGTCACTGTTTCCACTGTTTCCCCATCTATTTGCTGTGAAGTGATGGGACCAGATGCCATGATCTTAGCTTTCTGAATGTTGAGCTTTAAGCCAACTTTTTCACTCCTCTTTCACTTTCAAGAGGCTCTTTAGTTCCATTAAACCTAAACTAATTTATTCTCTCCCCATCTGCTTTGGTAATCATAAGTGTTTTCTATGTCTGTCTGTTTCTGTTTTGTAAGTAAGTTCATTGGTATCATTTTTTAATGTTCAGATATAAATGATACCATTTACTCTGAATCCATCTATGTTGCTGCAAACGGCATTATTCCATTCTTTTTTTATGACTGAGTAATATTCAATTGTATATATAGACCACATCTGTATCCATTCATGTGTCAATGGACATTTAAGTTGCTTCCATGTCTTGGCTGTTGTGAATGGTGCTGCTGTGAACATTGGGGTGCATGTATCTTTTCGAACTAGTTTTCTCTGAATATATGCCCAGGAGTAGGATTGCTGGATCATGTGGTAACGCTTTTGTTAGTTTCTGTAAGGAACCTCCATTCTATTCTCCATAGTTGCTGCAGCAATTTACATTCCCACCAACAGTGTAGGGTAGATTATGAACACAAAAACAAAATGCCACTAATAATGAGAGGAATGCCAAAGTAGTGATGTCAGAGACCTCTAGGGATACAGATAAGAGATTGCCTCAGGGAGTTTTAGGAAGAGGAGGAAGGGACAACAGGAGATGAGATGGTGGCAGATAAAGCCTTGGGGTGGTGGTGACTTGTTCTGGAACTAGGAGGAACACTGCTTTCCTGGTTGGGTGAAGAAGCAGTATTGGACTACAGTCATAATCATTGAAAGTGGTTAAAGTG
Organism: Cervus elaphus; assembly: GCF_910594005.1. Taxonomy (NCBI): domain Eukaryota; kingdom Metazoa; phylum Chordata; class Mammalia; order Artiodactyla; family Cervidae; genus Cervus; species Cervus elaphus. The sequence goes on from NC_057844.1 coordinate 36,545,004, forward strand.
GGTAGTAGTGGATATAGATAGTGACTTGTTTTTCTTTTGGTAATCAAATAACTTAGACGAGCTTTAACTCCCTTAGGTTTTTGTTGTTGTTGTGTTGTGCTCATCGTGTCTGACTCTTTGTGGCTCCATGGACTCTGGCTTCTCTGTCCATGGAATTTCCCAGGCAAATACTGGAGTGGGTTGCCATTTCCTTCTCCAGGGGATCTTCCAGGGATTGTACCCAAGTCTCTTGCAAAGGCAGATTCTTTACCACTGCACCACCAGGGAATCCTGCTTCCTTAGTTTTAGGTCTTTTGATTGATCATCACTTGTGTAAATTGATCCATAACTGATTGAATCAGAGGGAACTTTGATTTTTGATCTCCTCAGTGTGGATTTTTTAAGGACATTTAAAAAAATATGTAACTAATTCCTTGATTGCTTTGCTAAAGTCTTTTATGTAAGAAATACTCAGTAGATTTTTGTGCTAGGTTGAGGTTTGGGTAGAATAGCTTATTTGTTTTCTGTCTTCTTTCTGCAGGTGTTGGAAATTAATAACTGTTCCATCTTTTACATTATTTAAATATAGTACTGTCATTGGACCAAAATGTTTCTGATGCCAGCCTCTTCAGAGTTAAACAGTGGGCAGAACTTCTTAACCCAGTGGATGGCGAATCCTTCTCGGGCTGGGGTCATATTAAATCGTGGATTTCCTATTTTAGAAGCAGAGGAAGAGAAGCCAGCAAATGTGAACTTTTCTACCAGCTTTCCTGTTAAAGCCACACAATTTTCAAATAGTTTCAGCTTTATAAGGGAAGAAGATTCACTTCATGAAGAACAGAAATTGGAGCCTAACAGCCCGTTCAAGTTACAGTCAGATAAATCTGAACCACAGAGAGTCTTTCCTTTAACTAAAGAGGGGCCACAGATAGTGGCACGTCAGGATGCTCCTGGACAATGGGAAGATAGCAAAAATGAGTTTATTGCAGATCTTTTAAGTGAATTCAAAGAAGTGCCTTATAAAGACCCACTTGTTAAAAAGCTTGAACAGGTAAAACGGGGTTTGACTTGATATGTATGTGTATGATTGCACAGTTATTGCAGGTTTCTGTTTACAATGAAAAGTCATCTGTTCCAGGTCTTTGTTTATCTTTTACTCATAATATCATACTTTGCCTTTTGTTTGAGGTGAAACATTAAAACATGATTAATACATAAGATACAAATACAGCACTTAAAATAACAGTATCTTCCTACCTCATTTTGTAAAAACTGATTTAGAAATGAATGATCAAATGTTAGTTGATTATAAATGGACTGATACAGATCCTACTTTAAGAATCAAAGGATTCATGTGATTTTTTTTTTTTTTTGTCTTTCTTAGTTGAGAGTTCAGAGTTTTGGTGGCAGATTAAGTTACTTAGGGATCCCTCTTTGGAACTCTTTATTAGAGAAGATACGAGAAGCGAGCTTGGAGGGATTAAGATTAATGTTAAGGAGCAGAGGTCCATAAAGAAATAGTCATTTTAATCAAGTCAATTGTATGTCTAAAAAGCTGAAAGAAGAGCAACAGAAGAAGCAGGAGCAGCTGAAGAAGCGGCAGCTTGAGCAGCTGCAGAGGCTCATGGGTGAGCAGGAGGAGCTACTCGCCTTGGTGTCTGGGCAGCAGACACTCCCAGGTATTATTTACTGTGAGGCCTTTGGTCAGTACAGTGGTAGGCAGTTATACACATTTCCTGTCTTTAGTTATTTGACAGGTTATTTCTACCATTTCTCTGTCATGTTGCCAACTCCAATTTCAAGCCAGCCAGACAACTATGGAACGGTAGTGGTGTAATATAATACAGATGAGGGATCTGTGCCATTCTGGAGCATGTGTGCCCTACTTAAAGGCGTTCACATTTATTTATAAAATAAAATTCTAAAAAGACCCAACAGAATAAAAGATGCGGAGCTGAATTTGACCTAGGGCTACTGAGGTACAGCCCCTGCCTGGTGAATGAAAAACTGATCAGGGTCATAAAAGTGTGTATGTGTGGAAGCCATTCTGCTCCGCTAACAAGCCATACCAGAAATACTTTCTGGGGTAGTACAGGACAGCTTTTCTGTTGAATGCTAGATCAGTTAATAGAAAGCATGATGTACTTATGGGGATGAGCAAGCAGTTGAAAAGTGGTCTGGAGCAGTAGTTTTGAAAGTTTTTTGACCAGGGTTGTATAGTAACAAAAACATTTAAAATCATGACTCATAATTTCAGAGAAATTTCATGAATCAGTTCTTACTCACATGCCTGGCAGGTAGCGAGGGCATTTCAAAATGGATTGTGTCCCATGGTTTGAAAAACAGTGGTCAGGGGCAGTGTGCTTGCTTCTTGGTGCTGCCTTTTAAGAGACACGCTTTACTGATTGAGTGGAGCACCAGTTCTGTTGAGAGGCTGTCCTGGACGTAGAGAATACAAAGAAGAAAGATCTTGGTAGGTGTGCATGCAGATGTGGCTGGATGGTATCTTGGGCGTGGTGGTAGCACTGGTGATAAGGAAGGCAGCAAATGAAGAATGGCTCAGGGAATTTGGATGTTTATCTTAGACAATATAGAGAATATGGTGTATATCTGGAAATAATTGAGTGGTTCAGGGTTCTTTTATGGAGGACAGAAAAATAAGAATCACGATCACTTACATAATAGCCTGTGATAGTTTCCTGGGTAGAAATAACATGGTAGAGCAAAAGGGAAGCAGATTTTCAAGTTACTAATGTGAGAACTACCTCACGTTATGTAACAGTTGTTTTAGGGCAGCTCTCAACATTTTTTGGTTTCAGGACCCCATAACACTCTTAAATTATTGAGGACTCCAAGAAGTTTGTATTATTATATGGGCTATAGTTATTGATATTTACTGTGTTAGAGATTAAAACTAAGAAATTAAAAACTAATTTCTTTAAAATAATTATGTGCTATAAATAACACTTTTTAACAAAAAACATTTTCTAAAAAATAATTGAGAAGAATGGCATTGTTCAGTGTTTTTGAAAATCTCTAACTTTTGGCTTATAGAATTCAGCTGATTCTCATATCTACTTTCGCCTCCCATCTCTTCATTTATGTTGTTTTGGTTGATGTATGTGAAAAAAATCCAGCCTCACAAGGACATGTGATTGAAAAAAGGAGAAAGCTTTTTCAGATAACGTGGTTATTTCTTTGGTATTCCACCGAACTTAACCAGTGGTCATTTCTTAGCTGTTATTCACAGTATGGAATCAATCATATTAGTGAACTTTCTGTGCTTTATTACATTAAAATACATTAAAGTATCTTGACATTTTGAATGGACTTTTCATCATCCATGCTTTGGTAAAATCATGCATTGGTTATTTGGAAAATAATAGTTCTCTGAGTTAGGTAGGTTCTAAAAATATTGATGTATTTCATTATAAAGTATAAAAATTTATATGTATTAATGCTCCCACAGATATCATCATAAAAGTCTTGAAATATAAAGCTTTGAAGCTCATGGTAATGGACGTATTTTCCCACATTCTGATTTTTACTTGAAAGTTCATACTTTATCATTGGCAACATAATACTGTCAGTTTCCTTGAAATGTCTGGCTCAGTTGTTTCATTTTTGAGAAAATGTTCTGCCAAGTACTGTGGTTTAAATCATCATAGTTCGTCATTCTTTCAAGTAGACATAATCCCTAAAAGATCAATTAGTTAAGCTTATGGCTGAAAAAATTTCACAGCCCGTAGCTTAGTTTACAGCAGAAGTGATTTATGCATACTTCACATTTTGTCCTATAAAATACTCAGAAGACATGAACTCAAGAGTTAAAATTAAGCTAAAAAATGAATAATTTTCCTGCTTGCTTTGTCTGGAACATTCTTCAGTAAAGCTGTTGTTAGTATTCGAGCTGAGAGTGTGGTGGTGAGCACAGTAGGTACTGCTGTCCTGCTTTTGAGTGAGGTCCCCAGGAAGCTCCCTGATAGTGCGTGTGATCAGGGTGCACGTCAGCACAGTGAAACGGCAGATACTATCTCAGTAGTTCTGAAGATAGCTTGGACGTTGGTGGATGCCCTGACAGAGTCTTGGAGACTGGGAGTGTACAGACCACACTTTGAGGACTGCTGCTTTGGGATTTTGCTCTTCTGTCAGAGATGTTTTTAGGCTGAAGTGGGATGACCATTAGTCAAAAATATTTAGATGGGAGAATATTGTTATTAAAGAAGGCCGGTTGAATCTGATATTCAGTGAGGACCTACCTGACTTCCAGTTTTATTTGTGGGCTAGGGGTGAAGCAGAGGGTATAAGACATAGGTGGCATGCCTCTTTTATTAAGTGCTTCCCACTATGTCTTATTTTTTTTGGCCATGCCACATGGCTGGTGGGTCTTAAGTTCCTGGACCAGAGATTGAATCTGCACCTCCTGCAGTGGAAACACAGAGTCATAACCACTGAACTGTCTGGGAGGTACCCCCCCCATTGTATCTTTAATTCTAAGTTTAATTGAAACAATCTGGGAAAACAGGAGTAGTAAATTGCAAGGGGCTGGTACAGCAGGTAGGATGGCTAGTATTGCCATTTATTCTCTAAGAATTGTATCTTTGAGATACACGGAAAGGGACTCTTCTGTTTGTTGAATACAGAACAGGTGAAAAGTATTACAGGAAATTTAGGGATTAAAGAAAAGTACAAAACAAAATCACCCATCATTCCACCACCTGAGGTCACCAGCATCTTAATGGGAACATAAAGGAAAAATGCTTTCATGTGTTGTAACACAGAGCAGTTATTGATTGTGAAGGAACAGTTCAGATTATTTGTAACTGTCTGCACTGGTGCTCTGCATTTAACTGTTTGTCACAGGGCTTAGAGTTGACAGCTCCAGGCAGTGCTCACAGATGGAGGGTGAACGGTGCCTTCCACAGTTAGGCAGGCTGCAGTTCTGGCGTGTGAACACTGCACATGAGTTGTGGTGTAAATGCACTTTCAATCAAAAGCATGCAAATGTCACTTCGGACTCTTAAAATTTCATGATTTTGTTAAACAGAGTTTTTTAATAATGAGGAAAAAAGTACTTTCCTCACTTTGGAGAAAACATAGGTGCTATTAACAGGTAGAAAATGTTATAGAAAGTCATCAGTTTTGTTGATTTTCTTAATTGTAAGGTTTAACTCCACTGCCTGATGACCAGAGCCAGAAAAAGTACAAACCTCTGGGAAATTCAACCACTGTAGAGAAAACCACGCCCTTCTTGCCATCATATATCTACCAGAATCAAAGCCAAGAAAAAAAACACCCTTCTAACATTTTATCCAGTGAACAAAATGACTTCTCTAGAACTGCTCATCAGGATTTTGTTTTAACTTCAAGAAGTGGTGCTTCTCCCAGTGTGTTTTATGAGGCAGAGTGTCAGGAAGCACTTGTGGAAAAAAATGATTTGAAGGAAGAAAATGATAACTCTTCTAAAGGTGAGTTACTTATTTTTCTCTCCTCTATAGTTAATGGACAGTGTCACCTAGTTGTTCTAAGACAAGGAAAGTCCTGCATTTTTTTCCTCCTATTCGTGTCTTTTTTTGTCCTCCTAAATATTTGTGTATTTATTTACTTGGCTGCACTGGGTCTTAGTTGCAGCATGCGAACACTTAGTTGTAGCATGTGGCATCTAATTCCATGATCAGGTTTGAACCCAGACCTCCTGCATTGTGAGTGCAGAGTCTTAGCCACCGGACCACCAGGGAAGTCCATGCTACATCTTTAAATGAGAGATCCTAACTTCTGTACAGCCATTGAGCCTGGTTTGGACACAGAATTTGTGACTTTCCGGGAACAAGTTGCAGGATGACTCTTGCTGACTTCAGACCTTGCTGTGGTAGCATCAGGTCTTCAGAAAGGGAGGCAGTGATTTCTGCATGGATCATTTTTCTCGAGAGCTTAGGAAAAGTTAGAAATCGATTTAAAAAGTGTGTGTGTTGGTGGTGGGGAATAGGATAGAAGATGTGACATGTGAACAATAGATTAGTGATGGGACTTACTACTTGTAAGAGAAATCCCTCCAACCCCGACACCCTTACTGTATCTCTGTGTTCTCAGCACCCGGCATACTCCTGCCAGAGCACTGGCTCTTAGTGTCTGCTCATTCCAAACTCACTGAGCGCTCAAGGCATTTCTAGTGTAAAGTCCTGTTTCTGTGCTCACTCCCTGGCTTTTTGTTTCTTTCCATATTTTGTAATCATAGAGTGAGTATTGTGTAATAAATTATGTTCTTTTCCCACTCAATGTGGAAAGTGCTCATGGCACTTTCTGTAGCCTTCATAACCATAATTTTAATGTTATCATTATGCAGATCATCAAATAATATGTCTTTATTTCATGTTCTTTATAGTAGGATTGAATCATTTCCAGTATTTTAAATTTTAATTTGCTTTTCAACTTTAATGGTGTTTTTATGTATATGTTCTTTAGAGTCAGATATAGAAAAACACAAATGATACGACAAAAAGTCTTTATTCAATACTTAGTATTGGGCACCTTTTGTGGATAATATCTTATTCCTAGTTTAGAGTAATTTCTTGGTATAAGAAATTTTCCTTATTTTTTATACAGTACATTCCCTTAACCTTTTCATCTTTATTTGGTGGCACTGTGCAGCATGTGAAACTTCCCTAACCAGGGATCAAACCCTTGCCCCTTGCAGTGGAAGCATGGAGTCTTAACCACTGGACTACCAGGGAAGTCCCATTAACCTTTTATTTTGGCAAATTTCAAACATCCAGAAAAGTTGAAAGACCGCTGCAGTGATTACTAGTGTACCCACCACCTAGATGCAGCAATTGATATTTTTCCACATTAACTTTGTCTATCTATATTTGTATGTTGTAGATATCTGTATCTATACTTAAATTTATCTGTTTATATCTGCACATATTGATAGTTTGCTCAGTCATTTCATCTCAAATTATATGGAGACATTATTTTATATAATTTCAAATATCTGGAAAAAATTAGGACATTCTTCTATATAACCACATTACTATTAATATTTTTGTATCCAGGGACCTTAATTATGGAAATGCAATTTAGAATGCTCCCTGTGATCCCAAAATTGCCTCTTTAAGGTGTTTTTTAAAAGTAGGATCCAGTCAAGTTATTGTATTACATTCAGTTGCTACAATTCTTTGAGTCTTTTATAACTTAGAAAATTTCTCCCCCTTAACATTAACTTTTTGAAGGATGTTGTGTTTTAATTTGGGTTTTATACTTTTCTTTATCATATTAAATTGAGTGTTTTAAAATCTTTGGTATACATTGTTTAATTTTTTTTTAGCATAGTAACTTGTAAAATTCTCACATTTTAAGACTTTCATCTGCTTTTTTTTTTTTTTTTTTTTTTTTTTTACCATCTGCTTTTTTTATTGAACTAAATTGCTCCTAATTTTTATTCTAGGAGAAGGTATCTTACCATGTTTGGAGAAAATGACAGAACAGATTCAGGAAGGGAACGATACGAACTTAAAAAAAATTGGTGATTCCTCAGAAGTGGTTAATATTGAAGAAAGGTATCATTTGCGTTGAAAGGAATTTAATATGAGTCATTATTATTGGTACTTTCTTTGTTTGAAAGATCCATAGTTTTATTGTTTTTGCTTGGACGTGCTTTTAAGTATAGGATTGAAGATCTATCTTATTCCATATTGTCAGCAAAGAGGTTGGGAAGATAATCAGTTAAAGTAGCCTTGACATTGTATTGGGAGAATCTAGCAGTTTTTTTCATCTAAGGGAAATACCTGGATAAAACTAATATTCTCTCAAATAGGTAAATCCTGTTTTGGAGAAGAGAAAGATCATATATTGGAGTTGCACATCTGGTATCACTTATAAATAATAATTGAGTGTGGTTATAGAATTTAAAATTTTATATCAAAGATAAAATATCAATAGTGAGGTCGTTTATTATTTTCTTAAATATTTTAGTATATGTTATGGAATGCTAAATGACTTGTTAATATTGTTAAGGATCTTAAAGAATATTTATTTAATGACCTATTCTTGGAAACATATCTTAATTATATAATGAATATGTTACTTTAAAAGTTAATCTGAGGTCAGTAGGTGGACTTCAGAGGGGCTTTTTCAAATCACATGTAGAGACATGTATTTCTGTATTTTGGGAAATGGAGTGGAATTGTAGCTTTTAATAGATTCTCAAATGGAATTTGTAATGTTGGAAAAGGTTAGTTCTCAGTCAGAGTTGTCTATCAGCCACATTAAGTGTAAAGTATTCACCACATTATGATTTGCATGTTACATAACTTTATTTTTATGATTAGGCCTATTAAAGCTGCTATTAGAGAAAGAAAACAAACTTTTGAAGACTACTTAGAGGAACAGATTCGGTTGGAAGAACTAGAACTGCAACAAAAACAGCTAAAGGTTAGCATTTCTACTATTTTGATCCAGTTATCTAAGGCTTTAGAGATTTGTTTATAATTTGCTTAAAAAATAGCTTTGAGATTATTTGGATATACCAGAATTAATTCAAATATTCTTTTATTTTAGGAAGCAGAAGGATCTTTGCTTATCAAAGCAAAACCAAAACAACCATTCTTAAAACGAGGAGAAGGTTTAGCCAGATTTACTAATGCTAAATCTAAGTTTCGGAAGGGGAGAGAAAGTAACCTAGTCACCACTCAGAGCATTTCAGAGGACCAGCCTGTGTTTAAATCAGATAAACAACAATTCCAGCGGAAAACTGCTCTTATAAATAAAGAAATCTGTACAGAGAACCTTCCTGTTAAAAAGAACAGTAAAGTCAGAACCAAGTATGGTTCGCTCACACTCAGTCAGAAGCCAAAAGTGCTTAAGAGTAATAGTAGGAAAAGTCTCTCTCCATCAGGATTGAAAATGCCAGCCGGGAAGAAATGTGATGGGCAATTCAGAAAGCAGATCAGTTTAGGAAAAAAAGTGGAATCTAATAATAAAGAAAATGTACCTGAGTGTACAAAACCTTTCGATGTTGGTTGCACAATCTGGAATAAGGCACGCAGTAAAGACAGACTTCCCATTTCCACAGGACTCATCAGCTGTATGGCTTCTCAGAGCCCAGCAAGTGAAACTTTGAAAGGGTCAGAATCTTCTCTTGATGTTTCTCTTCGGAAAAAGTTAGAGAATTGGGAACAAGAAAAGGAAAAGGAAAATTTGGAATTAGATGAATTTTTGTTTTTAGAACAAGCTGCTGATGAAATATCATTTTCTAGTAACTCCTCATTTGTGCTGAAGATCTTAGAGAGGGACCGGCATAACTGCAGAGGTCGCCGGCTGTCTTCTACCCCTGTTAAAGGTGTGCGGGAAGAGAAGACAGCAACACTGGGTTCTTTTAGTCAGCATAACCAAAACGAGGATCCGGACCATGCCCAGTGTGGAAGCAAGGCTGAGTGCGAGGTTGCTCCCAGACAACTTGATTCAGTGTTCTCACCGGGAGGATTGTGGGCGCCGTCCTGTGAAGTCAAGAGGAGAATGTTCCAAACGAACCCTCCTGAAAGGCAGACCAGGTGGAGTGCAGGCGATGGTGAAGGTGTTACAGACAGTGATCATAGCACTGATTTGGAGGAACAGCTTGACGTTACTATAAAGCCGTCATCTGAGGGTAAGGAAAGGAGTTCCAGCAGCAGAGAAGATAGTCCACAAGTCTGTGATGGTAAGGGACCTTTTCGGGACATCACGACTCAAGAGGAAGAGAAAAGGAGAGATGTTGATTTAGATTTGTCTGATAAGGATTATAGCAGTGATGATTCTCTCATAATAGAAAGCTTGAAAAATAAAGTTTCTCATTCCTCCAGAAGACACTCATCTATAAGTGTGAATAAAATTGACTTTGATGATGAAAGAACTTGGACTGACCTTGAAGATAATTCATTTAAACATGATGGTGTTCTTGGGAATGAAGCCATTTATGGGACTCCCCAGACAACCTGCCCTAACAAGAGTGAAATGTGTGTACTGGACAAAACGATAAAAAGGAAGGTCATGCCAGTCAAGAAGGGAGAAGACTTGGGCAAATCCAGTAGGGACCCAAGCCCTCCTCCTACCTCAGATCTGATGATAGAATTCTTTCCTTCTCTGAAATCGAAGTCAAAGTCACACTCACGCTCGAAAAATGATCCCAAGTTAAACACAAGTCAAGACCACCCACCTGGTATGTCAGAGTATTGTAATGAAATGTTGTAAGTTTAAATTTATTTTATCAGTATGTTGTCAGAATGTTTCTTAAAATCTTAATCTTTCTAGATGCTCAGTAGATACCTAGTAGGTGTTTGTTAAGGTTTGATTTCTTTTGTGAGCCTAAATAATGTAATAGTCAGACACACACACACACACATACACACACACACACACACACACACACACACACACACACACGTGCGTGCGCGCACACTAGTATAAGATTTGGAAGAATTGTGATTGCAGATTTTTTCAAATTTTAACCTGTGTCTTATTGCCAAGGCTTTAAAATTAATTACTGTAAGGTGAGATAACACTTAAGTTTCTTTAATAACCAAGGGCTATTGGACTTCCCTCATAGCTCAGTCGGTAAAGAATCTGCCTGCAATGCAGGAGACCAGGGTTCGATTCCTGGGTCAGGAAGATCCCCTCGAGAAGGAGCCTGGCAGGCTACAGTCCATGGGGTCCCAAGAGTTGGATAAGACTTAGCGACTAAACCACTACCAACAACCAAGGAATACCCAACTTGTGGTTGGTGTTGCTGTGTTACCTCCACTTGTGCACACCAGTTTAAATCAGTTTTTTTAATGGTCTCATGCATTAACTTGCTAAATATAATGAAGAAGAAATAGAGTAAAATCTGAGTTTCCTCTCTTCCCCAGACCTGGACTCCTAGAGACACCAACTTCCCCATTTCATTTGTGTATTGTACCAAGATTCCATGCATATGAAAGTGTATATGTGAATGTGTATATAATTTACCTTTCTACACAAATGTAAACATACTTTGTATATACTGCTCTGCCCCTTGCTTGTAATACATTTTGAAGCTTGTGCTAATATACATCTGTCTCATTCCATTTCATGGCTGTAAAGTATTTAGTTGATGGGATGGAATTTCTAAACTTATATCAAAAACAGTTTTCCATTCTTTTATGTATATTATAAACTTGAATGTCTAGCAAAGCATGGGTGCTTTAAAATATAAGCTATTTTTTAAAAATAGTATTTTTTGCTGGAAGGTTGGAAGCTTAAAGTATAGAAGCAAAAGTGTTTATAACTAAACCATGCTAAGGTAACTGTGATCTACTTCTTTACATTCATTTTTCCTATGTATTTTTAATATGGTAGAGACATATAATTGCCCTTATCCTTTTTGACCAGATGTATGCAGTGCTTTGGCCATATCATTAAAACTGTGTACTTTTAAAATGGTTGCAGAGAATTATATTAATGTGGCATAATTTTATTACAGTAGTTTCATGTTGAACATTTCAGTTGTTTTTCACTATTAGAAATAACACTGCAATGCACACTTTTGTGTAGAATGACTTGTATGATTTTGTAAGTTCCTTCTTTAACTAGATTTTTAGAAGTGGGTCAGAGGGGAGATACATGTATTTTTAGTCTTGTGATATAAATTAAGGTTATTTTCCAAATGGGTGGTTGAAGGACAAAAGTATAGGCTATTTTGTTAAGTAGCAAATTTGATGTGGAAAAGGTCTTAATTTGTATTTCTTTTATTGGTGGGGGATAAACTTTGATTTTGGTGTTGATTAGTGCTTTAGATCTCTTATGAATGCTTGTTCATGTTCTTAAGCTGTTTTATGTATATTTGTTCAAGAATTTGAGTGATTTTTAAAATATGTAGTGTTAATTTGTCATCAGATTGTTTTTTGAGGTAGAATGATTTGATTCTTCAAGTTTAGATTGCCCCATCTGCAAAGTTAGGCCATTGTAAATTTTTTTGTCTTTTAGAAGTATTGTTCCTAATGCTTTTTAATAATACAGGTATTGAGAATATTTAGGGCCCTTAGTGTAATAGCTAGCTAGTGTTTTGCTGCTGAAAGCTTTTTGTGAAGTTCAGTATTGGTGGCTTATCTTCTAGGTGGCAATGCTCGATCTCAAATTTTGAGAGAGAAAATTACTGAATTGGAAACGGAAATAGAAAAATTTAAAGCTGAGAACGCATCTTTAGCTAAACTTCGCATTGAACGAGAAAGTGCCTTGGAAAAACTCAGGTAAGTGGGGGAAATGTACAGTGATCCAGTTACATCTTTAAGATTATATCTAAACTATTTGAAACAATTCCTGTTAATCTAGCTAGAGCAGGAAGTGAAATACATTCCACAAAAGAATTTAATAAATTTAGATAAAATGACCTATTGTGGTCAAAGATGTGTTAAAAGGGGAATTCTCTTAGTGATGCGGTCATAAACTGAAGTTTGACAAGCAGTTTGGAGCTGTGGGTTCAAGTGCCACCTTGGCCAGTGTACTACGTTCTAGGCCTGCTGTGACACAGTGCACACAAACTGGGTGGCTTAAAACAACACATTTATTTTCTCACATTTCTGGAGACTGAAAGCCTGAAGTTGGGCGTCAGCAGAGCTGTGCTTTCTCTTCTGTCTTCTCTTGGTTTCTAGTGATCTTTGGCCTTCCTTGGGTTGCAGCTGAACATGGGGTTGTTTCTGCCTCTGGGTTATTGAAAATAGTGCTGAGGAGCCACCACGCTGTTCCACAGGGGCCGCACCAGTTATGTCATGTATATTTTACCAGTTTGTGTCATGTTCACCATGCTGTTCCACAGCGGCCACGCCAGTTACATCATGTTCATCTGCACGAGCCAGCCGAGCCAGCTCTGCATCCTGGGAATCAGTCGTGGTGTGTTAATGCCTTTACTGTGCTGTTGAATTTGGTTTGCTAGGTTTTTTTTGAGGAGTTTTACACCCTTATTCATCTGGGACATTAGCCTTTAGTTTTCTTTCCTTGTGTTTTTGTCTGCCTTTGGTATGAGAGTGAAAACTAGCTTCACAGAATGAGTTTGGAAGTGTCCCTTCTTTTTAAAGATTGGTATTAATCCTTCTTTGAGTATTTAGTAGGACTCACCTGTGAAGCCACCTGTCCTGGGCTTTCCGTTTGTGGGAAGTTTTTGATGACTGATTCAGTCCTCTTATTTGTTATTGGTCTGTTCAGGCTTTCTCTTCCTTCTGGGTCCAGTTTTGGTAGTTTGTATGTTTCTAGGAATTTGTCATTTCTTCTGAGTTATCTAGTGTTTTGGAATATAATTGTTCACATGTGGTCCTTTTTATTTCTGAGGTATTTGTTAAGGCCTGTATTTCTCTTTTTTTCTTAGTCTGACTAGAGGTTTGTGTGTCTCCCCTAATGCGTGTGTCATTCATTCAGTCACATCACATAAGTCCTATAGGCTTTCTTCACTCCTTTTCATTCTTTTCCCTTTTTACCTCCCTGACTGGGTATCTTCAAGTCACCAGCCTGTGCGGTCACAGAATTTTTTCTTCTGCTTGAGTTTGCTGTTGAAGTTCTCTGTTGCATTTGTCCTTCATTTCTTTTATTCTCCAGCTCTAGAATTTCTTTCTTTCTTTTTTAATAATTTCTGTTTGTTCTTGTTTTGTTTCACATGCTGTTTCTCTGATTTCATTGAGTTGTTTATCTGTGCTCTCTTGTAGCTTGCTGAGCTTCATAAAACAATTACTTTGTGTTCTTTGTCAGGTGGTTTGTAGATCTCCATTTCTTTGGGCTGGTTACTGAAGCTTTATTAACAGTTTCCTTTGGTGGTCTCATGTTTGCCTGATTCTTACTGATCTGTGTAAACTTGTGTGGATGTCCTTGTATTTGAAGAAACAAACACCTGCTCCTGTCTCTAGAGGCTGTTTCTGGCAGGTAAAGACCTTGTCCTGCTGGACTCCTGGACTGATGGGTGCCTCCAGGATCACGGTGGGATTGCAGCTGGCTCATTGTGCTGGATCCACAGTGAAGGGGTTCACCATTTGATAGGCCTGTCACCAGGGTTGCAGTCGGCTGTGGTTCCTGCCACATCCCCAGTGGACAGAACTCCTTCTTGGACCGCAGTCAGGCAGGGCTGAAACTACATCATGGGCTGCCTCCTGTACCACTGCTGGGTCTGTAATGGGAGGTGTGTTTCCGGAGGTCAGCACAGGTGTGGCTCCTGCCAGGCTCCTGAGCATCTTCCCAGTGGGTCCCCGGTCCAGCAGGACTGCCTCCATACTCAGAGCAGGGCTGGAGCTGGGTCACCAGGTTGTGTCAGGATCTGTGGGCAGGACCAGGGTCCGTGGGTCTGCTTCCAGGGGCAGGGGTGGGCATGGCTCCTCCTGCCTCCTTTGGCAGTGGGGCTGTGTGCAGTGCAGTCAGGTAGCCATTTAGTAGGTCTGCATGGACCTGCCTTCTCAAAGTGCTGTCCTTGATCTCAGGCTTCACCAGGGTTTCTCAGTTACCTCCCAGGGTCCTTGAGTTCCCACAAAAGCCTCGAGTTCCCACTTTTGTCTGTGGATGGTGGTCAGATTGTCGTTTGTGTGGGAGCATGCGAGCTGGGACCCCTTATTCCACAGTCCTGCTGTCGTTGCTCCGTGTGCTCTCAGCTCAGCATCCAGAAAGATGCCCCAGACCAGTGTGCTGCTGTGCTCAATACCAGAGTCCTCACCGTGGTCCCAGAGACCATGACCTTTATTAGTCCCCCCAGCCCCACCATGTTTTTGACATTCTCTCCTACTGTTCTGTCTCTTTAGCCACACTGGCCTCCTGTCTGTTCTTTGAACACGAGTCACGTTCGTACCCTGGGGCTTTTGCACATGCGGTTTCCTCTTCCTGGAATACTCTGTCCAGATATCTTCATGACCGATCTCTTCTGGTCCCTCAGATTTCACTTCACATACTATCTCAGCAAGATGATTCCATCCATAATTTCAGTCCCCTGACCTCCATATTTTCTAACCTCATTCCTTGCTTTATTCTTAACATTTCCAGTGTTCCATATATTTTACTTGTTTATCTTTATTGTCTTCTGTTGCTCCCACTAGAATGTAAGAAGCTTTGTAGGACTAAGGATTTTATTTTTTTTCATTGTGTTTTCTCCAGTTCCTAGCATAGTGCCTGAGTCATAGTAGGTTCCCAGAGAGTGCTTGCTGAGAGGGGCTTTACTGAGTTGTTATTTCACTACTGTTGATTGAAGGTGGAGTCATCAAAACCAGCAGCTCCTCCATTCCAGGCTGTCACTGGGGCTTCATTTTGTGCCACATGTGGATGACGATATCAAGGTGGTCTCCTTAGATGATAATGTGGTTTGGTCCTTTTAGGAAAGAAACTGCTGACTTTGAACAACAGAAAGCCAAAGAATTGGCTCGAATAGAGGAGTTTAAAAAGGAAGAAATGAGGAAATTACAAAAGGAACGCAAAGTTTTTGAAAAGTATTCTACAGTTGCAAGAACTTTTCCAGATAAAAAGGAACGTGAAGAAATACAAGTATGTCAGTTATTTATATTCATAAGTTAGTAAAGATGGCAGTCTTGTAAGAATTTTAGAATTATTTGGGTCAAAGAGAAATTGGGTATCAACGTATTAATCATCCATTGACTCAGCAGATAATCTGAGATACCAGGAACACCTTCTGTAGTCATGGCTTTTCATTTTATTTTTATTAAATTTTTTACTCTTTGGCTATGCCATGGGGATCTTAGTTCCCCAACCAGGGCTCGAACCCTTGCCCCCTCCATCTTAACCACTGGACCTCCAGAGAAGTACTGTACTCTTGACTTATGAAGAGTAAAATATGTCAGTTCTTTTCTTACTAAAGACTTCCCCAGAAAAGACTACGATAATGACATGGATAAATTCAAAACATTGATTTTGAATTCCTTTTAACTTTACTGAGGAATTATTGAAATATATAACTATGTGTTTAGAAGTATACTGTGTGATGATTTGATGCACATATACATTGTGGAATAATTACCAAGGTCAAGTTATCTCTGAGTAAGTGGGTGTGGAGAATGCCGAAGATCTGCTCTGAGCAACTGTCAGGTGCACAGCGCAACCTTGTTAACCAGTCACTGAGCTGTACCGAAGCCCCTCAGAACTTACACTCTTCTTACAGCTCAAAGTTCATGTCCTTTGACCTCCCTTGCTCCATTTCCCCTCCCTCCAGCTCTCGGAAACCAGCATTCAGCTCTTGGAAGTCAGCTTTTCCCCCCTAAAATTCTACATGTAAGTGATACCGTATAATATTTGTCTGCTGCTGCTAAGTCACGTCAGTCGTGCCCGACTCTGTGCGACCCCACAGATGGCAGCCCACAAGGCTCCCCCGTCCCTGGGATTCTCCAGGCAAGAACAATGGAGTGGGTTGCCATTTCCTTCTCCAATGCGTGAAAGTGAAAAGTGAAAGTGAAGTCGCTCAGTCGTATCTGACTCTTAGTGACCCCATGGACTGCAGCCTACCAGGCTCCTCCATCCATGGGATTTTCCAGGCAAGAGTACTGGAGTGGGTCACCAGTGCCTCTCTGATAGTATTTGTCTCTGTTTGGCTTATTTGGCTTTGAATTCTTAAATTATTTAGATTTATGAGTTGCCATTTTAGTAGAATAGTTCATTACCCACATGATAACAGTGGTTGCCAGTTAGAAATTGCTCACTTGTTAGTTGCACGCCACCATTTTATAAATAGGAAGTTCAGGGAGGTAATGACTTTACTTCATGTATTTTCATGGCACAGAACTGGGATATGAGCCTTGACCTCACTCAGGCCCTGAGTCTGTCTCTCTGACGTCGAATCCTGGGAAGGGCCTTGACCTCACCTGGGTCCAGCCTCTGTCTCTCTCTGAAGTCACACCTGGGAAGGGCCCCTGAGTCCTGTTCCTCCCCCTGTTGCCTGTGCTGCTCTGTTGACTGCTGTGAGGCTGTGAGAGGCTGGGTGGGCATCCAGGCCCACACGTGTTCATGAGGTGGTGGACCTCCTCATTCACACCTCATTCGGAGTGAGCTTGTGGGTGGTGGCGATGCTTTCTTGATTCTAAGCTTCCCTCCGCTCTCAGTCATTCCCTGTAATTTGTTCCCACATGGGTGCAGGTGGCTGATTTCTGTTTGTACAGTTGCAAGTAGCTTCCTCAGACATCTCCAGGAGTTTCTTGAAACAAGTCATTTTCTCAGACCCAGTTCTCAGGAATTTCAGATAGACCCAGTTTCAGTCTCAGGAATTTCAGATAGACCCAGTTTCAGGGCTGGGAGTTCTGACTTCATTTATTCCCTTTGCCACTGCTCTTCCTTCAGTTAGTCATGGATTCCTGTTACTGTTTTCTTCACCAGATAACCCCACTCGTCTCTTTCGATTTCAGTTAATATCTTAGTTTAGACCTCGATTACCTCATGGCTCCTATGTGGTGTCTGATGCACCACCCCCCCCCCCCCCCAACTCCTGGAATTTTGTTGATGGTATGAGGTGAGACTCCAGCTTGAACCCCATTCCTTTTCCTGAGGAACCCGATGTTTCTGAAATGTCATTTGCTAAGTCTTCCCTTTTCTGCTCTTTGTGCTGGGCTAGTGATCCTGGTATGTTGATGTGTTGTCTCTTCTGTTGCATTGTTTTAATTCTAGTAATGGTGTTTTTTTGTTTTTTGGTTTTTTTTTGGAAAGGCTTTGAAGCGGCAGGTGTCTGATTTACAGGAAGATCTGAAAAGAAAGGAAGCAAAGTGGTCCAGTACACAAGGCCGTCTTAGAAGCCAGATAGAAATGTTGGTCAGAGAGAACACAGACCTCCGGGAGGAAATAAAAGTGATGGAAAGGTTCCGACTGGATGCCTGGAAGAAAGCAGAAGCCACAGAGAGCAGCACCAGGATGGGTCAGTGTGTGACCGCCTCAAAGAAAGACGGGTTCTTGGTAGGTTTTGTCACGTTATCTCTGTTGTCGTTTAGTCGGCTAAGTTGTGTCCAACTCTGCGCGATCCCATGGACTGTAGCCTGCCAGGCTCCTCTGTCCGTGGGATTCTCCGAGCAAGAATACTGGAGTGGGTGGCCATTTCCTCCTTCAGGGGATCTTCCTGACCCAGGGATCAAACTGCATCTCCTGTGTTACAGGCAGATTCTTTCCCACTGAGCCACCAGAGAAGCCTCTGTCACCCTGGGGAGATGTGAATATTTGGGGAGTTGGATTCATAGAAAGATATGGAGGGTGGGTGCCAGGGCAGGGGGAGGGGAGGGGAGGAGCTGCTGTTTCCTGAGTACAGACTCAGTTTTGCGAGGTAAGAGCTCTGGAGATGGTGGGGCGACTGCACAGCGGTGTGAACGTACGTAAACAATGAACTGATTTGAGAAGTTTGAGATGGTAGTTCTATGTGTATTTCACCACAGTTAAATTCTTCTTTTGTGCATTGTAAAGATTTCAAACTCGTTTTTATGATTTTTTAAAACCACTGTACCATGAAGGAAGTCCCACTTTTAATCTTTTTTTTTTTTAAACTTTTTGTTTATTTATTTATGGCTATGCTGGGTCTTTGTTGCTGTGCATGGGCTTTCTCCAGTTGCAGGGAGTGGGGGTTCCTCTAGTTGTGTGGGCTGACTGCAGCGGCTTTTCTTGTGGCACACGGGCTCGGGGCGTGCAGGCCCAGCAGCCTGAGGGCTCAGTGGCTGTGGCTCACGGGCTCAGTTGCTCTGTGGCATGTGAAGTCTTCCCAGACCAGAGGTCGAACCTGTTTTCCCTTGCATTGGCACATGGATTCTTAACCACTGGGCCATCAGGGACGTCCCTCATTTTGATAATTCTTATAGAGGAATTATAACACAGTAGGCAGGTAATTTCAGTTAAAACAGGGTAAGTAAATTTTCTGCAGAGATCCTCTTTTTTTGGTGCATATGATCCTTTTGAATCAACTGTTTGTTTTTTAACTCATCTATATTCATGGCTGTGATGTGCAGACACTGAGGCACTGGGGATCAAGCAGTGAACAAAACAGACTTCTTGTCCTCTTGAAACTTGTATTCCAGTGGTGGAAGAAAGATGAGTGTTGGACATGGTGTGTGAGGTTGTGATGAGGACTAAGGAGAAAAAGCAAGGAGGTGGGATCCCTGTTGGGGGAGCGTGTTGGAGTTTTCTGTCCAGCATCTGGGGAAAGCCCTCCTGAGAAAGCGAGGTTTGAACAACGGCCAGGAGAGGGCGCAGTGAGCCAGGATAAGACGGTTTGGGAGTCCGAGGCCAGAGGAGCCCTATGGTTGGTGTGGCTGGAGCAGAGTCCATCCTGGGGAGCAGAGCAGAGTGTGAAATTGGAGATGGGCTACGGGTGGCCGGTGCAGCTTTCCTTAGGCCTTAATCACTTCCCAGAACACTGCCTTTTCTTCTGAGATCTCGAACTCTCGGAAGGATGCATGGGAGGGGCGGCCCCCCTGCTGCAGACATGAGAGTGGACTGAGGCGGGCTGCGGGCACCACCTGAGCATTGGGGGACTGCGGCCTTAGACAGAGACTAGTGGCTGAGGCTGCGGAGCAGTTGGGGAGGGTGGAGATGTGGATTTAGTGATAAACTGGGTGTGGGGTGTGGGGTGTGACAGCAGGAAAGCGGGCTTCCAAATCGAGTGTCGTCTCTTTTTGGCCATTTATCATGAGTCCCCTCAAAAGAGAGTACATGTCTCCGGGGGTGTGGATGTTAGGAGCTCAGGTTAGGTCAGGTGAGTTTGAATTGCCTGCTGGACATCAGGTGGACATAGGGCAGAGTTGGATGTGTATCCAGAGAAGGTCAGGTCTGGGCTAGAAGTTTGGGGCCCTCAGAATGTGTGGGAGAGGCCACTAGGGCTGAAGGTATGGATGGCGAGGAGAAAGAACCAGAGCTGAAGTGGGGAGGTTAGTGTGATGTCCTGAGGGCCAAGTACAGCAGGCAGAGAGACCCGTGTCTCAGAGGCTGCTGCTGAGTAAGGTGAGGGCTGACAGTGGATCCTCGGATTTGCCAGAGGAAAGCCTGACTGGGTGAGAGAGTGAGACGCTTCAGACAGAGTGTAAAGCTTTGTGCAGAAGTCTTGTAGTAAATACAAGGAAATGGGGTAGTAGCTGTAGGGGAAGTTTTTTATTTTTGTTTTGTTTTAAGATGGGAAAATTAACAAGTGTTTATGTATTGGTAGGACTGAGTATGCGGAGAGGGAAACCTTGATGCAGGAGACAACGCGAGGGTTGTTGAAGCGGTGTGCACACGGAGAGGAGCTGGGGTTTGAGGGGTGGAGGCACTGGCTTGGACGTCTGTGCCTGGTGATGGGGCGGCTCAGGTGTGGACCCAGAGCTGGACATGGGGGAGCCCTTGGTGGGAAGTTCCCCCAACCCTTTACCTTTTCTCAGAGAAGTGGGAAGCCTGGCTCTCTGCTGAGAGGGAGGATGGAGGAGGCTCTGGGAATTTTGAGGGGAGGGAGGGAGGAGAAATCGGGGTCCGCAAGAGCGGAAAGTGAGGGGAAATGTGGTCTGACTCCACAGAGGTTAGAGATGGTATGTTTCAAGTAGAAATTGTTTGTTATTTTTTCTTATTCAGCTTTTTGGGTGTAAATGGTAGACAGTAGAGGTTTGTCAACCCGGTGAATACCAGAGTGAGAGGGGTGTGGAAGTTGACAGTATATATAGCAAGAGTGTCTGCAATGAGCCATAATTTCAGGCTGCTCAAGAAGGGCAGAGGTTTTGGGGGGATGCAGGAAACATGATCAGTGGATCGTGGGACCCTGCAGGCTGTAAGCCTTGGAGGAGGGAGGGTGTCAGTGGGGTGAGCTGGGAGGACAGGACGTGGAGTCGGAGGGTGAGATTCCCCCCTCCCAACCATGTTATTTTGAAAACTGAGCCAAACAAATTTGAAAGAATAGTATGATGAATACCTGAACACTCACCTAGATCCAGTCATTGTTCACATTTTGCCACATTTCCATGTAAAGTGTTTTGTTGAACCATTTGAAGGTAATGGCAGAAATTGTGGCATTTCACCCCTAAATACTTTGGCACTTTATTAAATGGCACTGGCTTTTTGAATGATTATTATTTTGTAGGTTGCTCTGAAATTGATACTTTTGCAGCTCTTAATAATTGCAGATATTGATAATGACTAGTTCTCCTTTGTCCACTGGAGTACTTAGCTGAGGTGGGAGAGAGTGGTCTAGAGGTGGCAGCTATGGCATCATCTCCTGACAAGCGGGGTATGTGAACGAGACCGACGGGGCAGGAGAGAAGGATATCTGGCTGGAGGAGGAGATGGGAGCAAGGAAGACATCTCCCTTGACCTCTAACCTCGGGGGGTGGGAGGACAGTGTGTGCAGTCTTCTGGGTCTGACCATGAGTTCCAGCCCTCTCCTCTGACCGCTCTGGTAACGTCACAGAAACTGTTGTTTCACACTGCTGTGCGTCACTTGAGGAGAGAATGTATTTCCAGAGGTGGCGTGTGAGTATGTGTGTAGTCCATTCCTAGTAGCAGCTGGTTCACTCCGGCCTGTTCACTCAATGTACATGTAAACAGCACAAATTGAACACACTTAAAATATTCCTTTTGCAAGCTGAGTTCTGTTACTTTCTTTCCTTGTACTAATGTATAGACTAAACTAATTTTATATTTAACATTTTCTCATACTATAGAATTCATCAGTTCGATTTCAAAAGAGTCAGATTTCTTCAGGAACCCAGGTAGAAAAGTACAAAAAAAATTATTTGCCAACACAAGGTAAGATAGTTGCATGACCTTTTTATAAAATATTTTAGAAATTTAAAGAGTGGAGAATTTACACCAACTTAATAGAAATAAGATATTGTAAATATAATTGAAGCCCCTGTGTATCCTCCTTCCAGTTAATTTGCACCCAGACCACATTCCCTTTTTTATTTTTCATTCTTCTAGTACATTGTGTCCATAAATCAACGTAGTATTGTGTCATACTCCATCCCTCTGCCATTTGCTTTCTCTCTCAGTATTTTAAGACCTACCCTCAGTAATATATATAAACTCCAGCTGTACATATTCCATGTATATTTGCCACAGTTAAGCTGTCTTGTTGATGGGCATTCAAGTTTTCCATGTCTGTCACAGAATGAATAGGACAAGTCTTGGTCATGTGAGTTTCTCTCAGACAAATGTCAGGGGTAGGATATTGGGTCACATCAGGTTTGTCTCAGTTGAGGAGATGTTTGGGTTCGATCCCTGGGTTGGGAAGATCCCCTGGAGAAGGGAATGGCTACCCACTCCAGTATTCTGGCCTAGAGAAATCCATGGACTATACAGTCCTTGGGATCACAGAGAGTTGGACACAAATGAGCGACTTTCACTTCCCTTTACAGGTTTTTTTTTTAATTGTGAACAGAACATGCTCTTTGTGTTTGCTAACACATGATCTTCTTACACTTTAATTTGGCCAGTGAGATGGGTGTGAAATGATGAGTCACTGTCATTTTAATATGCATTTCCCTGATTACTGATGAGGTAATGTGAGCATCTTTTGATTTTTAGTGGACATTTGAGTTTCCTCTTGTGAATTGCCTGTTCATCTCTTTTGCCCGTTTAAAACTGTGTGTGTGCTTGTAAGGTTTTGCTTATTAAAGTTAAGCACTGCCAGTATCTTCTACTTATCTATATTTAGCTTTTTGGTTTGTGTTTCTTTATACATGGGTTTTTCCTTTTAATATTGAATTTAATCACCTTTTTAAAAAAGATGGTTTTTGCTTTTTGTGACTAAGAAATCCTTCTCAAACATCAAGTCACAAATACACGATTTTCATCCATGAACTTTTGTTTTCACAGCTGGGTCTTTAATCTGCTTGGAAGTTTTAGAAAGTATTTCTGTAAATTAAATTTATAGAAGTGGATATAACATATGTGATTTGAAAATGATAAAGGAAATATGAGTAACCACTTCCTACAATAAGAATTAGCAACACCTCAGAACTGCCCACTCCGTGATCATATTATTTTAAGTTTTGGGATGTTAAACAATGATGCTGTGAACTTTCCTACACATTTCTGGTACACATTCATTTCTCTAAGACATATACCTAGGGCTAGTTACTGAGTAATTTGTAGGAATATCTTTAACAGATAGTGCCAAAATATTTTCCAAAGTGATTTTACTCTCTCACCAGCAATGTAAGTGCTTGCTTTGCTCCACATCTTGTTATTACTTGATTTCAGAATTAAATTCATGCCAGTCTGTTAGGGGTGTATCTGTATCTCATAGTTTTAATTTGCATCACTATTACTAAATATGTTGAACACATTTGCTTGTGTTTAGTAGCTGTTCAGAATTCATCTTGTGAGAAGAAATTGATGAGATCTTTATTTTGTGGAGTTGTCTTTTTCTTTATTGTTTGTGGGAGGGTCCCCACATCTTCATAATCCTGTAACAGTTTCTATATTGCAGGTATCTTCTCCCAGTGTATAGCTTGTCTTTTTACTCTTTATATGTTTTTTATTTATTTATTTATTTATTTTTTCAGTGGGTTTTCTTTATATGTTAAAGATATAAAAAGTATCTTTTTAAATTGAAATATATCTGACATATAACATTGTGTAAATCTGAGGTGTACATCATGTTGATTTGATGCATTTAGATATTGTAATGTGACTGTCAGTGTGGCCATACCTAGCACCTCTATTAAATCACATAGTTATGATTTCTTTTTTAGTGGTTGGAATAATTAAGATCTAGTCTTCTTAGCAAGTTTGATGATTATAGCATAGTGTTGTTGTCTGTATTCACTACACTGTGCTTTGTATCTCTAGGACTTATTTACAGCTCACTGCAAGTTGGCATACCCTAACTTCCACCTCCTATCCCTTAGTAATCACCGTTTTATTCTTTGTTTTAATGTGTGGCTTTTGAAATTCCACATATAAGTTATACCATACAGCAATATTCCCTGGTATATATGTACCACATTTTCTTCATTCATTCATGGAAGGGCACTTTAGGTTATTTCTGTATCTTGACTATTGTGAATAATACTGCAGTCAGCATGGGAATGCATGTAATCTCTTCAGTATCCTGTTTCCATTTCCTTTGGATATATATACTCAGAAGTGGAATTGCTGAATTGTATGGTAATTCTGTTCTTAATTTTTTTGAGGAATGTGCATACTGTTCCCTAGTGGCTGTACCAGTTTGTATTCCCACCACCATTGTACAAGGGTTTCCTGTTCTCCACATCCTTGTTACGTAACAGGATAACACTTGTTATCACTTGTCTGGGCTTTTTTTTTTTTTTTTTTGATAGCCATTGATACGCATTTCTCTCATGAGTAGTGATGTTGAGCATCTTTTCATGTACTTCTTGGACATTTGGATGCCATGTTTAAAGATACTGTCTAGTTAGTTCCTCTGCCCATTTTTATTTATTTTTTAAAAACAATCTCAAATTTTTAGTATACGTCCTGCAGAAGCGAGCACATAAACAATCTCAGATCTTTATTGTCTTCTTCATAAAACAAAACATGAAGCTTAAAACTGGATCACTTGGCCCTTTCTCTTATCTCCTCCCAGCCCAAAATACTTGCATCTCTTAATAACGAGCATTCTCTTAGATCTGCAGTTGGGCTCAACGCCTCAATGCATTCAAGCCTCAGTACAATCTTTGTAGTTTTAGCCTTTTTCTGGAAAATCGGCGTAGTCTGCCCACCATGGCCCCTCTGCTTCCTGTCATGACGCTGCTTTCCTTGGGGATGCAGAGAATCCTTGCTTTTCTTGTTCTGGGTCACTTTTGGGGGTTGGTGCTTGCCATACTTCATTCAGTGGCCTTTAGGAACGTTCACCGTGTTTGCGAGAGTGCTGCCAGCACAGAAAGCCCTCAGCCCATTTTTAAATCGTATTTTTTTGTGCTTTGTTTTTTAATTATTGAGTTGTATGCGTTCTTTAGGGCCTCCTAGGTGGTGCTAGTGGTAAAGAACCCACCTGCCAGTGCAGGAGACATAAAGAGACACGGGTTTGATCCCATGGTTGGGAAGAGGCGCAGGAGAAGGGCATGGGATCCCACTCCAGTGTTCTTACCTGGAGAATCCCTTGGACAGAGGAGCCTGGTGGGCTACAGTCCATAGGGTCGCAGAGTTGGACACGACTAAAATGCACGCATGAGTTCTTTATATATTTTGTATATTAACTTTTAATTTGATAGATGGTTTATAAAAAATTTCTCTCATTCTGTAGGTTATTTGTTGATTGTTTCTTTGCTGGGCAGAAACTTTTAAGTTTGCTTTTGGTGTTTGTGCTTCTGATGTTATATCCAAGAAATTATTGCCAAGACTGTTGTTAAGGAGCTTCTTTCTTATGTTTTGCTCTAGAACTTTTACAGTACCAGGTCTTATGTTTAAGACTGATTCATTTTGAGTTCATTTTGTGAGTGGTGTGAGAGAGATCCAATTCCATTTTTCTGCATGTGTTCAGTTTTTGCACTGCTTTATAAAGGGACTGTGCATTTCCCCCCATTGGGTGTTCTTGACTCCCTTGTTGACTATTAGTTGATTGTATATGTGGGGTTTTTTTTTTCTATTCTGTTCTATGGGCATTTACATTAGTTGATCATTGATATGTAAGGACTTACAACTGCCATCCTATTGATTGCTTTCTTTTGGTTTTCTATTTCCATTGTTCCCCGCCCCCCCCCGCCCCCCATTTCTGCCTACTTCTGTAAACTTTTTTTCTCATGGTGTTGTGCTCCATCGCTTGTTCTGTTGTATTTGTGGGTTAACTCTAGATTTTTGCTTGTGCTCACCATGTGACCTACATAAAACATCTCACAGATAAAACAATCTGCTGTATGCTATTAGCAACTTATCATTATAAAGGCTCCACCACCCTTTTATGTTTTGATGTCACAATTTGCCTTTTTTATGCTCTGATTTCAGTAACATTACAGTAGCTTGAGTTTTTGGTTTTTTTGCAGCACTGCATAGCCTGCGGGGCCTAGTTCCTCCATCAGGGACCAAACCTTTACCTCCTACAGTGGAAGTGCAGAGTCTCAGCACTGGACTTTCAGGGAATTCCATAGCTGGAGTTTTAAAAAATATTCTTTTCCTTTAAACATTATACTGTAATTAGGTGAATTAGGTTTTTTCTTTTTATCTGACTACATGTTCACATTTACCAATGTGTTGTGTACTTTCATGTTGTCTTGTTGCTGGTTAGCATCTTTTTGTTTCTACTTGAAGATCTCCTTTCAGCATTTTGTGCAGTGTCTTGTAGGTCAGGTGATGCTGAACTACCTCAGTTTTTGTCTGGGAAAGCCTTTATTTCCCCTTCATATCTGAAGGATAACTTTGCCGGATAAAGTAGTCTGGGTGGGCAGTTTTTGTTTGAAACTTTGGATATGTTGTTTTCCTCTCTTGGCCTGTGGGTTTCTGCTGAGAAATCCACTTAGAGCCTAAGCCTGTGCTTTCATAGGTTACTTCTTTTTTTCCCCTGGCTGCCTTGAAGGTTTATTATCATTGATTTAGGAAGTTCTCACCTATTATTTCTTTAAATAATAAAAGCTCTGATATCTTTAAACTCTGTGCCCCTTTCTACCACTCCTCTTCTGAAACAATAGTTAATTCAAGTATTTGCCCTTCTAGTGGGAATCCAATAGCTCTTGTTGGTTTTCTTAGTTTCATCTGCTTTTCTATCTGTATTATTCTTGAATTCGTGTTTTCCAAGTCACTTGTTTTTTCCATCTGGTCTGCTCTGCAGTAGATGCTCTCTGTTGGCATTCTTCATCTGTCATCAAATTCTTCACCTCCAGAATTTGAAGTAGCAGATACTTCCTTAACAAAGCTTTTATGACTTCATTGGTTCCTTCATTCACCAGGCTGGCTGCTAGAAACCTTTCTTTTGTTTTCCAGGAGGTAGGGCCATCGGTCAAGTTTGTGCTTCCTTCCCTGTCCACAGACTGACGGTGGCCTATTTTCTGAGCACTCCACGCAGACACACAAGAAGCTGGCAGCAGTGGGGGTGTGGGTTCAGGGTTTTGAGGTGCCCGTGGGCCCAGGGGGCGATCCTTGAGTAGAATGGGTGGACCTCCAATAGAGGTCCTGCAGTGATGCATCCCTCCATGCCCATGATGTTCTTACCTGCTCCCCTCCTCTTTTCCTGACTCCCGTGTTGTGGAGGTCCAGTCCCTCCTCAGAAGTTCAGGTGCTCCTGGAGAGAAAGTGGCTTCTGAGCCACATGGCAGGCAGCTGGACAGCCACTCCCCACTCAAGCTTTCCATGTTCTCCTCGGGAGAGATCATCTGCCACCACCACACAGCTCACGTCCGTGCACTGTCCCCTGGGCTGGGGGCAGCTCTGTTGGGTTTCCCTCTGCTCTGCGTACAAACTCATCTCTGTCCTGCACTGGTAGCCTGCTTGTCTACCCTGGATGTCTTCAGGTCCACTCTCTCCAGGTTTCTCCTCCCGTGGTGAGTGGGAATGGGGCGGGTTTGCTGAGTCCCTTGGGTCCACAGCTTCTACTGAGGTCTGGTCTATCTTCAGATGCACAGGTGGGCAAGAATCCCCCCAGATAGATCCCTGGGTATAAGGCACTGGGGCACTTTTGTTCAGTTACAAATGTCAAGTTAGTTGTTAAGGGGAAAGAGGAATGGCTTAACTGCCATGATGCTGATGTCACCTTAAAAGTTCCCCAATTTCTTTAATGTAGTTGAATTTCACTTCTTTATGGGTAGTCCTTTTGCCTATAAAATGAGAATATTAGTCTCTTCTGTGGAGGGTGGTTACAGGATTCAGAGGTGATGTTAACACAGAGCTCAGACTGCAGTGTGGTTTTTGTGCCTGTGACATGGAGGAAGTTGGTCATTTAGCCAAAACCTGTGTGTGCTCCTTGATTCCTGTTATCTTTACTCGCCGCCCCCCCCCATTCCCATCCGTCCTTAAACTAATCCTCTGATGTTGATGTTTTCTGAATCGATTAAGTAGGTTGAACCGTATGACATTGCTAGTACCTGGCAACTTGGGATCCTTGGGTCTGTTATTTGACACAGCACACACTGCCGTCTCCACACACGCCCATGCCTGCTTAGTGGACCCTCAGCCTCTGCTCTGCTCCATTCGTGGAGCACTCAGGATCCATTCTGGTTTTTTACACTTAAGTCAGCTCCTGGCACTTGAGCTTGAAACCCTTCAAATTTAGGACTACTATCCATTGGCATATAGGAAGACAATATTAGAACTTTAGTGCCTTTTAAACCTAACTTTGGTTTGTTGTTGCTGTGGTGGTGTGGTGTCTATGTGTGCGTGTGTGCACACATGCGTGCTTATAATGTGTGTTTTCCTAATGCATGATACAATTGGGTGTATAGGTCATGATCTAAAAAGTTTAGACCACAGCCATTAGGTCTATCCAGTTTCTTTTTCAAGCCAGGTTCTCTGTGTCTTTCTGGATGCTTCCACTCTTTGTTCTCCATTTCTGCCCTCTTAACTAAAGGCCCTGGTGACTATCTCCAGAACACCTTCAGGTTCATCTGTTAGGTTGGTTGAGCACTTCTTTCTCCAGAAAGAGGTTGTAAACTTTCAGAAAACAGATACTGTCTTTGTCTTTCTTGGTCATCAGGACTTAAGTATTTGAATAAGCATTTTAATTTATATAATGAAGAACTAGGAATTAGTAAAGAAAAATACTAAAACTTTCTTAAATAATGGGTAAAGAAGAGTGAACTAAGGAAATGTTTGACTATAGTATTGAGTCAACTTAAATCTTCCAATTAAATAATCAAACTAACTGGCAATAATATTCTAACAGGCAATCCATCTCAAAGATCCAAGTCTGAGCCTCGTGATTTACGCAGCTCAGAGAAGGGACAGGTAAATCTTTGTTTTTATATATTCAGACATATTTCTTAGGCTTACAGTTGATTAGTGAACTGGTTTAAGTTTCAAAACCATTTATAAAGGAAGCTTTTTACTTAACATCATAAAGGTTTTCTATACAACAGCAACACTAGTCGTAGAATCCTATAATAGTGACATCTGGCTGTTGGACATAAGTGTTAAGTTTTAGCTGCTTGAGATTTTTATTACATGTCATATAGCACAGACTAAGAGCCTCCTGTCCTTATAGACGGCCTCACCCAGGGAGCTGCCTGAACCAGTGAACTTTTCAGATCCTGATTATAAAGAGGAGGATGAAAAAGAGGAAATTCAGGGAGAAATCAGCCATCCTGATGGAAAGGTTACCTTTTTTTTAAAAATGAATTCTATAAAAAACAGACATGGGTTAAAATATAGTTGAAACAGATTCTGAAATCATTGACTTTTGAGAGTTGATGGGGCTTAAGGTCTTCAATGCTTTGGCACATGTCCTCAGCCTGAACCTTTGGACTCCTCTGAAAACACTTGATAAATGAAAATGCATTTAGTTGCTATTTCTAACTGAGAGATGCAACAAGAGGAGGAGTACAGTCCCATCGTTGAAACTTCTTGTTCTTGTCCAGTACATGGCTGAATGCCTTGGTAATCCCTTGTACTTGTAAAAGCCACAGTTCTATGACCTACCCCTCCTTAAATATTTCCTGGATTAGCTGCTTCTCTGCTCCATCCCAACAGTATTATTCCTGTGCTTGGGAAAGGTTCTGAGTGGGAACAGCCTGGCTGGGTGCTCCAGTTAAAGAATGAAGGACAAGGGAAGGGACATAAACAGGGTTTGTTACTGAGGTGGCGGTGAGGGGATTTTTCCTTAGGTTTCTAGAACATGTACTCTCTAGGTTCTTTGATCCACTTTAATAGAAATGAGAAGATTGAAGTTCACTGTGAATTGTGAGGAATAAGTGAAGGACAAAGACCAGCAATCAGAAGGAAGTTGTTACCTCTATCCTAAAGCAGTTTTCCTGTACACTCTACTTTCAGTTCAGTTCAGTCGCTCAGTCGTGTCCGACTCTTTGTGACCCCATGAACCGCAGCACACCAGGCCTCCCTGTCTATCACCAACTCCCGGAGTCCACCCAAACCCATGTCCATTGAGTCGGTGATGCCATCCAACCGTCTCATCCTCCATCGTCCCCTTCTCCTCCTGCCCTCAATCTTTCCCAGCATTGGGGTCTTTTCAGATGAGTCAGCTCTTCGCATGAGGTGGCCAAAGTATTGGAGTTTCAGCTTCAGCGTCAGTCCTTCCAATGAACACCCAGGACTGATCTCCTTTAGGATGGACTGGTTGGATCTCCTTGCAATCCAAGGGACTCTCAAGAGTCTTCTCCAATACCACACTTCAAAAGCAACACTCTACTTTCGGGTAACAAATTGTTGATGAGGAAGTGTTTTCTTTTTTTGAAGAGGAATGAGAATATTAGGATATCACCAGTGTACAAGGTCTAATGAAAGGAAAGGTCTTGGGCAGCAGTCATCAGTGGCTGCTGAAACCTCAGATGAAAGGTTGACGGGTCTCATGATGCCATCCAGTCAGGGCTGAGGTCGTGAGGCAGCTGTGTACTTAACAGAATTTCTGGACACGCTGTCATACAGAGCCCACTGCTGTACCTAAAAGGCATTCGTCAGAATAATTCATCTGGAATGTAATCAAGCCTTTAGAGTAACTACTGGGTTTTTTAAGGAAAAACAGGGTATGAGAACATGTTAACTGACACAAAAATAGAAAAGCAATTGGCCAGATCCAGAATGTGGTCAATATTATATGTTCAGTGACTCAGTTCCTTCAACAGTTGGCATTAAAGTGGGGAAAGGAAGGGACCATTAAAAACTGAGATTGGAGAGACACATCAACCCAAGTGTGTGTGGACTTTGTTTTCATCCATATTCAAGTAAACCGTACAAAGCCTATATTTCTTTGGTGAATTTATGAAAAACAGTGTGAAGGTTATGATATAATGAGGGAATTACAGTTTGTTAGGGATGGTAATAGTTTCCTTCTGATTGCTGGTCTTTGTCCTTCACTCATTCCTCACAATTCACAGTGTTCCAGTAGAGAGATTTGTTGAAGTGTTTATAGCTGAAGTGATAATCTGAAGTTTGCCTAAAAAAAACAACTGAAAAGTTTGGGGGGAATAGGTGACTTAAGAATGGACATGACGTGCTAATAGGTTAAGTTGATTGTTTTTGAATTGGAACTTTTCTGAGAAATGTTTTAATTTTTATTATGAAAAATATCAAGGTAGGCAATTTATAAGAATTAGGGACGTTTTTGTCATGTGGTCTCAGGAAATTTTTGCTAGTTTGGTTTTCTTTTTTGTAGATAGAGAAGGTTTATAAGAACGGGTGCCATGTTGTATTGTTTCCAAATGGAACGCGAAAGGAAGTGAGTGCAGATGGGGAGACCGTCACTGTCACTTTCTTCAACGGTGATATCAAGCAGGTCATGCCAGACGGGAGAGTGGTAGGTTTCCACAGGTGTGTTTTCTCTATAGCTTAAACAGCCCTGAAGGAGCAGCAGCGCTGACTGCATGTCTTTACAGATCTACTACTATGCAGCCACACAGACTGCCCACACCACGTTCCCAGAGGGGCTGGAAGTTCTACATTTCTCTAATGGCCAGATAGGTGAGAACCTGTTCTACCCTCTCAGTTCTATTAAATTCTTCCTTCCATTAAAAATAAAATATTTATAATAACCCCCTTTCTTACAGAAAAACATTTCCCAGATGGAAGAAAAGAAATCACATTTCCTGACCAGACTATCAAAAACTTGTTTGCTGATGGACAAGAAGAGAGCATTTTCCCAGATGGTACAGTTGTCAGGGTACAACGGTATGTTACCTATTAAGTTGGTTTCTAGTTTTCAACTTTCAATCAGTAATGAAGTTTAAAAATCTTAAACTTTAATAAGTCATTCAACATTTTAGTGAGTTCAGAATCTGAGAGCAGGTAAGATGTGTTTGCAGCACTTTAGAATTTAAGACAAGTTTGAGACCAGTGGAGTCTGACGTTTGCTTAGTCTTTAGAGATCTAAAGGATATGTAAAGAGCACTTCACGAAAGGAAGATGGCAGATACTTATTTAGAAATAAGTTTGGTGAAATTTGGAAACAGTGAGTGAGACACAGAAGGGAAGCTTCCCTGTCAATTTTTAAGAATAGCTGGACTCTGTATTTTGATATTCTGGGTCTCCCTGTCCCAGCCTAAGCACTTTACTCTTCTGGCTTCTCTAAGCCCCAATTCCAAATTAACAGTTTCTTTCTTTATCCTTCTGAATGTTAAATTTCTTGAAGCCAGAGATGACTTCTCTAATCCACAGTGAAGAGCATCTTATAGGTGCCAGTATTAAAACCATAATAGAGGTTTGTCAGATCCAGTCCTGTTTTTAGTTTCACCCTCCTTTCCTGGAGTGTAAGCAGTTAAGTACCCATTAACTTGAATTATGTGATGTAAACTTGGCAATAATGTAGGAACTCCTTATGGTCATGGCTGTTTTTCCCTTATTGTTGTCTGAAATCTGGTGGTCTTTATCTGGTGCTCAACTAAAGAAAATTTGAGGAAGATCTTATGTGTACAGAATAGATTTCAGAAACTTCTCCATTTTGACTCTTAAAAAAGTTCCCTAGAGCCATCTAACTGATCTTCAGATATTAAAACTCAGAAGTTTCTCAATTTTGACTCTTATGAAGAGTTCCCTAGAGCCATCTATTTAATGTCATGACCAGTCTTTTCTCGTCTATACTCAAGACACATCCCGTGTTATTAGTTCATTCAGGATTATCATTTTTAAATTGAGGTGTAACTGAAATATGACATTAGTTTCAGATGTACCACAAAAATTTACTAGATATTTGTATATATTGCAGAATGATCACAAAAGTCTAGTTAACATCCATCATCACATAATTACATGTTTTTCTTGTGATAAAAACCTTTATTCTCTTAGCAGCTTTCGAATGTGCAATTCATTCAGGATAATTGTGCAGTTTTTCACTTATAGCAGTGGTTCTCAAACTTCAGGGTTCATCTGAATCTGGAGGGACTGTTCCAAGGGCTTGCTGCTGGGCCCCACTCAATTTGCATTTCGAGTGAGCTCTTGGGTGATGCAGACACCACAGGGCCACACTTACTAAAGCAGTGGCTCTCTAACCTTTGTATGTGGCAGGGAGCCACATATGTGTTCATACGAAATTTGAGAAATAACCAAAATAGAAAAAAACATTCTGTGTTGAGAAGTTGACAACTTCTCAACTTTAGCGCCCTAGCTTTGCTTTATAATGGGACATTATCCTTAAAATAAGGACCAGGGATGCTCTTGGAGAAGGAGTAACTGCCAGATTTCTCCTGCTATAATCTTCATGTTTTTATAAAGGAATTAAATTCTATTTAAAATTTACAGAGATGGCAACAAAATCATAGAGTTTAACAATGGCCAAAGAGAACTGCATACGGCCCAGTTCAAGAGACGGGAGTATCCAGACGGCACTGTGAAAACTGTGTACACAAACGGGCATCAGGAGACCAAGTACACATCTGGTCGAGTAAGAATGAAAGACAAGGACGGTAATGTTCTCATGGACACAAAACTGTCATGAAACTTGTGTGACTCATCATGAAATGACGCTAACTTGATTTTCTCGTTAAAAAGAAATGTACATTTCTTGTGGATTCTGTGGTTTAATTTATATTCTCTGTGTGTGTGTGTCTGTGTGTATATATAAATAAATAGAAAAGACTCTGGAGTATAAAACTTCTTGCTTTTTATGTTTGAAATGAACAGGGGCAGCTTTCATTTTTAACTCACCTCCCTTGTCCTCTGGTCATAACCAGCATAGACTTTAGTAAGGGGATGCTTTCTATGGTTGGTGATGGCTATGAAAATCAGGAAGTACAAGAAATACAGTATCACATAGTTTTTTATCACACAGATTTTCCTACTGCCTGTCAGCCCTATCAAGGTCATGCTCAGAAACATCACTGAAGGAGGAATCATTTCTCCACTCACTCTTACTATACTCAATCAGTGCTGAAATTAAAGCATCGTATCTATCACCAAGGTCATAGAATGGGAAGTTAAAACAATGAGGGACTATACAAATCAGTCAAACAGGTAAGAAGAGTTCATTCTGCGAGTGCAGATCTCATGGGAGGAGAAAGCAGCTGTAATGAGGGTGATATCTGGTCAAAACAGGACACGTGAGAAAGGCGGGGCCTGAGAAACAACCAGGCAGTGTTAAAAAGTTTTCAGAGAAATAAGGAATTATATTTATGTAACCTCAGGATAGAAAGCCATTTTTGTTTTTGGTTGGGGGGCCCACGCTGTACAGCTTCTGGGATCTCAGTACCCCAACCTGGGAATGAATTCAGGCCACAGCAATGAATGTGCCAAATTCTAACCCCTAGATCACAAGGTCCACCTTTGAGAAAGACTTTTAAATGAGACACAGCACAAATTTTCGAAGTTAATGAGTCAAAAGTTTGTCCAAAGACACCCCAAAAAGAAAAGTCACAGACTAGAAAAAGATACACATATCTGACAAAGGATTAATAACCCAAATACATTAAGAAGCCTTACTAGTTAAAATTACCAAAGATATGAATGAGCAATAAACAAGCAACTAAACCAGTGAATGCATATTACAAAAATGAAGTATCTCTTTATAGTAGTATCATAAACTGGCAAATAATGGTCTGGCCACACTGCATGTCAGCAAGGAACTCAAGACTACTAATGGTAGAGTTAGTTTGAAAAACAGTTACCTCAGGACTTAGTAAATTCCATTAGTAAGTATATTCACTAGAAAACCACTCATA
The DNA here is from genome assembly GCF_910594005.1 of Cervus elaphus. NCBI lineage: Eukaryota > Metazoa > Chordata > Mammalia > Artiodactyla > Cervidae > Cervus > Cervus elaphus. Next base: position 36,579,641 of record NC_057844.1, read on the forward strand.
GGTACAGAGAAGCTCCTACTGTAGAATAACTCTTATTGAGAAAAAACTGGTAACAACCTAAAGATCTAACAGAATAAATTATGTGCACAGAGGGATGTAACAATGCAAGTGAATAAAACAGAGCTATGCATATCAGTGAGGATAAAATACTGTAAATAAAGTAGGGGGAAAGGCAACTGTGTGATACTGCACACACTTAAAAATATACGGAACTGTATATTGTTTATGGATGCCTACATATACAGTAAAATCATAAAGACCTATATAAGCACGTGCTAAGTCGCTTCAGTCGTGTCCAACTCTTTGCGACCTCATGGACTGTAGCCCACCAGGCTCCTCTGTCCATGGGATTCTCCAGGCAAGAATACTGGAGTGGGTTGCCATGCCCTTCTCCAAGGTATATAAGCACAATAAACGCCAAATTCACAGTATTCACCTCCTTTGTAGGTAAGAGAATGATTGGGGAAGGGTAGAACAGGCGCCTACACCTGTGCTGACAGTGTCTTATTTCTTAAACTGAATATATAGGAAATATTTTTCCTAACGTGGCTAAAATATTTAAAAATTAAAATAAGTAAATACGTGAAAGCAAATATTTATTAACTTTTTTCAAACAGTTCTTAACAGTTCAACATGTAAGGAAAAAAAAAAGCCCAGCACTATTGCAGAACAAGTGAAGGAAATAAGCCTGAAATGGTCTACATTGTAACAGAAAACTTTCTTCTGGGCTGCTACAGATGCTCTGTACTGTATACCTGAAAAACAGAAATGTGTTATTTTAAACCGCTGCTTAATGTTCAAATCTAGTTACTAAATTGTGTGTTACACTTATGTGAATGGATAGAGTGTGAGCTGTTTACCGGTTAACCCTAATAATCTTTGTTATTAGGACACTGGTTGTCCAGTAGTATATGTAGAGGTAAGAGTTATGAGCTTGAATTATTTTCAGTGCTGCTCTCCTCCTTACACCCTGTAACTATCTGGTACCATGAACAATCAGGACAGCTATTCAGTCCCAGCATTTTCACAACTATGGAACCTTTCTGATACTGGCACTCAGTAGTTTAGACGGGCCTGTTAAGGAGAAATCTAGAAGACAAATTCTTGTTGAGCTTGGTTGTCATTCCTTTGAGGAACAGTGTGAACCTCTGCTGTGTCAGTGCTGTGCCTGAAGCTGACCGTAAGGATGAACAAGAAGTCATGGTACTTACATCATTCATCTCGGTCTGCAAGCCCCATTTCTACTAATGACAAATGAATTGGATACTGTTTATCTTCATATAAAGTCACCATTTGTTCTGGTACCTGAGCCTAAAATGAAAAAATCTTTGTCAAGAAAATACCATCATGTCTTTGCTGCCTGTTCCTCCTATAGCTGGCAAGAGAGACAAGGCATTCGCTAAGTTTGTTTATAAATTTGTACTATGTACTTTCAAAGGTATTTGTGATGGTTTCTTGCTAAATTCCATTCTTTCCATCTTCTACTTTATTTGAAATGTAACTCATCCCCAAAGTTTTCATGGATTGAGCCAATGGGCTCTTATAGTACCTTCCTTGTTAAAATTAATTTGCACTGTACACATAAAGCATACCTTTATGCACACACCACATTTCGATTGTTGTTCATGAGGTGAATACACATGTATTTGTTAAGAATACTTGGTCTGCTAGTATTTTCACTGGCTTCTTGAGAGAAACCTTGCATAAGCTCTTTACACTACTGCACACAGAGTGATACGTACAGAGGTTTTCAAAAAGCACTTTCTAGTAACAGCACTGCTTCAGTAAGAGCTCATTTTTGCCACAGCCAACATAGCAGAAATCCCCAAATCAGGACAAGCTGGGCTGAAACAACACTGGTGAGGATGAAGCTGAACTGAAGAACATGTTTCCATCTAAAGGGACAGTTGCTGCACCACTTGTGCTGTCATTCCAGATTTTATAATATTTAAATATATAAAATATTAGATTTTATAATACATAAAATATACAAATACTAGATTTTATGACACTTAAAAACAGCAGAGTTTTGGTGTATAATTTTCCAGTTTTAAAACAGCTGTGTTATTAAACATGGGTGCAGGTCAGCATCTGTGGGCCTCCCTTTTGTGTCTAAGCCTCTAGAGTAGAAAGCATATTAATACTGAGCATAACCTGGATTTTCTTATTTGAACCTTTTCATACAGTTCTATTACATTAAACAATTCAAACTTAGTATGAGTACCATGAAAACCACTTTCTCTGATTTTGACAACTCCGTTCTAATTTTTTGAACTTTTAGGATGCAGTTTAAATGTCACTTCTCCCATCGTACTTATTCAACAAGCACTTGGTTTTCTACTGGGCAGGGGCTCAAATACCATATCCCAATCTCTCCAGATAGAAATCATTCCTGCTTCTCCCTACGTCTCACCCCCAAATATCTGTACTTCTTTGATAACACTTAATTCATTCTACTTCTATTAGTGGTTTACTAACAGAACATTTCCCTCATTGACTTCAGTTCAGTCGCGTCCGACTCTTTGCGACCCCATGAACCACAGCACACCAGGCCTCCCTGTCCATCACCAATTCCTGAAGTCCACCCAAACCCATGTCCATTGAGTCGGTGATGCCATCCAACCATCTCATCCTCTGTTGTCCCCTTCTCCTCCTGCCCTCAATCTTACCCAGCATCAGGGTCTTTTCAAATGAGTCAGCTCTTCACATCAGGTAGCCAAATTATTGGAGTTTCAGCTTCAACATCAGTCCTTCCAATGAATACCCGGGACTGACCTCTTTCAGGATGGACTGGTTGGATCTCCTTGCAGTCCAACGGACTCTCAAGAATCTTCTCCAACACCACAGTTCAAAAGCATCAATTCTTCAGCGCTCAGCTTTCTTTATAGTCCAACTCTCACATCCATACATGACTACTGGAAAAACCATAGCCTTGACTAGACGGACCTTTGTTGGCAAAGTAATGTCTCTGCTTCTTAATATGCTGTCTACGTTGGTCATAACTTTCCTTCCAAGGAGTAAGCGTCTTTTAATTTCATGGCTGCAATCACCATCTGCAGTGATTTTGGAGCCCAGAAAAATAAACTCAACCAGTTTCCCCATCTATTTGCCATGAAGTGATGGAACCAGATGCCATGATCTTAGTTTTCTGAATGTTGAGCTTTAAGCCAACTTTTTCACTCTCCTTTTTCACTTTCATCAAGAGGCTCTTTAGTTCCTCTTCACTTTCTGCCATAAGGGTGGTGTCATCTGCATATCTGAAGTTATTGATATTTCTCCCGGCAATCTTGATTCAGGTTGTGCTTCTTCCAGCCCAGCGTTTCTCATCATGTACTCTGCATGTAAGTTAAATAAGCAGGGTGACAATATACAGCCTTGACATACTCCTTTTCCTATTTGGAACCAGTCTGTTGTTCCATGTCCAGTTCTAACTGTTGCTTCCTGACCTGCATACAGGTTTCTCAAGAGGCAGGTCAGGTGGTCCGGTATTCCCATCTCTTTCAGAATTTTCCACAGTTTATTGTGATCCACACAGTCAAAGGCTTTGGCATAGTCAATAAAACAGAAATAGATGTTTTTCTGGAACTCTCTTGCTCTTTCGATGATCCAGTGGATGTTGGCAATTTGATCTCTGGTTCCTCTGCCCTTTCTGAAACCAGCTTGAACATCTGGAAGTTCATGGTTCACGTATTGCTGAAGCCTGGCCTGGGGAATTTTGAGCATTACTTTACTAGCGTGTGAGATGAGTGCAATTGTGCGGTAGTTTGAGCATTCTTTGGCACTGCCTTTCTTTGGGATTGGAATGAAAACTGACCTTTTCCAGTCCTGTGGCCACTGCTGAGTTTTCCAAATTTGCTGGCATATTGAGTGCAGTACTTTCACACCATTATCTTTCAGGATTTGAAATAGCTCAAGTGGAATTCCATCACCTCCACTAGCTTTGTTCGTAGTGATGCTTCCTAAGACCCACTTGACTTCAGCCACTGTAAGGAGCAGTGGCTGCGCTTTGCTGGAGCAGTCGTGCAGAGATATCCCACATCCAAGGTTTGAGAAACCCAAGTAAGGCACTGAGACAGGGCATCAGAGGGCAGACAGACTGAAACCACAACCACAGACAACTAGCCAATCTGATCACACGGACCACAGCCTTGTCTAACTCAGTGAAACTAAGCCATGCTGTTTGGGGCCACCCAAGATGGATGGGTCATGGTGGGGAGGTTTGACAGAATGTGGCCCCCTGGAGAAGGGAATGGCAACCCACTTCAGTATTCTTGCCTTGAGAACTTCATTGACTTACCAGTTCTTTAATTATAGAATATTCATCTGGATCATTTTTTTATCTCAGTCATTACATCCCTGATATTTTATATCATTGCAGGGCTAATCAAAAGCTTGTTAAGTATAAACTAAGACATCATTTGAACAAGCCTTAAAATTAATCCTATAGTATTTACAGCATTATAAACTTTAAAGCATTTCACATGTAAAGCATTTTAGAAAATTACTAGAGATCCTTGAAATAGCTTCAAAAGAATCTTGGTCAGTTAAGACAGATACTTACCATGGAAGAAGCATAAAGTTGTTTTCCTTGTAGACAGTCTATCATGGCCCACAATGCTTCCATGCTCCACTTTGGGCAATATGGTATTCTTGTCTTTCCTACATCTCTCAAGGGCGGTTTAAACCCTGCCAAGAGAACCTTTATGGCTCGGGCTGGATACTGCATAAGATGAAGAGGGATTTGACGCAGTCTGTCATAGAAGAAATTCTAAAATTAAAATTTTTTTTTTTTTAAGAATAATAAAAAAAACGCTATTTTAAAAAAATGTTCAAAATGTCACAATTAGGGGAAAACTTTATGATGTTGGATTTGGCAGTGATTTCTTTGATACGAGACCAAGAGCACAGGCAACAGAAGAAAATTCAATTATATCAAAACTTAAAACTATGCAAAAAGGCACAATCAATAGAGTGAAAAGGCACCTTGCAGAATGAGAAAAAATATGTTCACGTTAAAAACGACATTTCTCCAAAGAGCTGTAAATGGCCAACAAGCTCATGAAAAGATGCTCAACATCACTAATCATCAGGGAAATGCCAAAGAAAGCCATATGATATGATATGACCTCATACCCATTAGCATGGCTACTATTAAAAAAAACAAAATACCACCCAGAAGATAACAAGTGTTGGTGAGAAATATAGAAAGAAACTGGAACCCTTGGACGTTTGGTGGGAATGTAAAATGCTGCTGGGGAGGTTTGGTGGTTCCTCCAAATACTAAGAATAAGCATATTATCCAGTGACTCCACTTCTCAGTATACTGAAAGCAGGGTTGTAAAGAGACATCTGTATGTCCATTTTCATAACATCATTCACAACAGTCAAGTATCCACTGATGGGTGTGTGGATAAATGTATTAAATACATATGATGGAATATTATTCAGCCTTAAAAAGGAAGAAAATTCTAACAATGCTATAACATGGTTGATCCTTGACATTATGCTAAGTGAAATAAGCCAGTTATAAAAAGATGTGAGATATACCTACAATAATCAAATTCATAGAGGTGGAAAGCAGAATGGTGGCTGATGGGCTGGATGAAGGGACAATGAAGAATCATTTAATGGGTACAAAGTTAGTTTTGAAAGTGAAGAGCGTTCTGGAGATTTGTTGCACTAACCATGTAAATTGAGATAACACTACTTAACTATACATTTAAAAATGGTTAAGATGATAGATTTTATATGTGTATTATATCGTTATTAAAAAAATAATTACAAATAACAACAAAACTTGGAAAAATAACAGTGTTGGCAAGGATGTGGAGAAAACGGAACTCCTGTGTGTTGCTGATAAAAATGTTAAATAGTATAGCTGATATGGAAAACTTTGGCATTTTCTCAAGAAGTTAAACATGAAATTACCATGTGATCCTGCAGTTCCATTTCGAGGTACATACCCTAAAACAGTTGAAAGCTGGAATTTAAATGGGTCTTTTTATGTCAGTGTTCACCACAGTATTATTCACAGACCAAGTGTCCATCAACAGATGAATAAACAAAATGTGGTGTATACGTACAATGGAATATTACTTAATTGTAAAAGTAATGAAATTCTGACATGCTACAACTGGATAAACGCTGAAAACATTATTCTAAGTAAAATAAGCCAGACATAAAAAGGCAAATATTGTATGATTATGTTTGTATGAAGAACTTAAAATAAGTAAATTCATACAGAGTAGAAGAGGACTCACTGGGAGCCGAGGGAAAGGGAACAGAACGTTGTTAAGGGGTCCAGAGTTTTTGTTTGGGATTATGAAAAAGTTGTGAAAATGGACAATAGCAGTGGTGGCACAACACTGTGAATGTATTTAATGTCAATTAATTGTATACTTAAAAATGAATGATGGTAATCTTTTTTCTTTAAACTAAAAAATTTAACATGGTAAATTTTATGTTATGTACATTTTCCCACAATAAAGAATAACTTTTAGAGTAAAAAAAAACTCCCAATAGTAGCTCTAAAATAGCTTTTTGAAGTAAAATCTTTTTAATTATTAAAAAAAAAATAGAACTAAGAATCCTAATTTAACTAAGTTTACTTTTTTGTTTTTTAACCTGTTTACTGTCAGCTTTTCAGTTGATCCATAATCAACAAATTGCACCAGGACAGCTAGAGGATTAAATTCTTTAATGGAAACAATCTTTGCTCTATACCATAAGCCATCATCATATTCTGCAAGGCAAGGCATTTCTGAAAAGACAGAAAAAGGGGAAAATTACATTGCCTTTTATTTTCTTAGAGATATGTTTCGAAATACAGTAAAGTACAAAGAAGATATAATCCCCATATACCCGTTATTCAGAATTAAACACTCAACAGCCATTTGTTGGCTTGTGCTCTTTTTTCTGTTTATATACCCTGTTTTTCCTAACCCCTAAATTAGGAAAACATTTGAAGAAAGACATTTATCCCATTCTCAGAGTTCCTAGTTCTACCTCCCATGGCTTAGACCATCCTCCCACTCCTCCCACTTCTTATATGCCCCCAATTTTTTTCTTTTGGGCAGCTGTCTTCTGCAAAGGATAGTAAAATGGTTTCTATTATTCCACTTTAAATTTTCCCCTCCTCCAATGCAATTCCATTGCTCTCTAGTTTAACATTTTTCAATGGCATCTTAACTGTTTGCAGTACCAAGTTCTTAGACTGCAATTTACAAGGTTCTGAACCGTATACTCCCAACCCACTCTAACCACATATCCTCAACGTGTTACCCAAACAGATTCCTTATTCAACTCCTTTAATATAGATTCCATATGTATTTAATAGGCACTTGCCTATGAATCAACTTTTAAGTATGCATACTTAACTTTAATTCAAGAATAACTATAGAAAAATGCACAAACAGTATATGTATAGATAGCTCCATGAATTACTGTATCATGCACAGATTGTGTAACTTCCCTTGAGAGAAGAACACGAGGAAGGAATTGTTTCTTCTAGACTAAATTAGTTTACAAAAAGAAAAAATGATAATGAGTTTATTCTTTCACTCATTCAACAAATATTTATGAGCACCTACTTGTGCAAGTTGCCTTCCTCAAAAGCTGGGGACACTGCAGTACAAAGTGTTCCTGCTCACAGTGCCCTTCCTAGGAGAGGAGGCAAGGGCAGAGGAGGTGGTGGAGAAGGGCAGGGCAGAGGAGGGAGGTTGGGGGTGGGGGAGGAAGAGCACCAGGAAAGAAGACCTGCAGTAGGGGAAAGTAGAGCAGTGGTCCTGCTATACATTCCAGAACTTTCCAGGCAGGGAAAAGGGCAAGTGTTTTTTATCAGCCAAACATGGGTCACAAATGATTAAAATCTTACTAAGTAGCAGATAAGACATTAGGCTCTAGCTTTCCTTTGCTAAGGTATCCTCTGATGAATACAAACTACAAGGATGAATGCATCTCTATACATGACATGGATAAAACATACAGACACCACTCAGTATTTCAGGAATTGTCACCACAGATAACGAAATGCATTTTCCTCATAGGAGAATCCCATGTATTTAATAAAGGATGGTAATACATATAAGAAAGGGAAAAAGCAGAATTTCGTCCATCCTGACAGGACTGGACACAATATGAATTCCCCTGCCCTCACACCAAAATTCTCTAGGTGGCTTGTAATGAAATTAAGTGCCATTTAGGTCTAAATAACAACTCACAATTTTGAGCTACTGGCAAAACCTCAAGCTCAGAAAAGCCATCTTCATGCAGTCAAGTGTTCACAGGCGGCCTAAGCTTTGGAAAATCAAAGTGCCCCAAGGCATGAGGCCAAGCATATAAAGTGAGGGCAATAAAAATACCCGTTAACCTTAGAAACAACTCAATCTCATCAGCACTGAAACAAAACAATGATTTCATTAGGAATCCCACTTTCCTGAAAGACTGGTACCTGTTCTGAAGTCTGTCAGAGGAGGGAATGTCTCCACATTCTTATTGAACCTCCGCAGTGCCTCCTCGAGGCTCTCAGACTCAGATTCCCAGCCAACTCCACTGTCTTCTGTGTCACTGTGCTGGTTAAACAAACTACAACTTTCGACAGAATCAAGGCAAATATATACCTGAGTTGGGGGAACGGAAAGGAAAAATATTAAAATTCTGTAACTCAGTATTCATGATATGGGCAAAAGTACTGCAGCAAAGCCTCCAATAATGGCCCCATGGTCCTTATAGAGTTAAGTCCGCATATCAAACCAGACTTGCTCTCTGTGGCTGAAAAATGCCATAGCATGATGGTAGTGACTACTGAGCTCAGACTGCAGAAGATGTGGCCTCTGCCTCGGTGGTGCCTGGTCCGCCGGGGGCAGGCACATGCATGTCAGCAGGCCCAGGAGAGGCCCACAGGGCAGGAGCCCAGCACGGAGCTCTGGAATTGGATCCTGCAGCAGCACACCCCTTTTCCAACACCTTGACACCCTGGATTCCTGACTTTCATGTGTGTTGTTTTAAGCTGCTAAATTTGGGGTAATTTGTTGTGCAACAATAATAACTAGTTAAAAATCATTATAAAAACCAACAATAGGTTACACTACTATGTTTTCTGATGAAATTATGGAGTAAATTCTCCTCGCTTGTGAAGGAATAGTTTACTGTATAAAAACAGCTGAAGGACTGCACTGCCACTTAATTTGTCATCTCTTTTTCTCTTGTTAGTCAAGCATATATAATTGAATTTTCTTTAGTGTACTTATTCACTCAGTCAATATTTATTGAGTGCCTTACTATGTATCAGGTAGGATTCTAGGTATTCCAGGGACATACCAGTGCCCAAAACACAAAAATCCCTATCTTCATGGAATTACATTCTAGTAGGGAGATGTAGACAGACATAGCAAGAAAGTGGTGGTGCATTAGAAGGTGACAAATAGTATGAAAAAACAGAGCAGGGTAAAGAGTACGTAAGTTCAATGTAGGAAGAGGACAGGGGAATGAGACGTCTGAGATTTCTTCGGTGGCAGTAAGTTCAAACTTAAAAATCTAAATATTTGATTTAAAGAGCTATACATTACTGGGAAAACCCAAAAGTGATTAAGAAACAGTTGCCTTACTAAGTATAAACAGATATTTGAAGAAGAAACTATAGGGTAGGTAAACTAGAGGTCAGCAATTGTTAATAAAGTCAGGAAGATAGAAATGTGAAGAATCCATCCTAGAGTTAAGACCATAACCAACAGTGTTACCGAAATTACATACTTCACTGGGTGAGACAACGTGCTTAACTTGAACAGCATAGAGTTCCTCAGGGGGAGGCAGAGATGAAGACAAATATGGTGGTAAAATAGGAGTCTCTGTTTCAGGCAAAAGCAAATCCTAAAACAGCGCAAATAAATTAAAATTTCAGAATGACTATTACAGAAAGCCATTACATTATTAAAGTTCATTCCAATGCCAGTTTACTTTCTTAACAAAAAGCTAGCTGAGACTATCACAAAACAATTTTGTTGTAGCAGGAACAAAATGTGGTAAGCAATCAAAAGATCTTCAGAATGCTTTTGTCTCCTGCCTAAAAAAAAAGATGTTAACTGCTCCCCCTCCACAGGAATGTTTATTTACATATTATTATAATATTTACATATACACATAATATTTTAGAAGAATAGTTAACAAACTGACACTGCTCAGTGGAACTGGGGTGTTCGAGGTGTAGAATGGGGGCAAGTTCTTTCCTTTTCACATTTCTGTAGTATTGCATTCATTTTTAGAGTATGTATTTTATAATAAAAAACTAAAATAATATATGAAATGCCAGAAGAAGATTTAAGTTAAAAATCATCAGAAAAGTGTGCTCTCCCTTAAGTTCTATAAAAGGATAAAGAATAATTAAAAGTTATATGATTCCAAAGAGGATCACAGCAGTCAGCAATTGTTAAAAGCAAATATATATAAAAATATAGGTGACTTTTATTAACTTATAAAAATCCTGAATATGGTACTCAGTATAAATAGTAAAATAATCACATTCAAATTTGTAGACTCACTTATGTAACAATTCCAAACTGGTGGCAAAACACATACTTGAACCACTTAGCTGATTTCAGCAAAAAGTGACTCTCCACTGTTAAAATTTTACTGATTTGTTACAAAACAGTTTACAACAAGCATATGTTATTTTTATAATTATAGGAATTATTTTTGTAAATTTTTTTATTTGGCTGGGCCAGGTCTAGATGCAGCATGTGGGGGTCTAGGTTTCCTGACCAGGGATTGACCCAGCGCCCCCTGCATTTGGGAATGCAGAGTCTTAGCCACTGGACCACCAGGGAAGTCCTTATAGGAATTAAATTCTACCTATAAATCATAAAATTTTACTTATCAAAACACTTTCTGCACAGCAAAAAGCACAAGTGACAAAATAAAAAATAAGACAAAAACAGATAAACTGGACTTCACCAATATTTTAAACTTTGGCGCTTCAACGGATATCATCAAGAAAGTGAAAAGACAACCCACAGAATGACAGAAATATTTGCAAATCATGTCTGATAAGGGACTTGTATCTTCATACCTATCCTAAGATGGCTAGGAAACAAGTCAAACAAGATGGCTAGGATAACAAGTGTTGGTGAGGATATGGAGAAAATGGAACCCTTGTACAATCCTAGTACCAAAGTAAATTATTGTAGTTATTTGGATAAGTTTCACAGTTTCTTAAAATGGTAAACACAGTCATATGACTGTGTAATTCTCATGACTTAGTAATTCCACTTCTAGGTCTATACTCAAGAGGAGCAAAAACAAACATTCACTTAAAACTTTGTACACAAATGTTCATAGTAGCTTTATTTACTATCTGTAAAGGTAAAAACAATCCAAATGTCCATCAACTGATGAATGGATAAATAAAATATGGTGTATCCATATAATGGAATATTATTCAACAATAAAAAGGACACATACCACATGATTCAAACTTGCAAACATTATGGTCAATGAAAGAAGCCAGTAACAAAGGACTATGTACTATATAAGTCACTTTCTATGAAACGTCCAGGACAGGCAAACCCACAGAGACAGTTTCCAGGAAACTGCAGGGTGGAGGGAGGTAGGAAGTGATTGCTGCTGGTGTGGGGCTTCTCTTTTGAGATGAAAAGTTGTGGAATTAGATAGCTGTAATGATCATACAACTCTGTGAATATGTTAAAAAACCACTGCTTGTACTTGTACACTTTAAAAAGTTAAATTTTATGGTATATGAATTCTCTCAATAAAGCTGTTACAGAAGAAAATGCTTACTTCCTGATCTTGAATGAAATTCTTTGTATTGATGAAGTATCCAAATTTTTAAAATATTTAGATTGAAACTTACCTCAAACCTTATTTTCCATCTCTCTTCCTCATATTTTTTATTGTAATCTGTTGGATTCTGAAATAATATAGTATTATCAATGAAAACTTTACCTATATAATATTGTTTTAAGACACTTTCATTTCATCCCACAGAAACTGTGTGCATGTTCTTGTTGGCATTCATTTTAGCTTAACTATAGGAAAATTTAGTGTTCTGAGTAATTTAACATTGCAACAAGAAGAATCCTCAAATTATGCTAGAAGCATGTCAACAACTGTAATCAGTTTATAAGAGTGGGAACTCTTACCTTTCATTTTAAATGTCCACAGTGAAGAGTACATACATCTGGCAAAGACTAAATGATCTTTATAAAACCCGTTTAACAGATGAAACACTTTTAACACAAACACACAGGGGCACATATGCACACAAACCAAACACTTCTCTGCTCAATAGCTGGCTGTGAGGATTATGTGTATGTACAAAGTTATGTAATAGTTTTCCATTTGAGAGAAAAAAGTAATTTCCTTCACTGCACTGACCACCCACTGTCTGGTTGTGTACTGCAGATAAAATGAATATTCAAAAACCTAATAAGTGAATTGTAAGTCTAACAATATCTTGCTATATAAAATGTTCATACTATTATTTATGGTGTGTACCCTATTTTGATAAAATACTTGTGGCAGCCTGCAATATGAAACCATATCCATAACAGGCTAATTTTTTTTTAAAGATATTAAACACAGAGGCACCAGGCAACTGGAATGGGCTGTTTACTGAAGCTAAGCTTAAAATTTGGCTCTGAGTTCCTACAGGCACGAGGGAAATGTTATATCAAATATGAGGAAAAAACATTTTATCTTGGGAGTCAATTTCTGGCAGCGAATTTCATTATGATTTTATCATTCACATCTGCATTCAAACAATGCTGGAGAACATGAGCTTCTTATTAGGTTTGAAGACACAAAAACATTAAGCGAATTTTAGTGCAATTGAAAAGTTTTTTTTAGGACATTTATAAAGCTTTCTCAATAAAGAATTACAAATCCTCTAGGCTCTCTTAACAAATCAGACATGTAGGACTATATGGAAGACTTGAGGCATGAGACAAAACATGACAATTTTTAACCATATTTTTCTTTATAGTATAGATTTTAAAGAAACATACTTTACTTACTTCCTTCAATATTTCCTCAGATTGTTCAAAAGTGCAATATTTATGGTGTGCCAAAAAATAAGAAAGTGACATTCCACCAAAATAGAGATGAATAGATAATTTCCCCCATGGATTTTCTGGTAGTTCCTATTTAAGTTCAATAAAGGAGATCATTACTATAAAAACAGTCTGAAGATTTAAACTTTATACTCAGCAAAAATGGAATTGGACTTCTGACAATCACAGTATTACTTGTTTGACTAGTGAGTCATTTTGTAAAATTTCCTTCCTGGTATTTTGGCAGATAATGAAGCAATAATTCTACTACTTTGGTAGTTATAAAATACATTTACATGCCTATAAGGTAGAGAGTTTTCTAGTTATCAGAAAATAATATATTATACATCATCTTTAGATGATACTGATAATTTATAGTAAGTAGGAGGAGAAAGAAAAAGTATGCTCAGGGGTAAAGCAATAAAATTTAGTTAAAAATCCCCAAATGGTAGGAATCAGAAGAAATTAACAAGTCCAGGAGTCATAAATGGTTTTAAAACTCGTGGGTCCATTTACAGATATCAGGTACCTAACAAGCACCTGAGTGATGAGCTGACCATCCCTCACTTGATACCAACTTGGTCCAAACTCAGGTCTCTGCTGAGTTAGTGTACTGCCTCCCAGCAGATCCCCTGCTTATACCTCTCTCTCCTGTCCAGTTTCCACCATTCAGAATGAAAACAGCACATGAGGTCGGATCACATCCACTGCAGCTCTCTCGGCTCTCCTACTCCAGCTCCTTCCCAGTCTGCTCCTGCTCCCTGAATGCTCCAGGCATCTTTGGCCTAGAGCTCTCTGCACTGTTCTGCTATCTGCGCGGCGTCTCTTCTCACCATTTAAAAGTTTTAATCAAGTTTTATCTTTTTAGGGATGTCTTCCCTGACCACTGTATTAAAATGTCATCCCTCCCCTGCCCACCTCTCCCTATATGTGTCTGTGTGTGTATATATTTTTGTTTGTTTGTTTCCCATCACTAAAATGGAAACTCAACGAAGACTTGAGTTTATGACTCTCTGACTCTTGATGCATCTGCAGGCCAAAGACAGTGTCCAGCAGGTGAGAAGCACCCGGTCAGTGCCATCAGTCATCAGGCAGAGTGGCATTTCTGGGGGAGGTCAGTTACGGTAGCAGGGATGTAGGCAGCACTGGCATGGTTTCTGAGAAATCGAGGGCCTTTGGTACACTCCATGCTGTTCTCCAAGGCTAAGCCAAGCAGCAAAGTAAGCCACCTGCATAAACTCAACAGTGCCATCTCTGAGGGACCTCCAGGACAGCCCACAGAGGCTGTGAACAACTGTATAGGCTTCTCCATCATCTTATTTGTGTCTGTGGCTCTTTTAAGATCTTGTCAGCCTATCATCACACCTTTCATACAGAAATACTTCCTTATGGTTTTATATCTTCCTACTGGAATCCTCAAACAAGATCCCAGTTAATCTTCTCTTTACTTCACTGCTCAGGAACCTCCAACGGGCCTCTTGACTGATGTCTGCTTCACGCACACTCTATTCCCACCACTGTTCCTCACAAAACTTCCACTGTTCTAGGAAACACATCTCCTCAAGACATGTCCATTTCTGTCCCCATGCCTACCTGAACACTGCATTTCTCTGGTCAGGAGAACTTCACTGACTTTCCCATTCTTTCATTCCTATTACACTTAACTGTTTTTACCAGTCATCAGTTCCCAGCAAGTTCTTTGTGGTGTAAAGTCTTCAGGTTTTTGTCTTGTGTCTCACTGTTTCACTAAGTAGACAAGGCCTTTGAGGGCGAGAATTACCTGCACCTAACACAGTGCTACACACACAGCACCATCCTGAAAACTACCATGTGTGTTTTCATAAACAGCTCCATTTCCTCCCATGTCAAAATAAGTTGTTAATAAGGGATCTTCCAAATTACTGACTTTCTTGCTTCTGGGAAGTTCTCAGGAACTTTCTCAAAATTAGCCTATTTAAAATGAGCCTAGGAACCAAAGTGGTAACTTTTTTATATTAATGAGTAGTTTACAATCACATAGGAACACAGTTCTTCATTGAAAAAAAACCTCACAAATTATGTTACCTGTAACACTTTATGACAGATAAACTAAATCAATGATATATACTTTAAATACAAATTACCATAATGTGAATTTCCACCTCTCTCTTTGAAAGCAGCTCTTGAAGGAGTTCTACTGCATCTGGTTGCCAGACATTCCCAACCTATTTGGGATTAATAAACTCAGGTTCTTTCACAAGATAAGAGCAGAAAGTAAATGAAGATACACAAAAGTAGCCATAAACAGATAACACTAGAGGAGGACAAAATATACAGGCAGTTTGCAGAGAGAATCATGGGTATATAATAAAGAAAATCTTAAGAAATTAATAATTTGGAGGCAACCTAGATGTCTACTGGCAGACAAATGGATAAGAAAACTGTGGTACACACACACACACACACACACACACATATACACAATAGAATATTACTCAGCCATTAAAAAGAATGCATTTGAATCAGTTCTAATGAGGTGGATGAAATTGGAGCCTATTATACAGAGTGAAGTCAGTCAGAAAGAAAAACACCAATACAGTATACTGACGCATATATATGGAATTTAGAAAGATGGTAACGATGACCCTATATGCGAGACAGCAAAAGAGACACAGATATAAAGAACAGTCTTTTGGACTCTGTGGGAGAAGGTGAGGGTGGGATAATTTGAAAGGGTAGTGTTGAAATGTGCATACTATCATATGTGAAGCGGATCGCCGGTCCAGGTTCGATGCATGAGACAGGGTGCTCAGGGCTGGTACACTGGGATGACCCTGGGGGATGGGATGGGGAGGGAGGTGAGAGGGGGTTTCTGGATGGGGAACACGTGCACCCATGGCTGATTCATGTCAATGTTCAGCAAAAACCACTACAATATTGTAAAGTAATTAGCCTCCAATTAAATTAATTAAAAAAAGAAACTAATAATTTATATCAGCCTCCTCAAATACTATTCTCTTAAAGCATTTTATGATTTAAAAATATAAACCTACACCCCCCCCCAAAAGCATCATGTTTAGTGATGGTGCTGGTTGCTCAGTCATTCCGGCTCTTTGTGACCCCACGGACTGTAGTCCGCCAGGCTCCTCTGTCCATGGGATTCTCCAGGCAAGAATACTGGAGTGGATTGCCATTTCCTTCTCCAGAGGATCTTCCCAACCCAGGGTTTGAACCCGGGTCTCCTGCATTGCAGGCAGATTCTTTACTGTTTGAACTACAGGGAAGACCTAAAAAAAAAAAAAAAGCATCATAAAACTTAAAAAAAAAAAAAAAAGACCAACACGTCAATGCAATGTTTGTATAATGACTACAGTGAGTGAAAGTGTTGGTCGCTCAGTCATGTCCGACTGTTGTGACCGCACAGACTGCAGCCTACTAAGCTCCTCGGTCCATGGAATTCTCCAGGCAAGAATACTGGAGCGGGTAACCATTCCCCTCTAGGGATCGAATCCAGGTCTCCCGCACTGCAGGCAGATTCTTTACTTCTGAGCCAGCAGGGAAGCGACTGTTACCTTTTATGTTGAAGTTCACATAGCCAGAAGGGGGCTTCTTGCCAAAAGCCCATGAGAAGCCCCAGCTTAGGGCCAGTGCCCTGTGAGTGAACATCTGGAAGTAGATCCTTATCTGTCAGTTCTTTGGATCTGCATTTCTGGTGCACCTCTTTGCTGCTGTGTCACCAGGGACTCTTAAGCTAAAACCACTCAGTTAAGCTGCTCCCAATGCCTGAATCATAGAAACTGTATGAAATTTTTAAAAAGCTTATTGCTGATTCAGATCACTAAATTTTAAGCTTAATTTGTTATGCAGCAAGAGATAGTATGCCATTACTTTCTCTGCTCCTGCTTCCAATTTCTTGAAACAATAACTAAAAAATAACCTCAAACAAAATTCTCATCTATGAAGAAACTGCATCTCTTAAATTTATTCACTGTTTTTATACCCTTTAGTATAATCCTGTAGTTTTCTTCATAAAGGCCCTTTAGCTGTCTTAGTAAGCTTATTTCTAAATATTTTACTATTTACTAAAAGGGATTTCATTTTACATTCCAATTTCTAAAAATTATTATTAATAAAAAGGCAGTACTTAAAATTCCACCCTACAAATCACTGTTTACTCACAGGTATGGTGTTATAGAGCTGACAAGGAATACAAAATTGGGGTGTATCAGGATACAGTAAAATAGGATAAAGATGACACTGTGGAATCTTCTCAGTGAATCCATGATCTAAATATTGTACCTAACAGAAAAAATAAAACTTGTAATTAAAATTTAGTACTAAAAATTAGGGGACAGAAGGGACTCCTTCTGTTAATTCTTTATTAAAAAGAAAACATTCCAGAAAGAGAGATAAATCTGGATTTTAAAAATCTCCAGACAAAAAAGTAACATCATTATTTCCTCATCCCAGAGTGTTATCAAACCTCATTGTCAAAAGGTTTTCTTACACATGAACATTTTTTCTTGATAATAATCACTTTTTTGGAGGATGTTTAAATCTTTTGTTTTTCTAAGTATTTTAGAAGTCCTGACTTCCACTTAATGAAAGAATGTATCTCAAATTCTCAGTTTTCCTCAGACAGCTTCACAGTTTGAGAAACTGCATGTATTGTTCCCTTCTTGGAGAATCACATGCCTAACAAAGGTTCTGAGAAGTTATATGAGAAAGAAACTTGTTTTTATATCATCCAGTGATCCTCAAACTTTTTTGTAAAGTAACTTTCTGAAGACTTCAGTTTTAAAAGAATTTTGGGTTCACAGCAAAATTTAGAGAAAAGGTAGAGAGATTTCCCAATAGCCCCTCATCTCCCATCCCACCTCTCACACTGTAACATCCTGTACAACAATGGTAATTTGTTATAATCATGAACCTATATGGATACATCATAATCAAGGTCCACCGAGGTTACATTAGGGTTCATTTACTGGTATACACCTTATGGGACTGACACTGTGAAAACACAGGGTGTTTCATTGCCCTAAAAAATCCTCTGTGCTCCACCTATTCAGTCCTTGTTGTTGTTCAGTTGCTAAGCTGAGTCCAATTGTTTGCGACCCCATGAACTTTAGCACTCCAGGATTCCCTGTCCTTCACCATCTCCCTGAGTTTGCTCAAACTTATGTCCGTTGAGTCAGTGATACCCTCCAACCATCTCATCCTCTGTTGCCACCTTCTCCTCTTGCCCTCAATCGTTCCCAGCATCTGAGTCTTTTCCAATGAGTCAGCTCGTTACATCAGTGGCCAAAGTACTGGAGCTTCAGCTTTAGCATCACTCTCTTCCAATGAATATTCAGGACCGATTTCCTTTAAGATTGACTGGTTTGATCTCCTTGCTGTCCAAGGGATTCTCAAGAGTCTTCTCCAGCACCATATTATGAATAAGCATCAATTCTTCGGCACTCAGCATTCTTTACGGTCCAACTCACATCTATAGATGACTACTGGAAAAACCACAGCTTTGACTATATAGACCTTTATCAACAAAGTGATGTCTCTGCTTTTTAATAGGCTGTTTAGGTTTGATATAGCTTTTCTTCCAAGAAGCAAGCATCTTTCAATTTCATGGCTGCACTCACCATCCACAGTGATTTTGGAGCCCAAGAAAATGAAATCTGTTACTGTTTCCACTTTTTCCTCATCTATTTGCTATGAAGTGATGGGACCAGATGCCATGATCTTAGTTTTCTGAATGTTGAGTTTTAGGCCAGACTTTTCACTCTCCTCTTTTACCCTCAATCAAGAGGCTCTTTAGCAATGGTATCATCTGCATATCTGAGGCTACCGATATTTCTTCTGGCAATCTTGATTCCAGCTTGTGATTCATCCAGTCTGGCATTTTGCATGATGTATTCTACATGTAAGTAAAGTTAGAAGGGTGACAATATACAGCCTTGTTGTATTCCTTTCCCAATTTTGAACCAGTCTGTTATTCCATGTTTGGTTCTAACTGTTGCTTCTTGACCCACATAGAGTTTCTCAGGAGACAGGTAAGGTGGTCCGGTATTCCCACCTCTTTAAGAAGTTTCCAGTTTGTTGCAATCCACACAGTCAAATCGGCTTCCCTGGTGGCCCAGCTTGTAAAGAACCTGCCTGCAATGTGGGAGACCTGGGTTCCATCCCTGGGTTGGGAAGATCCCCTGGAGAAGAGAATGGCTACACACTCCAGAATTCTGGCCTGGAGAATTCCATGGACTGTATAGTCCATGGGGTCACAAAGAGTTGGATACGACTGACTGACTTTCACACAGTCAAAGGCTTTAGTATAGTCAATGAAGCAAAAGTAGATGTTTTTCTGGAATTCCCTTACTTTCTCCATGATCCAATGAATGTTGGCAATTTGATCTCTGGTTTCTCTGCCTTTTCTAAACCCACCTTGCACATCTGAAAGTTCTTGGTTCACATGCTGCAGAAGCCTAGCTTGAAGGATTTTCAGCACAACCTTGCTAACATGTGAAATAAGAGTAGTAGTACAGCAGTCTGAACGTTCTTTGGCACTTCCCTTCTTTGGGAATGGAATGAAAACTGACCTTTTCCAGTCCTGTGGCCACTGCTGAGTTTTTCAAATTTGCTGACATATTGAGTGCAGCACTTTAGCAGTAGCATCTTTTAGGATTTGAAAAAACTCAGCTGGAATCCCATCACTTCCATTAGTTTTGCTTGTAGTAATGCTTCCTAAGGCCCACTTGGCTTCACACTTCAGGATGTCTGGCTCTAGGTGAGTGACCACACCATCACAGTTATCCAGGTCATTAAGACCATTTTTATACAGTTCTTCTGTGTATTCCTGCCACCTCTTCTTAATCTCTTATGCTTCTGTTAGGTCCTTACTGTTTCTGTTCTTTATTGTGTCCATCCTTGCATGGTATTTTTAATTTTCTTGAAGCGATTTCTAGTCCTTTTCATTCTATTGTTTTCCTCTATTTCTTTGCATTGTTCACTAAAGAAGGCTTTCTTATCTCTCCTTGCTGATCTTTGGAACGATACATTTAGTTAGTTGGGTATATCTTTCCCTTTCTCCTTTGCCTTTCACTTCTCTTAGCTATTTATAAGACCTCAGACAACCATTTTGCCTTCTTGCATTTTTTTCTCTTTGGGATAGTTTTGGTCACTGCCTCCTGAACAATGTTAGAAACCTCCATTCATAGTTCTTCAGGCACTGTCTACCAGATCTAATCCCTTGAATCTATTCATCACCTCCACTGTGTAATCATAAGGGATTTGATTTAGGTCATACCTGAATGGCCTAGTGGTTTTCCCTCCTTTCTTGAATTTAAGCCTGAATTTTGCAAGAAGTAGTTCATGATCTGAGCCACAGTCAACTCCAGGTCCTGTTTTTGCCGACTGTATAGAGCTCCTCCATCTTTGGCTGCAAAGAATAAAATCAATCTGATTTCAGTATTGACCATCTGGTGATGTCCATGTGTAGCGTCATCTCCTGTATCATTGGAAAAGGGTGTTTGCTATGACCAGCGTGTTCTGACAAAACACGCTAAGAGTTTGACAAAACTCTTGGTCTTTGCCCTGATTTATTGTACTCCAAAGCCAAACTTGCTTATTACTTCAGGTATCTCTTTACTTCCTACTTTTGCATTCCAATCCCCTATGATGGAAAGGACATCTTTTTTTGGTGTCAGTTCCAGAAGGCCTTGTAGCTCTTCATACAAGTTCGACTTTAGTTTCTTTGGCATCAGTGGTTGGGGTGTAGACTTGGATTACTGTGATTTTGAATGGTTTGCCTTAGAAATAAAATCGAGATCACTCTATCACTTTTGAGACTGCACCCAGGTACTGCATTTCAGATTCTTTTGTTGACTATGAGGGTTATTCCATTTCTTCTAAGGGATTCTTGCCCACAGTCGTGGATATAATGGTCATCTGAATTAAGTTTGCTCATTCTCATCCATTTTAGTTCACAGATTCCTAAGATGTTGGTCTTTACTCTTGCCATTTCCTGCTTGACCACATCCAATTAACCTTGACTCATGGACCTAACATTCCAGGTTCCTGTGCAATATTGTTCTTTACAGCATCGGACTTTCACCACCACATTCACAACTGAGTGTCGTAATCTTGCAGGGTACATAATTCTAAGCTGATTTTTTTTCTCCCTCTCAAGATTTTAAATGTTTTAAATTTTTTAAATGTTTCAATCCACTATCACGTCATAGTTTCTGAGGAGAAGCTGGACATAATTCTTAT
Organism: Cervus elaphus; assembly: GCF_910594005.1. Classification (NCBI taxonomy): domain Eukaryota; kingdom Metazoa; phylum Chordata; class Mammalia; order Artiodactyla; family Cervidae; genus Cervus; species Cervus elaphus. Next base: position 36,600,940 of record NC_057844.1, read on the forward strand.
TTTTATTCTTCTATACGTGAAGTTACTTTTTCTTCTGGTTTCCTTCAGGGTTTTTCTTTAATTTTGACTTTCTGTCATTTGAAGTGACAGTCCATTTGTTGTGCATTTATTCCGCTTGGTGTTCTCTGAGCTCCAGGATCTGTGGTTTGGTGTCTAGACATGCACTTGGGGAAATTCTCAGTCATAAGTTTTCAAGTATTATTTTCTCTCTTCACTTTCTGGTATTTCCATTAATCTGCATGTTACATGCCTGTGATTTTCCCACAGTTCTTAGGTATTTGGTTCTTTTTTTCCCCCCAGTTTTTGTTCTCTCTACTTTTTAGAGGTAGTATTTCTAGCTCTCTACTTACACTGCCTGTCTGTTCTTGCATGTTGTCTACTTACTCCTTAGAATATTAAACATGCCTTTTTTTTTTAAGTTCCTGTTCTGATAATTCTAACATCCCTGTCATATTTGGTTCTGATACTTTCCATGTCTCTCCAAATTGTGTTATTCTGCCTTTTAGTATGCCTAATATTTTTAAATTTAGACATGACCTATAACATTAGTTTCAGGTATACAATGTAATGATTTGACATTTGCATATGTTGAAAATGATAATAACAGTAAGTCTAGTTAACATCCATCACCACACATGGTTACAAAACATTTTTATTCTTGTGATGAGAACTTTTAAGATCTACTCTTTAGCAACTCTCACATGTACATAATTATTAGTTATAGTCACCATGCTATACATTACACCTCCATGAATTACTTATTTTATAGTTAGAAGTTTGTACTTTTTAACCCCTTCACTCATTTTGCCCATCCTGCCACTGACAACCACCAATCTATTCTCCATATCCATGAGCTCAATTTTTGTCATCTTTCAGACTCCACATAAAAGTGAGATCCTTAAGTATTTGTCTTTCTCTGTCTTATTTCACTTAGCATAATGTCTTTAAGGTTCATTCATTTTGCCACAAACCACAAAATTGTTTTCTTTTTTATGACCAACATTCCATTCTATATATACACATCAATTTCTTCATCCATTCATCCATCAATGGACATTTTGGCTGCTTCCATATCCTGGCTATCATAAGTAATGCTGTAATAAACACAGGGGAGCATACTATCTTTTCACTTAATATTCCTGTTTTATTTAGATAGAGCTGGATAATATAGTAGTTCCAGGGGCTTCTCAGGAGGCTCAGTGGTCAACAAACCACCTGCGATGCAGGAAACCCAGGTTTAAACCCTGGGTTGGGAAGATCCCCTGGAGAAGGAAATGGCAACTCATTTCAGTATTCTTACCTGGGAAAATCCCATGGTAAGAATCCCACCAGAGGAACCTGGTGGACTACTGCTACTGATCATGGGGTCGCAAAAGAGTTGGACACAACTCAAGGACTAAACAACAACATAGTAAATCTTTTCTTACTTTTTAGAGTGTCTTCCATACTGTTTTCCACAGTGGCTGTTATCAATTCACAGTCCCATAAACTGCATATGACGGTTCTCTATTGTGCACATCCTCATCAGCACTTGTTGCTGGTGATCTTTTTGATAACAGCCATATCTAACAGGTATGAAGTGATATCTCATTGTGTTTTGATTTGCATTTCCCTGATGATTAGTGATGTTAAGCATCTTTGCCTGAGTCTATTGGCCCTCTGCATTTCCTCTTTGGAAAAATGTCTATTCAGTTCTTCTACCCATTTTAAAATCAGGTTGTTTTCATTTTTATTGGGGTATAGTAGATTTAAAATGTAATATTTTCAGGGTTTTTTTTTTAATGTTAAGTCCTATGAGTTGTTTATACACATTAGCTATTAATTCCTTATCAGTCACATCACTTGCAAGTATTTTCCCCCATTCAGTACATTGTCTTTTTCTTTTGTCAATGGTTCCTTTACTCTGCAAAGGTTTTTAAGTTTCACTAGGTTCCATTCATTTATTTTTGCTTTTAGTACCTTTGTTTTAGGTGACAGATCCAAAAAAATATTACTGCAATTTACACCATAGTGTTTGGCTGAGGTTTTCCCCTAGGAGTTTTATAGTATCCAGTCTTACTCTTAGGTCTATGAACCACGTTGAGTTTATTTTTGTATATGATGTTAGGGAATGTTCTAATTTCATTCTTTTACAGTTTGGTTTTCCCAGCATCATTTATTGAAGAGATTGTCTTTTCTCCATTGTATATTTTTGCCTCCTTTGTCGTGGATCAACCATTAAGTGGCTTTATTTTTGGGCTTGAGTTTTATGAGTTCTTTATATATTTTGGATATCAACCCTTTGTCAGATATATGATTTAGAAATATTTTCTTTTATACAGTAGGTTGCCTTTTCATTTTGTTGATGGTTTCCTTTGCTGTGCAGAAGCTTTTTAGTCTGATGCTCACCTTGCTAATTTTCGTTTTTGTTGCCTTTGCTTTTGATGTCACATCCAAAAAATTATCACCAATACCTTAAGGAACTTATGGCTTATGTTTTCTTCTAGGAGGTTGATTGGCTTCTGGTCTTATGCTCAAGTCTTTATAATCTATTTTGAGTTAATTTCTGTGTATTGTTTAAGATAATGGTCTAGTTTAATTCTTTTGTATGTGGCTGTTCAGTTTTCCCAATACCATTTATTGAAGAGACTGTCCTATCCCCAATGTATATTCTTGGCTTTATCATAAATTAATTGTCCATATGTGTAGTTTAATTTTTAGGCTGTTTATTCTATTCCACTGATTTGTACATCTGTTTTTATGCCAGTAACATGTTGTTCAGTATTTTTTCCTGATAGCTGGACGTGTTCTGTGTAAAAGGCCTTCAGTAACATGGCAGGAAGGTGTGGGAGAAGGGGAACTGTTCTACAGTCTTACAATTAGGTCTTAAGTCTTTCATTGAGCATATGACGTCAAACTTTGAACTTCACAAGTGTTTCTCAGTCTGTTGTTCTCCCCTCCTTAAATAGGAGATGATGGACATAGTAGGCTGGAGTTGGGTCTTCCTGTGTGGAAGTCTAGAGTTAACTAGAATTGGGTAATTTCCTTTCCCCCATGTCCACTTGGCTCTGATAATAGGCCCTGATGAACTACTTTCTCCTGAGTGCAGGCCTTATTAAGGAGAACAGAATGCTCTGGCATATTTCAAAGTGTACTCCATCTCTTATGGCTCCAAGAGGTTTCAGTTTGTTCAGCTTTTTAGTTATTGATAGGATGGTATGGCAACTTCAAAACTCCTTAAATGTGGAACCAGAAATGAGAAGTCCTCAACAACCTGTTTTTTATTTATTTTTTTGGACTGTGAATTTTATTTTTATTTTTTTCATGTTGGCTACATACATTTTTATATTTTTTATTATTTTTTCCATTTATTTTTATTAGTTGGAGGCTAATTACTTTACTGTAGTGGTTTTTGCCATACATTGACATGAATCAGCCATGGATTGACATGTGTTCCCCATCCCGATCCCTCCTCCTGCCTCCCTCTCCATCCCATCCCTCTGGGTCTTCCCAGTGCCCCAGCCCTGAGCACTTGTCTCATGCATCCAACCTGGGCTGGTGATCTGTTTCACCCTTGATACTATACTTGTTTCAATGCTATTCTCTCAGAACATCCCACCCTCGCCTTCTCCCACAGAGTCTAAAAGTCTGTTCTGTACATCTATGTCTCTTTTTCTGTCCTGCATGTAGGGTTATTGTTACCATCTTTTTAAATTCCATATATATGCGTTAGTATACTGTATTGGTGTTTATCTTTCTGGCTTACTTCACTCTGTATAATGGGCTCCAGTTTCATCCACCTCATTAGAACTGATTCAAATGAATTCTTTTTAATGGCTGAGTAATATTCCATGGTGTATATGTACCACAGCTTCCTTACCCATTCGTCTGCTGATGGGCATCTAGGTTGCTTCCATGTCCTGGCTGTTATAACCAGTGCTGTGATAAACACTAGGGTACACGTGTCTCTTTCAGATCTGGTTTCCTTGGTGTGTATGCTCAGGAGTGGGATTGCTGGGTCATATGGCAGTTCTATTTCCATTTTTTTAAGAAATCTCCACACTGTTCTCCATAGTGGCTGTACTAGTTTGCATTCCCACCAACAGTGTAAGAGGGTTCCCTTTTCGCCACACCCTCTCCAGCATTTATTGCTTGTAGACTTTTGGATAGCAGCCATTCTGACTGGCGTGTAATGGTACCTCATTGAGGTTTTGATTTGCATTTCTCTGATAATGAGTGATGTTGAGCATCTTTTCATGTGTTAGCCATCTGTATGTCTTCTTTGGAGAAATGTCTATTTAGTTCTTTGGCCCATTTTTTGATTGGGTCATTTATTTTTCTGGAACTGAGCTGCAGGAGTTGCTTGTATATTTTTGAGATTAATCCTTTGTTTCATTAGCTATTATTTTCTCCCATTCTGAAGGCTGTCTTTTCACCTTGCTTATAGTTTCCTTTGAACAACCCACTTTTTAAATGCTTTCATTTTCACACTTCAGTTTCTAAATAGTTTCAAGAATAAGGGACGTCAATAAGTTATTTCTGTTACCCCAACATACTGAAATTAATGTATCACTGTTTAATTGGGCTCAAGAAAGCCCAAGGTAATTAGCATTAAAAAAAAACTGAAATAGTAACTGATCTCCCCTTCTTCCTGGATAAGTGAGCAGATGATGAAATAGTGACATCAACATCCTTGAACATATCCAAGTGGGCAGTGCTTGGCTATTGCTTGTTTGAAATGATGCTGTGTTTTGGTTGTGGCCCAAAGCTTTGAAGTGCTAGTTGGCATCTCCTTTCTTCCATGAAGCTCTTAACCATTCAGATATGATGGAGTTGGTCAAATACTACTTAAGTTGAGTCCTGCTTGCCTCTCCTCAGTCATCTTTGTATGAATCTAATGGTTGTGTTTTATTTTTTTTAATCAGTTTTTAGCTGACATTCATGAAGAGCAGTGAGTACCTAGAACTATGCCACTAAAGAAAGGAAATCCTATCTAAGAAGGTGTATTTCTGTACCAGAGCTGTGTCATAACCATCATTTGGGCCCTCTGCAGGAAAAGCAGATTCAAGTCTCAAATAATGCCTTTTTAATTATATCCTCTAGTATCACAGATGTAGGACAGTACTGTATCATACGTCTGTGAATGTAAAATATCTTGTAGCTGCTTTATAATATGCAGTAGTGACCATGCTTTATCAGATCTGTTTTTAATGATGTTATTCTAGAATGTTTTCTTTCCAGATGATGATTGAGAAACATAATTTTAAAAAATGGTGCCAGGTACCACAAGAGTAACAGAACTTTGTTGTTTTCTGAGGTTTTGTTTTTTTACCTTTTTTTTTTTTTAATGGAGTGTGCTGGATGTCTCTATAATTTTGTTCAAATGATTGCAGAACTTTGAAAAGCTGTTGCTGCTATTGATGCATAACATACTGCTATTGTCTTTTTATATAAATAAATAAATATAATTTGAATTTTTGGAAACTTTGGCTGTGCTGTCAACTTTGGAAAAAGTATCCGAGTTGTACTGTGTTGCGTTGGCATTGTACAGAAATTAACAGCCATATTGGTCTAGAAACATTAAATATAATTTTTTCCATTTGTATAGGGGTAATGCACTGTATTAAATATATTAGGTCTTATCTACATGGGTTTGATTACAGAAACTAATAAAGTATTCTCTAAATTAAAAAAATATAAAAACTGAAATAGAACTGAGTAAAAAATATCTGAGTACATTACAGGTAATTAAGGTAAGTGCATGGGTATGTTGTAATGTTTATTTTTTAATGTGGATCACAGGATAACCTTGAAAGATTATAGTATCAAAATATTTTAAAATAAATTTTAAAAATAGAGATATTAGAAAGTGTGAGAAAAATACAGTTCACCACTATCTTGTTTATTTGGATTCCATATATGTAAAATTCATAAATTATGATAACAATGAAAACTGAATTTCAAGTTACTTTTATATTAAAGAAAAAGGGTTATTTGAACAATTCAAATGTATGTGAAAATGGACTTATCTGCTTATAAACATACGAATCTGTTAAGTATCCATGCATCAACACCTAAATATTAACCCAAAATTTGAAACCATTTTAATTCTATTTAACATGTAAAGTTTGTATTCCATCACATAAAGCACAAGACTTAGATCAGAAATTTAGGAATCAGAAGCTTAGATATGAATTCCAGCACCACCACTCACTGACAGGTTGACTTTGGGAACATCACTGAACATAAATTTAAATTTTGTTACTGGTAAAATGGGAATAATGACCTACATCTATGATAGTTGGAGGTAAACAATAAAATATAAACAAACACAGTCATGTGAAAAAAAGCTTAGAAACCTAAAGTGCTATGTACTATCAGGTATCATCAGCAAATAGATAATAATCTCCTGTGCAAGTATTAACAAAAGACTTCTTAATTTTTCCACCCCTCCTAAAACCGAAATCTTTACAGGCCAAATGTCTCTTGATTTCATTGCTATACTTGGTAAGTACAACATAAGTGGAGGCATTTTCATCTATATTTTTACATACAGTTTTTTTCAAAGTACAGTTGATTCTTGGACAACACAGGTTTGGAACAACACAACTATGAAGGTCCATTTACACATGGATTTTTTTCAATAAAAACCTACTACAGTGCTATCAATACACGGTATCAATATCAACATCAATATCAATATCAACAGCTATCAGTATCAACAGCTGGTTGAATCTGCGACACAGAATTGTGGATATGGGAGAACGGAATAAATTATACTCAAATTAACTACACAAAATGTTGGTGCCCCCAGCCTCAATGTGTTTAAGGGTCACCTGTACACAGCTCCATTTGAAGAGTCTGGGTGAAACTCAAGTACTATTCTTAGTATTCTGGAAAGGTAAATTAACCCTTAATGTGAAAGGGTAAATTAGGAGTCCCATAAAGAAATTTGCTAAGGAGATATAGAAAATACTGGAGAACCAGTTGTTTTACTTAATACCATGTACACAAATAAGGCTGACAATTATAAATAAGTGGCACCATTAAAATATCAGTGGCAAAATTCTTATCAGGAAATTTTTTTATTATTCAGGTTAATAAATATACTTGAAAATAAAAAGAGAAATTCTTATTACAAATAAATATATAATGTATTTAACTGATTTGCCTACACGAATGAACTCAATAAAAGATGTTTTAATCACAATTTCATGTCTTTCCACTTAAAAGATCATTTAATGTTATAGCATTTAGCCTTCAAATAGTCACAAAAGAATGTCAGACTCACCCTGATAGTGCTGCCGATGACTTCCATTACCTTGCCTCGATACCACATAGTATCTGATCCCCTTACTGCACAAGCTTCTCCCTTTTTCCAGAAATAAGGCTCCAAAAGACCAAGGCATTTTAAATTACTTTGAATTTCATCCATCATTTTTGTTAGTTCAAATTCTGAAGAAATTATTAAAAATAGAAAGCATTTAGGAAAAATTCCCTACCATTCTCAAATGAAGTCATCATCAAACTTCAGTTACTATACCACGTGTGTGTGTTAGTCCCTCAGTTGTGTCCGACTCTTTATAATCCCATGGACTATAGCCTGCCAGGCTCCTCCATCCATGGGATTCTCCAGGCCAGAATACTGGAGTGGGTTGCCAAGTTCCTTCTCCAGGGGATCTTCCTGACCCAGGGATCACACCTGGGTCTTCCACATTGCAGGCAGATTCTTTACCATCTGAGCCACCAGGGAAGTCCCACTTCACCACTTAGATAACATTGAAAGGAATTAAAATCAGTCCCTACATAATAGAACTTTAATACAAATCTAATTCGGTCAGTAACTTCTCTATGTTTCAAAACATACTACTGACTAACAACATGTAAATTATTATTCTGATCTCTGGTTATAAATGCAAGCATTATTTTGGAAGTGCAAAAATCCGTAAAACTCTAAACACATACCAGATAGCCCTAATATAAAAGAACTAGTGCTTTAAGTTAACATCATTTTGACAGCACACCTAAGTGAAACAGAACACAAGTTATATGTTATTTGATGCTTAGATACAGCGTAATACTGCAGGTATAAAATTAAAATTCTAATACAGCTACTTCCGATTAACTGGCTCATTATTTCCACAATAAATATAGATCCCCATAACTTATACCAGAAAGGGTAAGCTCTGGTGTCAGTTCCTGTAACAGTTCAGCTGTGAGTTCTTAAATATAAGGCTCAGTATTGGGGAGGGGCTTCCCTGGTGGTCCAGAGGTTAAGACTCTGCCCTTCCAATGTACGGGGCATGGGTTCAATCCTTGGCTGGGGAATTAATATCCAACATACACTCCAGGGTGGCCAAAAAAAAAAAAAAAAAAAGCCCAACTCTCAGTCTGTTCTTCTATAAACTAGGTGTAATAGTGCTAACCCACATTATCAGTATCAGGGGATTGGATGGAGGGCATCTGGCAACCAGTTCTACCTATGATTATTTGTACACATCAAGAAAGTTTCTGGGTTAAGTACTATTGCTAGAGGTCTGAAACACTACTCACTTCTAGAATTGCCAATTACACAGATTTAGTCTGGTTCTCAAATTAAAAAACAATATTTAGGACTTTAACAAATGAGACAAAAAATTTCAACAAATTCATAGCCCCCATACCTCTCTCCATAGGTGGACTTACTATGAAGCTAACAGAGTTTAAGTCCTGTGAAAGCTAGAGTTGCTGTGAGTTATTGAGTGTTCTGGACACAATCAGGTTGTAGAAAGAAGTGTGAGCACATAAGTCTAAAGAGGTTTCAGGGACCACCTAAATATCAAATGGCCCTGAATCTCCAGTCATTGACTATGATTTCTTTTCTCATTCTAAATGAATTCAAACTTTTGTATTCTTTTTTCTTAGCCTACAAACTTGTTTAAAGGAACCACCTCCATGCTCATCTTAGGCCCAACGTTTATCCATTCCCAATGTCTCAATGATTTTCATGTGCTGGGCATTGTGAAAAGCACTTTTTGTATATTGCATTCAATCCTCACAATAACTCAGTGAATGAAAATAAGGTTCAGAAAGGTTAAATATCTACCCAAGCTATTTCAATCCATGTGGATCTTACTAGAGAATTCCCTAGTGGTAAAAGCAATGATTTTTACAGAATAATCCTATATAAAGTGAAAGTTCTTACCTGATAATTTAGGTACCACAAATATAGTTCCATCATCAGCAATGCAGCTGACTACTGCCTCAAATACTTTCTGGTTAGGAATAGCTGGTGGTTTATAGCATCCAGTGGTTCTTGGCTCTAGAATTTTCTCCCTAAATTCAGTCACCTTGGGTTCACTGATACCAACAGCAGCTTTCTTGTCAGGGTCAGAGTTAATCTTAATACACTTAGTAACCACTGATTCTCCTTGTTCCTGGGGGATTTCCAGAGACTTCTGGGATAATGAATGGCTATTATCTAATTTATTAATTCTGTAACATGCAAGAAAGAATAATATATCCAACCATGAGCAAATAAAAATATTCTGGGAAAACAATATAAAAAGAATCATTCAAATATACTTGAAATGTAAAGAAAACATTTTGCTCTAGTTTAGGAGATTCTAATTTGTTACATAAAAATGAGCACAGTTTAAGTTGTAATGAGAACTATTTTACATTATGAATGCGCTTGTTGAGAATAAAGCAATAGAATTTCACTTAAATGCGTTAAATTACCATCTGATATTTACATGCTATTCTCTCTTAAAATCTTCTATTACATATATCTCAAGTACCACACAATTAATTAGTTGTTACTGGGAAATACAACAACTTCAAGTTGATTTTAATTTAGCCCAAAGGCAGATCAATACATGTGGCAAGTTAACAACATTCATAAAATAATATAAAGATAATAAGTCCCTTAAAAACAGTTTTCTCATATTATTCAGATATTAAGTATTAGTGGTAACATGCTATATTCACTGATAATTGTTTTACTTCCTGTTATTCTCTTCCAATTAAAAAAACCTACAAAAATATCCTAGAAGGAAATACAAACATTGTTGATGTTAGAAAAATTATAGATTTTTGTTTTTTCCATTTTCCTGTACTTTCTTCTAAAAGGAAATGAGCACTGATAAAACAGTTACGTAATTTCTCAACAAACATCCCCAGCCTTGAGATAGTAGTTTTACTGCCAAAAAATAGAAAAGAATGTTAAATTAGTGGCAGATACTGTTGGTAAAATTAACTTGCCCAGCACTTTTCACTTTATCATTTCCTGCAGCAAGGAACTGTGTTAGCCTGCAGTCAGTCAACACAAGACTAGCTGCAGAGCCTGGCTGCTTGCGAGGTCAGCATCTACTGCATTGGCCAAATACCTTGGGTTCTGCACTATTTCCGATCTCTCATTCTCTTTCCATTTCATTAAGATTGGGGTCCTGATCCAAGTAGGGTAAGAGAAAATAATCTAAGATGAAAAAAAGAGATCTGGCCACGAATGGCGGATGGTTGCTACCTAGAACATGTATTTACAACTCTAATCTACTTCTACCTCTAAAGGAAAGAGATAAAAAGAGGATATTAGGGCTACTACAGTTAATAGCCTGATCCTTCTCTTCTAGGACCAAGGTATTTAAACCCCAAACTTAGTACCTAAAAGGATCTTTACATGTATATATTGTTCAATTACTTTTGTTTTGCTACCCAATTCTACTCATTTTCTACCTATTTCACACAAATATATTTGATATAAACTTACCAGAATTTCTAACATAAAGTTTAAATATTTCTGTCTAAGCAAATGAGGTTAAAGAGCACAGATTTGGTACCCACTGTGTAATTCTCTTTTCCTTTGGTTTAAAGTGTAAACGCCAGAGCAAAGGGGAAAGTATAAAAGCAAAAATGTCAGTAGGGATTTAAACATTCAGCAAACTTGAGTGAATTTATTTGTAAGTTGGCTCCTCAGGGTTAAGTTATATATAATAAATCATTTTCAAGAACAAACAAGAGGCAATTCAGGTTGAGCACAGACAGATATCAAGATTTACACAGGCAAAGAAGCAGCATCCATCACAAAATATTTTTTAAAAACAGTCTATACCTTGTTTCTCTCAAAGCCAAACCCTTTTTAATCAAATATTTAGAAACATCAACACGCTCTCCTTTTTCATCTCTGCAGAAAATTTTCACAGGTAAGGGCCACGTTGTATTGTTTTCCTGCAGTGATTTAAGAGCAGAATAAATATGAGACTCAAAAATGCAACTTCTTATAAACATTACACTTTTCACAGGTGTTCCCTCCACATTTCTCCATGCCACAAAGAAAAATTTCCAACCAAGTAATTTTGATCTCTGAACACATCAGAGAGAAAATAGCATGGAAAAGAGTCAACAAAGAAAGACAGTTGTTTTATGAACTCTATCATGAACACCTCACAGTCAAGGTGAAGTTTACCAAAAAGAGGAGAAAAATGGATGACTGAAAACTTTTTTTTCCCATTCCAGGTTGAAGAGAGGAACACACCCTCAGTTACAAGCTCTCTATTCTCCTAAATTCTTTGTAAGTTATATAACTAAACTATTTTTACCCTGGTGTGCCTTTTTTTTCCTGTGAAAAGCCAAAGAAAGAACTACAAAACATATATTCTGCTTTCTGTGGAATTACAAAAGGGGGAAATACACACAGGAAAAATAAACATAAAATTACTTGTAAGAAAATTCTAATCGTTAATGCAATAAAATGGATCAAATTGCATTACTGCAATAATGTATCAAATTAAAAAAAGGTTAAGGAGGCAAGAAATATTTCTTAAGTGTTCTGAAAAGATTTATCCTATATATGTATCCTTTCTCAAATCCATATTCATACAAACACCTTTTAGACATACAGTTAATATGATTTCACTAGAAGCCTAACTTTCCAATTTGTAAAGAATATAAAAAATTCCCAAACGGCATTAACTTGAAGACCAAAAAAAGGTTGCAAAAAAATGTCCAAACAGGAAATTCTCTGATGGTCCAGCAGTTAGGACTCTGCACTTTCACTGCCAAGGGGCCCAGGTCTGACCTCTAGTCGGGGAACTAAGATCCCATGTGCCATGTAGCCAAGAAAAAAAACAAAACAAAAAAATCCCAATAGCTATTATTTTCTCAACAAAATAAATGGACCTGTACAAAATACCAATGAAATAACCAGTACATATCTATTCTACCTGTTCACCTTGTCACACACCTGTATGATAATGGTTGCTACAGCTCCAGTGAGGTACAATGAGAGGCAGTCACAGGCTGTCGCTGTCCACTTGTCACTCCCACCTGTTGGTCTAAAACAAAAAAATGATACCTTGTCTTACCACAAATAGTATAGGATAAAGAAACCATAAAAGAACCATTATATACATATATATTTGAATCAACAACATACGTAGTGAGAAATCAATTTAAACATGGCTTTGTATTATTTTCTTAAATTTCTTCCCCATTTTCATAGCCTTTTGTTCATCCCTCTAGTCTCCTTACAGCCCAAATTACATGCTAAGTTATTTATATACATCTGCTCTGAGGCTGCACTGAGAACTCTTAAAATTTAAGTATGCTTTAAGTTTTCTAAAGCTATTATATACATTTCATATGTGCTGAAAAAAAGTGAAAGTTAGAAGTGTTAGTCACTCAGTCATGTCTGACTCTTTGTGACCTCATGAACTGTAGCCTGCCAGGGTACTCTGTCTGTGGTATTCTTCTGGCAAGAATACTGGAGTGGATTCCCTTCTCCAGGTGATCTTCCCGACCCGGGGCTAATTACACCATAAACTCAGAGAGCAGGGATATATGTTATGTGTACATACATTTGACCCTTGAACAATGTGGGGTTAGGGGTGCTGACCCTCCATGCAGTCAAAAACCTGCGTATAACTTTACAGCTGGCCCTCCATAAGGCAGTTCTGCACTCAGATACAATCAACCACAGATGCGTCACTAGTGCCAAACCACGTATAAGAGGACATGTGAAGTTTAAACCTGTGCTGTTCAAGGGGCCATCTGTATACTATGTGTTGTATGTTTTACATGTATTGTGTCTTAGTCCATCATATCTCCAATGCCTAGGATAGGTCACAGCACACAGAAGGCACACCAAAAATTCTTAATGGAAATACAAATAGAACAGCCCCTTTGTAGTAATGATTTCTCTGCCCAAATAGTTTTGGAAGATTTTTTCTGGAATTTAAAGCTAATATGAATTACTACTCATGAATACTAGCTTCATTTATAAAAAATTATTTTTAATATTCATGGTAAACAATGTTCAATAAATACTTGACAGATCAATGAAGAGCAGAATATCAATTTCATCATCTATTTTAGTTTGCAGAGTGGAAACTGAATGACTTTAGATGTTTCTAACCATCAAATCCATGTCCACAGAATAAACAAGTACCCTTGGAGGATGGCACGGCAATCCACTCCAGTATTCTTGCTTAGGGAATCCCATGGACAGAGTAGCCTGGTGGTCTACAGTCCATGGGGTCACAGGGTCAGCCACGACTGGAGTGACTTACCCAACATGCACCACTAAAGGGATATGGAGTTTCATCAGAGTTGCCCCATCCTCTGAGTAAAGAACCAATCTGGCCAATCCTTTTCACATTAGATGGTTTACGTGAGTGAACTAATGACATCAACTGTGTATGTAGTTTGACCAAATAGGATTTAGCAAAACTATTATGAAGCCCAAACAGTGCTCTTATCAGCTAAGAAACTTATATCATCAGTGACTTCTTGAATTAGTTATGGTTTTTTATGATGATATACAGGTAATATCAGTATACACACAACATTAAGGTTTTCTATGACCTATTATGAACATACATTTAAAAATATTAACTTTTGAACATCTTGCATGTTGCATGATGGACTCTGCATATAAGTTAAATTAAGCAGAGTGACAATATACAGCCTTGATGTACTCCTTTCCTAACCTGGAACCAGTCCGTTGTTCCATCATGTGAAATGCTGGGGTGCATGAAGCACAAGCTGGAATCAAGATTGCTGGGAGAAATATTAATAATCTCAGATATGCAGATGACACCACCCTTATGGCAGAAAGTGAAGAGGAACTAAAGAATCTCTTGATGAAAGTAAAAGAGGAGAGTGAAAAAGCTGGTTAAAGCTCAACATTCAGAAAACTAAGATCATGGCATCCGGTCCCATCACTTCATGGCAAATAGATGGGGAAATAATGGAAACAGTGACAGATTTTATTTTCTTGGGCTCAAAATCACTGCAGATGGTGACTGCAGCCATGAAATTAAAAGATGCTTGCTCCTTGGAAGAAAAGCTATGACAGACAAACCCAGACAGCATATTAAAAAGAAGAGACATCATTTTGCTGACAAAGGTCCGTCTTAATCAAAGCTATGGTTTTTTTAGTAGTCATGTATGAATGTGAGAGGTGGACCATAAAAAAGAAAGCTGAGGGCCACAGAATTGATGTCTTTGAACTGTGGTGTTGGAGAAGACTCTTGAGAGTCCCTTGGACTGCAAGGAGATCCAACCAGTCAATCCTAAAGAAAATCAGTCCGAATATTCGTTGAGAGGACTGATGCTGAAGCTGAAACTCCAATACTTTGGACACCTGATGGGAAGAAGAGACTCACTGGAAAAGGCCCTGATGCTGGGTAAGACTGGAAGGCAGGAGGAGAAGGGGAAGACAGAGGAGGAAACGGTTGGATGGCATCACCAACTTGATGGACATGAGTCTGAACAAGCTCTGGGAGTTGGTGATAGACAGGGAAGCCTGGTGTGCTGTAGTCCATGTGGTTGCAAAGAGTCAGACACAACTGAGTGACTGAACTGATGGAACTGCAAACTTAAAAATGGTAAACTTTATGTCAGTGTACACTTTACCACAATAAAAAGAAATCTATACAAAAAGATTTCTCAGAAGGGTAGTAAAACATAGCGGTTAGTATGCTGTTTCTAGAATTGGAACTCTCATAAACCCAGTTCAACAGTTAGATGTATTACTCTGGATTATAAAATATTTAACCTCTTGAAGACTCAATTTCCTTGTCTTTAAATAATACATTAGTCATAGCTTAAAGGTTTGTTGTGATGACTAAGTAAAATTATGCCTGTTAAGGCTATTAATACATGGTCCAGACATGCATAAGGCTATTATTCCACTCTTGAAATGGTGATATTCCACTGTAGTCCTTAAGTCATCTGATTCAAGGTGTCTACAGGAATGCATTCTCTACCATATTGGGTACGGTAAAGGGATTGATAGAATTCTGTTCTATCAATGAACAGAGGGTAGAGCCTCCACAACAAAGGGTAAAAGGACAGCATCAAGAAAGGTAGGAGAGGCAGAGACACATTCTTGCCAGGTAAAGACCCACACCCTAGCTGCTGCGATCCATAACCAGGAGGAATCACAAGATATGAGTCTCTTCTCTGAAGAGCCAGGGATTCGAGCTCTACATGAGACACCGAAACTCCTAGATTCTACACAGGACAGATTCCCAAAACACCTGGCTTTGAAATCCAACAGGGAATATGACCAGGAAAACTAGAGAAGAGCAGAGAACAGAAAAATTGCTCTTAAAGGGCCTGTGCCCAGACTCAACCTAAAAACAAGTGCAAAAACACCACAATGAACAGTGCAAGGACAACATATGAAGAGGACCGTCTTACTAAATCTTAAAGCATCTGCTGGAGAGACAGGAACCAGCTGGGATGTCTCGCAGGGATGGAGACACTGGCAGGAACTTTTTTTGTTATCTCTGCCTACCTTGTTCTCGCCAGCACTGGAAGTCGCCCTCTAACCTGTCAGCACCAACAGGTCTCCCATGCTGAAAGCCCTGCCCACTCCACTCCTGAGCCTCAGGTGGACCTCAGAGCCACCCAAACAACAGGTCTGTCCACCACTGCCCAGCTGCTGCTGCAGTCCTGCCACCACAGAAGGAGATACCCACAAAGGGGTCACCCCTAGAGTGCTGGGCTGTGGTGGCCAGGCAGGATCGTACCCCTGAGTCCCACTGGGCATCTCCTATATAAGGCCACTCTGCCAAGACTGGAAGAGACAACTGATTTACCTACTGTGTAGAAACAGACAGAGAACTAGGCAAAATGAGACAGGAATATGCTCTAACCAAAAGAATAAGATTAAAACATCAGAAAAAGAACTAAACAAAACAGAGATAAGCAATCTCCCTGATAGAGGCTGAAAAGTAATCATAAAGATGCTTACCAAACTCAGGCGAGGCTTCCCAGGGGGTGCTAGTGGTAAAAGAACCCACCTGCCAATGCAGGAGATACAAGAGACATGGGTTTGATCCCTGGGTTGGGAAGATCCCCTGGAGGAGAGCTTGGCAACCCACTCCAGTATTTTTGCCTGGAGAATCCCATGGACAGAGGAGCCTGACGGGCTGTAGTCCATGGGGTCGCAAAGAATTGGACACTACTGACGTGACTTAGTACACATGCAAACTCTGAAGAAGAACGGAAGAACACCATGAGAATGACAACAAAGAGACAGAAAGTTTAAGAAAGCACCAAACAGAAGT
Organism: Cervus elaphus; assembly: GCF_910594005.1. Taxonomy (NCBI): domain Eukaryota; kingdom Metazoa; phylum Chordata; class Mammalia; order Artiodactyla; family Cervidae; genus Cervus; species Cervus elaphus. The sequence goes on from NC_057844.1 coordinate 36,617,472, forward strand.
TGTAACTGAATGAAAAATGCACTAGAGGGGTTCAATAGCAGACTGGATGAGGATGAAGAGCGAATCAGCAAGCAGAAGACAAAGCAGTGGAACTCACCCAGAGAGAGCAACAAAGTGGGGAAAAAAAAAAAAGTGAAGATAACTTAAGGGACTTTGGAGGCAACAAGAAGTGGAATAACATTTGCATTATAGGACTCTGAAATGAAGAAGGAGAGAAAGGACCAGAAAAATTATTTGAAGATAAAGAGGCTAAAATTTCCCTAATCTGGGAAAGCAAACAGATACCCAGGTCTAGGAAACCCAAGAGAGTTCTAATAAGATGAACCTAAAGGATTACATCAAGACATATTATAATTTAAGTGGTAAAAGCTGAGGATAAAGAGAAAATCCTAAAAGCAGCAAGAGAAAAACATCTTGTTATGTATATGGGAATCCCCATAAGGCAGTGAGTAAACTTTTCAGCAGAAACTTTATTTTTTATTCCTATCTTCATTTGTGTCTCAAGTTTAACAGTTTGAATTCAATCTAGATACCTGTCATACTCACCTATCTCTATCTCCTTAATACCACCAAAGTTTATGTGCCTCGTATTTTTTCCTTCCTGCTTCCCAAAACCTTAAAATTAACTAGATCTTTAGGAAAATTTCAGAATATGTCAGCAAAATAAAAACAGATCAGAATCAAAAAAGAAAAATATTTAAAATCATATTCAGTAATGAGAAATTTTACTCAGCTAAAAACTACCTTATATCAACAAGAGAGCATTCCAAAGATAATCTTCCCATTGTCTTTAGGTTTTCTTGAAGTTCTCTTAAACAGTTAATGTTCACTACTAGTTCAACACCCACATCATACAGCAAGACCTATGAAAACAATAAGTTTAAGTATATGGAAAAATAATGCTTTAATTTTTTTTTGCAAACTGAAAAGCATAATAAAAATTGCATGAAAATACAAAATCCATTTACTTTCTTGATTATATTTTTAATTCTGCATTTACCTCTACCAATGTGTCTGTAACCATTCTGATGATCTGGCCCCTTCGCCACTGATTTTTATCTGGGATATTAACAGCACAGTGCATATCACTTTCCCATTTAACAGGTTCCCATTTTGAGTTTTCATAAGCAGCAATCATCTTTTCTCCTAAACTATGTAAAGAAAAGAATTTTTAACCTCTCTGAAACTTTCTTTTAATGTACAATTCTCTGACCTCCCCGCCCCCCCACCCCTTGTTCTATTCCAAACAAACTGGATGCCTCCTTCCTCCTTGAGCACCTGAGCACATTTCTACTGCAGGGTCTTGAACTAGCTCTTTCCTCTGCCTGACATGAGTTCCCCCCAGGCATCTGCAAGGCTCGCTTCCTCACTGCCTTGAGGATTTATCTCAAGTGTCACTGACTCTGTGAGGTCTTCCTGCCTAGCTGCTTTATTTTTCTTGTCTTCATCATCATTTCCTGCTGTAGGTAACTTTCTTTGTTCACTGTCATTCCCTCTACTAGAATGTAAGCTCCATGACTGCACAAACTTGTCCATGTTTTTATCACTATATCCCCAACAGCTATAATACTGGCTGTCAAATAATAGGTGCTTAATAAGCCTTTGTGGAATATAGAAATCTTAATACAATAAAAATAATCAGTTAATATATTATTTGTATACTGTTAACTAGTTTTTAAGTGACTATTTAGCGGAAATAATTTTGTACTTTTAAAATTCTGCATTTATTAGTTCTAGATCTTTGAAATAAAATACAGAAAAGAGAATAAACTATATGCACAATATGTTTTTCTTGGATGTTATACCTATGAAGCAAGTTTTCTGTTAATAACCACTGAACATAGATCTTCTCAGGAGACACTATATTGCAGATGTGCACAGGCAGTTCCTTATTATAAAGTGACTGCAGATCCTCACTAGGTAGAGATTTTGCAAATAGAGGATTTATTAAGTTGTTTACTTCATTTGAAATAATTTCTTCTGGAGAAGGATCCCATACTTCAATATGCTTTTTAGAATTATCTTTGAGGGTATATCTGAAAAAAAAAAAAAAAAAAAACCAACCCATTAGCAATATGAATAGTTTGCAAAATATTTATGTTTGTATTTGGTTAGATCTAGAGATGAACAAGTTTTAGTTATGATTCACTGCTTTGAAGTTTTGATATTAATGGCAATTTTAGTCTTTTTTAAAAAGAGTTCTTAATGACTAACAAAGGGCCAAAAGGAAAAAAACATGTAAAATCCAGGCTTTCTACTTTAAAAACAGTTTAAAATACCAAGTGTGCTAATAATTTAATCATTCCTTATTGATATTTTGTACTCACAAAAGAACAGAACTATTCAGGATTTTTTTGGGTAACTTGAATATTTCTCTTTGCCTAAAAGTTATCAAACTGTTTGTCAATGAGATACAAGTGGGAAACAATTGTTACTTTAAAATCTGTTAACAAGCAAAATTACTGAATTAAGTGATTAGAATGTTTAATTAATCTGAACAGTTCAGAGTCTAATCACAGATAATTAATGGCAAAATTTCTTCAAAGGAAAAATCTTAAGTTCTTTCATAATAAACTGGAGATTGTGCTAACCAGAGGGGCTAAGTTTTTCCTTCTTAATCTATTGGATAGTTTTCGGTCTTTATCTGACATGAACTCTGAGCCTAAACTAGCTACTCTTGCCTTCTTGAAATGTTCTCTTTCTTTGGTTCCTGGTTTTTCTCTAATCTCAGTTTCCTGATCTACCATTTTTCTGGGCTTCTCTCTCCTGTAAATGATAATGCTCAGAGTTGCATGTTCATCTATGGAGATTGAGATGATTGATGAAAATGATGGACTCATTTATCATGTATATGTTCACTCCCCATCTGAATCACCCAATCAGGTCTCTCTTGATGTTCCAGACCCTGATATTCATTCCTCTCATTCAACTAATATTTACTGGGTAATACTGTGAGCCAAGAGTTCTAGGTTCCAGAGATACAGCAGTGAACAAAATAAGCAGGGTCTAGTCCACCAGGATCTCATGGTATTATGATAGTGAGTGATTACATAATTACACAAAAAATAAATTACAAAGAACAAGGGCATAGGCCAATGAAATCTAACCTAGTCTTGGAGCTGGAGAAGGTTTCTCTGATTAAGTGACATTTTAAAAGGACAAGCAGAAGTTAGGGAGGCATTCCAGAAACCAAAGGAAAAATATGTAGCTTTGATATAGTAAAGCAATAGGACATGGCATGAACCTTGAAGCACACAGGGGACAGATTATTTGGGAAACATTGTTTTATTTTATAAAGGATAGTGTGCATGTATGATACAGGTGACCCCAACAGACAAGACTGTGGGACTTCACATTTCCTTTCTTCTTACTCCTTAGGTGCTCAGGGAAAACACTGATCAAGGGAAAATCATGTTCTAATTTGAGGACAGGCAACAGATACAATCCTCTGGAGGAGGGCAAGGCAGCCCACTCCAGTATTGTTGCCTGGAGAATCCCACGGACAGAGAAGCCTGGTGGACTACAGTCCATGGGGTCACAGAGAGTCGAACACAACTGAACAACTAACACACACAGAGAACAGATACAATGGAAACAGTAAGACTGGTTGTGGTCTGCAGGAACCAGCAATCTGGGTACTGAAGGGCAAGGAAACTGACTGGGGCTGCCAGGGTGGGTTTATAATAACTGGTTCCCTGGGAAGGTTTGCAAAGCAATGTGCCTCCCCTTCCTCTATTATTTTTAATCAGAGGACAACTGCTTTACAATGTTGTGTTGATTTCTGCCATACATCAACATGAATCAGCCGTAGGTATTCACATGTTCCCTCTGTCCTGAATCTCCCTCCCCTTCCGATCCCTCTAGTTTGTCACACAGCTCCAGGCTGAGCTCCCTGCACTATATAGAAACTTCCCATTACCAATCTATTTTACAAATAGTAATGTACATATTTCAATGCTACTCTCAATTTATCCCACCCTCTCCTTGCCCCACTATGTCCATAAGTCTGTTCATTGTGTCTGAGTCTCTATTCCTGCCCTGCAAATAGGTTCATTGGTACCATTTTTCTAGATTCCATATATATGTGATAATATACGGTATTTGTTTTTTTCTTTTCTGACTTACTTCACTCTGTGTAACAGGTTCTAGGTTCATCCACTTCACTACAACTGACTCAAATTCATTCCTTTTTATGGCTGAGTAATATTCCATTCTATATATGTACCACAACTTCTTTATCCATTTACCTGTTGACAGACATCTAGGTTACTTCGATGTCCTGGCTATTGTAAACAGTGCTGCAATGAACACTGGGGTACATTTTTCAATTATGGTTTTCTCAGGGTCTATGCCCAATAGTGGGACTGTTGGGTCATACAGCAGTTTCATTCCTAGTTTTTTAAGAAATTGCCATACTGTTCTCCATAGTGGCTGTATTAATTTACATTCCCACCATCATACAAGAGGAAAAGTTTCCCTTTTCTCCACATTCTCTCCAGCATTTACTGTTTGCAGATTTTCTGACGATGACCATTCTGATGGGTGTATGGTGACCTGACTGTAGTTTTGATTTGCATTTCTCTAATAATGAGCAATGTTGAGCTTTTTTTTGATATGTTTATTAGCCATCTGGATGTCTTCTTTGAGGAAATAAATGTCTGCTTAGGTCTTGTGCCCATTCTCTGATTAGGTTGTTTGTTTTTCTGATGTTGAACCGCATGAACTATTTGTGTATTTTGGAGATTAATCCTTTGTCAGTTGCTTCATTTGCAATTACTTTCTCCTCTTCTGAAGGTACTCTTTTCATCTTGTTTATGGTTTCCTTTGTTGTACAAAATCTTTCAAGTTTAATTAGGTCCCACTTGTTTATTTTTGTTTTTATTTCCATTACTGCAGGAGGTGGGTCATAGAGGATCTTGCCGTGATTTACATCAACATTTTCAAAAGTAAGTATTTTAACTTAAATTAGTTAAGATCACTGACTCCTACTCTCATTTTTTGGTCTAAGTATTCTAGGGGCTTGGCTAAGGGGAGTTGACTTTGAAACACATTTAGTTTGGATTTAGTGGGAAACAGTTTTGTGGTTAACCACCACTTCCCTGTGATGGCTACGCTACTGCTAGCCATCTTGGTATGGGAATGGATTCCAGAAATACTCCTAAGACCTTTAATATCACAACATGAAAATATAAAGCAAATATACCACTATGAGGAGGATGCTGGAGACAAACTATTTAATGAGTACAGTGAGCCACTATATGCCTATTAATCTGGTGTAACAGTGCTTCTTTTTTATACTTAAACATGTCCCAGTTTGGACAAGAATTAGGGTTACCCTACTAAAAAGTGAATTAAATCAAATCAAGATATTAATAAATATCAGTTTAAACTATATTAAAGATTCATTAAAATAAAACTTGAAGTGTCTTGAATATTATATACATAATGTATATATAATATATATATGTATATATAAGTAAATATTTTGCAGGTATAGTGATGTAACAGATTACAATCTCAAGAGATAACCCTTAATCCTGCAAAGAACAGGGCTTTGAGGAGAGCAGCTGTAAAAGGTGTGTTCCCTCCAGCAGTCCTTAAATCTTTACAGAATGACAAATCACCATATTCTGACTGACAGACCTGTTCCAGGAAGCCCTGACACTTGATGCAATGCAAAAAGGGGGTGCAAGCAGGCATCTTTAACACAAGCACAGGTGCCCATAGGAACCAGAAAAGTGACTAGAATGAGTGCAGTTGTGAGGGGGCACATTGTATGTAGGGAAGGGGAAACTTATGGGGAGCTTTCTTTTTTTTAGTTTATTTTATTGAAGTATAGGTGATTTACAATGTTATGTTAATTTCTGCCGTCCAGTAAAGTGATTCAGTTATACATATAATTTTTTCATATTCTTTTCATCATGGTTTATCCCAGGATATTGAATATAGGTCCCTGTGCTATACAGTAAGACCTTGTTTATCCATTCTATATATACTAGTTTACATCTGCTAATGTGGGGAGCTTTCTGTTTACAAATTTGGCACCAAATTCCACTTTGAAGAAAATGCCTGAGGCCAGTTGAGGCTCTCCAGTCATTGGTGGCTCAGATGGTAAAGAATCCACCTGCAATGTGGGAGACCTGGGTTTGATCCCTGGGTCGGGAAGATCCTCTGGAGCAGGGCATGGCAACCCACTCCAGTATTCTTGCCTGGAGAATCTCCACAGACAGAGGAGCCTGGCAGGCTACAGTCCATGGGGTTGCAAAGAATCAGACACAAGTGAGTGACTAAGCACAGCACACAATGTATATATAATACATAAAAGAAATAATAGTCACCTAAAATTAACTATGAGTTTTAGAAATTTACATGACACTACCAATAACTGAGCTATGGTTCTAAAAAAAACTTTAAAAAATTACCAATAAACAAATTTCAATCAACCACACTAGAGAAAAGACATTTACTTTTCTGTTCTCTCCAAAGGAAATATCACTAAATCTGCCATTTCACGTGGTAATCAGTATACAGTTAAAAAATCTGTAAAAGTATTTTACAGATGATTCTGAATTTTCTAATATTCGTAGTATTTGTCAACTTTTGAAAATCTGTAATTTGTTGATTTCTTTTAACAGTCTACATACATGTTATAATTTTGCATACTTTTCCTGAATTGGGGGCCTCCCAAATGTACAAATTTCAGGCTGACCCATGAACCTTGGATTTGCCTGTGAGGAGTACAAGGCTGAGCATTTGGGAGTGAAGAATCATGCCTGCCTCTCTCTTCACCTCCCTTCCTTAGCTACTGACACGCCTGCTCCTGAGGCTCCATCATATGAGCCCTGCGGTCCTCCGGCTAAGGGCATGACCCACCGCTCAACTGCACAGTGCTTTGCTTCCTGAGGATCCTCCCTCTGCTTTAGCAGCCACAGGACCTCACACGACATGCCCAAAGTGGGCGTCACCCCCACTCTGTGTGTCGCCTCCACTCTACCCACAAGCCTGGGTCCTGTTCTCAGCAGAAGTACCCAAGATGTCCTTCAGTAAGTCATTGAATAAGCAAATTATGATACAACCAGACAATGGAATATTATTCAGTGCTAAAAAGCAATGAGCTATCAAGCCAGAAAAAGACACAGAGGAACCTTAAAAGCAAATTACTAAATGAAAGAAGCCAATCTGAGAAGGCTACATATTGTATGATTCCATCGTGAAAAAGACAACTATGGAGGCGATAAAAAGATCAGTGTTTGCCATAAGCTAGAGGGGAGGGATGGAGAAGGAAATGGCAACCCACTCCAGTATTCTTGCCTAGAGAATCCTGTGGACAGAGGAGCCTGGTGGGCTGCTGTCCATGGGGTCTCACAGAAGCGGATGCGACTGAAGGACTTAGTATGCATGCATGCATTGGAGAAGAAAATGGCAACCCACTCCAGTATTCTTGCCTGGAGAATCCCAGGGACAGAGGAGCCTGGTGGGCTACAGTCCATGGGGTCGCACAGAGGCGGACATGACTGCAGTGACTTAGCAGCAGCAGCAGCAGAGGGGAGGGAAGAATGTTAGGCTCTCACAGATTTTCAGGACAGTGGAGATACTCTATATGACATTACAGTTGTATATTCAAGCCACTACATAATGTCCAAATCCACACAATATACATATAGTAACCCAAACTTTGGACTTTGATGATTCTGACATGTCAAAAGAGTTTCACTGTTCCTTGTAAATACACTACTTTCCTGCTTGATAACAGTGGGGAGGCTGTGTCTATGTGGCAGAAGCATAAAGGAATTCTGTACTTTCCACTCCATGTTCTGCACCTAAATTGGCTACAAAAAACAGTCTATTTAACAAAATAAAAAGGATAACAACCCTAAATATGAAACATGTAACTATAAAACATAAGGAGAATATACAGGAGAAAATCTTTACAACCTTGGCTTAGGCAAAGATTTCTCAGCTAAATACAAAGTGCCTGAATTATAAAAGAAAAAATTGCCAAACTGAACTTCAAACCCAGAACCTTCGGCTCTTTAAAAGACACCCTAAGAAGCCAGATTGGAAGAAAGTATTTGCAAAGTACATGCCTAATGAAAGACATGTCTAGAATATATAAAGAGCTCTCATATTTCAATAATAATAAGCAACAGTTTTTAAAAAGGGCAAAACATCTGAAAAGATACTTCACCAAAGAAGAGATACAGATGGCAAACAGCACATGTTAAGATCTTTAATGTCATTAAGGAAATTAAAATGAAAACCACTATACTCCTATAAGAAGGGCTAATATAAACATAAAATGACAAAACCAAGTGCTAGCAAGAATGGAGAACAATACAACTCTCATAAACATTCGGCAGGTTCTCATAAAGGTGGAAATAAATTTACCTTACAAACAGCAATTCTGCATACATACATATAGCTACACAAACACCTGTATGCAAATATTTACAGCAGCTTTATTCACGAAGTTTCCCCAAACTGGAAATAGCCCAAGTGTCCATCAATTGGTAAACATATAATATTATGGTGCACCCATACAATGGAATATGAGTAAGCAAAGCAATGAGAACTACCGGTGTAGGCAACATGACCTAATCTCAAAAGCATTATGCTAAATGGAAAGGTCGTTGTTGTTTAGTCACTCAGTTGTGTCCGACTCTTTGCACCCAAATGGAAAAGCGAGACACCAAAAGGCCAAGTATTATATGACTCCATTTATATGAAGGTGTGGAAAAGACAAAACTATGGAGACAGAAATTTGATCTGTAGCTGCCAAGGACTAGGTATGGAGGAAGGAGACTCACTACATAAAGAAACAAAGTGAACTTTGGGGAGTGATGGAAATAGTCTGCAACTTGACTGTAATGACAGCTGCATGATTATATGTGTTTATCAAAACTCATAACTCTACCTAAAAAGCGTGAACTTTTTTTATTGTGTATGTTATATATTTCAATAATCCTATGTAAAAAAAGAGAAAACTCAGTCCAATACATTTAAATATTACTTCTCCTTTGTCTCTCTCCTGTGCTTAGAACCTACAGTGGAAAAGGCCAGCCCTCTCTTCTACTTCTGGTTCCATCAGTGTTGGGTGGGGGTAGAGGCGGGGAGGAGGGAGGTAGAGCCAGACCACACACTGGCCATGTCACGGCAGACTTCTGCTGGGTGTCGCTGCTTCTCTGGCATACCCTGACAGGCATCACTGTGGGTGTACTCAAATACTGGCTTCCTTAAGGGATGTGTGATGGAGTTCTTCAGGAGATCCCTTAGGAGCCACTGCCCTGCACAAGTCCCTACCATAGAAGAACTGCTGTGTCCTGACTTCAACCCTCCAACCTTTCTTACCACCACTCTGCCCTTCTGCTTCTGGGTTGCCTCAACCACAGGCCTTTTAACCAGGACAGGCCTTTTAACCAGACCTGTCCTGGGTAAAAGCACAATGGTCAAGCCTGGTTCCCCTTCAAAGTATCCACTTGCACCCAGGAAAAATTCCTATTTCTCCAGATGAGAATGCAGGCTACTCTTACTATTTTGCTCACCCCTACCCTGCCGTTTCTCTTCCTGATCCTCTTCACAAACAGTTCAAGAGGCCACCTAAGGCAGACATCCCACCTAAAATAAAATGTCAGTCTCCTTTTCTCAGATGCACCCTTTATCTCCAGGAACCATTCTTGTTGTAGAGCCCCGTAGGAATGAAGAAAAAGCAACTCTACTCCCACCTAGACTAAAGACTCCAATTATTTTTTCTTCTCATTTTACTGACCCATTAATAGGGAAAGACTCCTGTCTATAGTCTAAGCAGATCTCCAATGGAGAATGATATGCCAGTTTCCCTTTTTGTGAACAGTGTTACATATAAACTAAAAATAAAAGTTTACAGGTCCACTTACCCTACTTCATAAGATGCTAGGCCCTCTTTGACTAGCTGGTCATTAATACTGGTGGGAATCATTCCAGGAGCACCAAGAAAATCAAAAAGTTCAACTAACAGCACATTATCTTCCAGAATTTCTGTAAAAATATTAAGACTAGTTTGGGGAAAGAAATAAATACATCACAAAATATACTAAATGAAGCAATTTTAAAAACCTGAGAACTTAATTTCCTTCATTTTGCATACATGAGGCCTCCTGCTCAATAATATCCGTTTCTCTCTAGGGGTAGACACATCACTTGTCATACATGAAAGAACTGCCAATGTTAATAAAATTTACATTTTAGGCTATTATGTACTATATTCTATAATAACCAAAAGCAGCTTGAAGCTTTTAGATTCAGAGAAAAACACAGTGACATACATTAATTGCAACAGCATTCTGTTGTGGTTTTAAACTGTTTTACTGGATTCTGCCAAGTTCCAGAGTGCAAAAGATATAAATAAAAATTAATCCAGGCCAGTGCTTATTTGTGAAGCTTTACAGCTTTTCTAAGGATGACACACACACGTGTGCATGCACACACACACACAGAACACGAAGTTTCAAACAACAAAAACTCAACCCAGAGCATTAATTGGAATTTCCCCCCCTCCTGTTTTTAGGACAAACCATCTAACTTTTTACCTGCTTATTAGGCCTATTTCCTAAACGAAACAGGGAGTCAGCTTAGGGTAAAGTTACATCTCATGTGCCTATTTGCTTATTTTGCGCACAGAGAGGTTCTCTGTACACACCTGAAGGAGTGAGAGAAATTTCTTTAAGAAACACACACTTCTATGCATTGAGATAGGCTAATGCATTGAGATTGGCAGGTGAGATCGGCAGGTGCAAAGAGAATGATGATTCCAAATGAAAAGATAAACTATTATCAGCAGTAACATCCTACATTGCCTAGCCATAAGAATACTTGTTGGAAGGCTTTTTCCCCCCAAGAATTTAAAAATCATCCCTGACTACTTTTTAATGGACCAGATATATTATCTAGAAACAAAATGCTAAGCAACTCGGAACCTTCAGTAAAGTCCAAGCTCCTCACTTTTCATCTTCTATGTTCCCCTTAGCACTTTGATTTCATACTTTCCTTGCACAAGTTCTTTATTCCAGAGGGCCAACTTTCCCTGTGTTCCATACCTTTACTATCTTACCTGCTCTGCTCCTAATTAAATGTCCTTTGCTTTATAAGATAACAACATATACTGATCTCATCACTGTGCAGGTTGATAGGGAAAGATGTTTTAGGTCAAGTGGGGCCTTCTGTCACTCCTTAAATCAAATACACTACACTTGTGCTCAGATATTATTGGCATAACAATTAACTGAGAATGAAAAAGGGAGAGTCAAGAAAGAAATCTGAGTTAAATCTTCATGGATTAGCCTTGGGAGGAGACATTAAACAAAGCAGCTATAAACCAATGAAATAAAATACCAAGAGGAAAGCTAAAAGGACAATTAAAGCACTTTAAAGTTAGAGCCAGTTCATTAGAAAAGACCCTGATGCCGGGAAAAACTGAGGGCAGGAGGAGAAGGGGAGGACAGAGGATGAGCTGGTTGGATGGCATCACCGACTCAATGGACATGAGTTTGAGCAAGATCAGGGAGATGGTGAAGGACAGGGAGGACTGGCATGTTGTAGTCCATGGGATTGCAAAGAGTTGAACACAACTGAGTGACTGAACAATGACAAAGTCAGCTCAAGTTACTCAGGACTAAAAGACCCTTAATTTACTACTTATATTACAGAAGCCAGACAAAAAATTCTATAGACTAAGGGTACAACTTCTATAATCATATTCCTCTTCTACAGAACTACTGCATCAGAATAACATCTTATACAAAGTGAATTAACACATTCTAGGTTATAACTAAATAATTAAATCATTTCTAGGTTATGTGGCCTTGAGCAACTGATCTCTAAGCTTCAATTTCTTCATTATAAAACAGTCTAATAATCTCATGATGTTTTGAGTTTGCTAAATGAAAATGAAAAAGTAGATATCATAAAAAGGGCCTTTGAAAGTGCCATATAAGTCAAACCTAAGTAAACATAGTTGTATATATCCTGCACTAGTACTGCTCAGATCAACACAGCCAATGTCAGTCACAGCTTTGGAAAAGATCAAAATCTCTGATAACAGCAGCTTTCGAATCCTCCATCCAAATCCCTTGGGGTCATACATGTTTCACAATTCTTCAAACTGAGAAAAGCTATACAGAATACATACTTATCACTTTCTAATACCCCCAGAAATTCTGAGGCAGCAATCATGACTATCCTGAAGTAGACTATATGATGAATACTCACTATAAGGGAGATCAATATTAGATCTTCATGTAAACTCAGGTTTTGCCACTAAACTTGTTGAATTACAAAACTGAGGGCTAGAGCTTAGCCTGTGTATCAGACTCAAACTGTTTCAAAGATAAATAATTTTTTCCAAAATAAGCTGAGAACCTACAGTTAAATTCACCTGAGTCAAATAAAGCAAAAACTATTTTCTAGTTATCTCCCATTTCCCTTCGCTTTCCCGCAAATTGATGAGGGACAGACTGGCACAAAGGCAAAGAGAAATAAGAGAAGTTAACTCCTGACTTTAGGGTTTTCAAGAAGACATGCTAAGGATGACTTGATCTTCAGTGGAAATTTGCCTCATGTGCTGATTTTAGGTTCTTGGGCCTGCAGAAGATATTATTCCATTGTCCTCAGTTCTCAATAAATGTTCCTTTTCACAGCTCATAATGACAACACACTGAAATTATAAGATCTGAAAAATGTTATATATTATACTCTTAGTCCTATTTAAGATTATGATCACATGGCACCCAATAAAAATGAAGAAAGCTTACTAATGATGGAACATGTCATAAACTTATCTTGAGTCTTTTCTTCAAATTTTTCTTTAGCATCTTTTGACCACTGCACTGTCCCTTTATATGGTTCAATATAGGCCAGCTTACATTTAATTGCCTAGGTCAAACAAAATTGCATCATTAAGAAAGTAATGTTAACTTACAGTTATTTTAGAATTCAAGTGTTAAATGTGTACAAAACCAAACTTTGCATTTGAATTTAATACATATTTAGTAAACAAATGTCCAAAGATCTCTCTAATAATACTTATAAATGCAAACAGCTGGAATCAACAGAGTATGGGATTATGAGGTACAAACTATTACATATAAAATAAGCTACAAGGATATATTGAACAACACAGGAAATATAGCCAATATTTTATAACTATAAATGAAGTATAACTTTAAAAAATTGTGACTCACTATATTGTACACTTGTAACTTGTATAATACTCTACACCAACTATATGTCAATTAAAAAAATAAAATTCCGAATAGCTTATTAAAAAATACCAAAACCAAAGATGAAACAAAAATCCCCAGAGTACTTTGCTGAATGAACCATTTTATACTCAGATACTGGAATAATAAGCATCCACTTAAAGAACTGCAGATTTTAATACTACAATACATTGTTAAATGAAAATGCAGGTTATAGGACTATATATAGTCTTATAATTGTTAAAAACACAGAAGATGCATCTTGGAAGTATATATATCAAAAATACCGAATAATTCTGAATGATTCCTCCTCCATTTTATCATCTATATTTTCAAGTTTTTCCTGTATTATTTTATCCATTTTAAATGAAAAGTACTGCTTAACAACAATTCAAATACTAGGAGTATATAAATTAGGAAATAAGCCTCCTTAACCATACTTATCTTTGGGGAGTAGGATTCCAAGAGAAGGGTAAGTTTTTTACTTATCCTTCCAGACATCTTTCTCTTGCACATGTTACACATACTTAAACGTAAATGGGATCACAGTGAAACCACTTCTGTAATGACTTTTTTCACATAATACATCATATTCTTATCACATTGTACAGTTATTTCAAAATAATACATTAAAGGCTGCAGACCAGTAAGTACTTACAAAAACACACATATTATACACATAATTATAATTAATGCTTATCTGCTAAGATACATATTATTTCTTAAATAGTAACTACAGAAACTCTGATAGCCCATGAGTTAGAAATTATTTACAGGAAAACTGTAGTTAAAAGAACATTTCTACAGTAAAAATAACTTCAAAACTCCTTTCATGTTTGTACTGATATTCTAAACCTATGATTCACAGTAAGCAGATTACCTTCTCTGCAGGATTCAGAAACTCATCCTTTATCTTACGCATGTCTTTAAGTGTTATTTTTGCTGTATTGCCAAAGTCCACATATTTAACTTCAACTTCACGATGTCCAGGCAATCCTTCAAAAATTATGAAACTGGAAATCACAAACTTGGAAAAAACATTATCTGGCAAAGTTTAGACTGATCTACAATCAACTAGAATATCTTTATGTTTAACATACAAACTTAACATTTTTTTAATGTAAAAAATATTTCTAATATTTTCTCACAAAACCAACCATAATATATTGTTGGTTCAGACTTGGTGAATGAGAAACTAACAATTTAAAGATATCAAAAGATAACCAAAATCAGGGATAACAAAGTCATCCAATGCTATGTGTTACAGCCTAAAAGTTAAGAATTAGATCTGGAGTTAAGACACTTAAATGACATGTGACTGTGAGGAAATCTAATTAATATCTCTAAGATACTACCCTGAGCAAATTACTTTTTTCTCTCAGCCTCATTATTTCACCTGTAGAGTGGGTGCACCAACAGAGTCAGATCTTAAGATTGTTTTTGATGATTCACCTACTTAAAATACACTTTGCAAAGCACCAAACACAAACTAAGCATTTAATGTTTGTTAGTCAACATAGGTAATTAAGCAAGGCAAGAAACTTAATGATCAAGGCACAGATTGATTCATATAATAATATCTAATAGTGAAACTTTAAAAATTATCTGTAGATATTGTGAAAAATGAGCAGAAACAGACCTCTATGGCAAACTAGTTTTCATATTTTAGAGATACCAGAGAAATCTCTGGAACATTCAAATAGACTGAAGCATGAATAAAGATCTATCTTTTTATAAACACTCATTTTGAGTGTTTAGCTCCTCTAAGCACATGTGTATACAGTGCTACAAAACTTTTTGCCATTACTTTCAAATTTATAAACTTCTACAGAATACAATTTCAAAATGGAAAAAGTTCAGGTATTCTCTGCTCCTAAGGAGAAGTGAAAGCAAATGGAACACCACCAGTACTACCTAAGATGGCACTCAAGCAGAGTCTGAAAAGACGTATGTACCTCAAGTTTAAGGTAAAGAGTTGAGGAAAATGCTCCATCAGAGTAAACCTAAAAAGTAAATGGAATTCAGAAAACTAGCAGCTGAATCTAGGAAAACAAGTGACACAACTCCCCAGAATAACAACAGTGTAGTAAGCCTAAATGACAAGCAAGTCTACAAGGAGCAAGTGATGGAATGATATTTTCACTGTTACAAAAGAAAAAATCAAACCAACATTATGTGAAAAGTCTTATCATGTAGAAAATTGTTTTAAACTATTAGGAAAATGTAGCCATAATTTTTTTTTAAAAAGTGAAAAATTGATGGAATTATCAACTCAGAATTAAAGCTATACTTTATGGAATAGCACTGAAAATACTTGCACACAATATGAATTTAACTAAAAACTGTGATATAACTATGGAGGAGAGAGTGGCGACAAAACAGCTGTAAGAAAACTAAAACTCATCTAATACATTTACTACCTAAGAGTGAAGTATCTACAAAGTATTACACATTATTTAGAAGAAATAACGGATAAATGACAAAAGAAAGCCAAAAGAATTAAAAGTATCTGTCTTTTCAGTAGAGATTGGAGTATGTGTAGGTCATTTAGAACTATTTTTTAAATAAGGCAAATGTTAGAAAACAAAATAATGGTTAAAGTCCTAGTCAAATCAAATGAAATCCAAGGAGCCAGAGGTTCATCTATCAACATTATCACTAGCTTTCTAAAGCTAGATGACAGAGCAAAATTGTAAGATCAGATAATGATTTAATTAATTTAATTAATGATTTAATTTGCACTGACTCAAATGATATCAATTTTTATTTTTTTATTATTTTTTTAAAAATTTTTTTAAATTTTTTAAATTTTTTTATTAGTTGGAGGCTAATTACTTCACAACATTTCAGTGGGTTTTGTCATACATTGATATGAATCAGCCACAGATTTACACGTATTCCCCATCCCGAACCCCCCTCCCACCTCCCTCTCCACCCGATTCCTCTGGGTCTTCCCAGTGCACCAGGCCCGAGCACTTGTCTCATGCATCCCACCTGGGCTGGATATCAATTTTTAAATGAAACATCTCCCTGAGGAAATAGGGTGCAATTTCCTACCAATAACTTTTGCTCGGTACCAAATTCCATCTTCAAATTTAGCGACACAGGCTTGATCTTGAACTGGACAGAGGATTTCCAGATTTTCTGCATCTTCACTTTTATAGAATTCCTCAATTCCCTTTAATAGAAATAAAAAATCCAGGCTCTCTATCTAAGAAAGAGAGATTAAAGCAGGGATTACAGCATTATAGTTTCATAGAAACTTAAAATTTAAATGTTCCATGTATTATAGGCACTGCTCATAAAATGATCAAATATTAGAACCAAATTAGACATAAGCAGTCATGTAATTTATGTTTGAAATATTCTGCTACAAAAGTAGTATATAAAAATTAACATATATAAGACATAACAAAAATTTATAAAAATCACAGTCTTCCAGATATCTTAAGATATCCTTCCAGATTTTTTTCTTTTTTTGGCTGTGCCATGCAGCATGTTAGAACTTACTTCCCTGATCAGGGACTGAACCTGAGCCCATAGCAGTAAAAGCACCAAGTCCTAACCATCAGACCACCAGAGAACTCTTGCTTCTAGATCTTTTTCTAAACACACTTTCCATGTTTTTTTTTTTTTTTTAACCAAAAATCAGACCATGCCTCACAATTTGATAATCTGCATTTTCCTATCAATTCTCACATTCTCTGCTTCAGCAAGTGCTCCTATTAGTACTTTTAAACCATATTATATTTCCCTAACTGACCAACTGTGGTGTTGGAAAAGACACTTGAGAGGCCCTGGACTGCAAGGAGATCAAACCAGTCAATCTTAAAGGAAATCATTTGAATATTAATTGGAAGGATTGATGCTGAAGCTGAAGCTCCAATACTTTGGACACCTGATGCAAAGGGCTGACTCATTAGAAAAGACCCTAATGCTGGGAAAGATTGAAGGCAGGAGGAGAAGGGGACGAGAGAGAAGGAGATGGTTAGCTGGTTGGTATCACCGACTCGATGGACATGAGTTTGAGCAAGCTCCAGGAGTTGGTGATAGACAGAGAAGCCTGGCATGCTGCAGTCCATGGGATCGCAAAGAGTTGGACATGACTGAGTAATTGAACTGAATTGACCAAACCCAGTAGCCAATCTGACTACTTATTATGTTTGGTCATCTATATAAGTCTTATAAATTAGTGTAGTGTTCTCTTATTTGGGGCTTGAGGCTTTTATTTATTTATTTTCCATTTATTTTTATTAGTTGGAGGCTAATTACTTTACAATAGTGTAGTGGTTTTTGCCATACATTGACATGAATCAGCCATGGATTTACATGTATTCCCCATCCCGATCCCCTCTCCCACCTCCCATGATCCTGTCTTGTTAAAGATAGTCTGCTATTTTTCTGTAGAAAGCCTCATCTTCTGGATTTATGTGGTTATGTCTTCATCCTATTATTTCCCTTCTTCCTCCACTGAGTTAGGGTATATGCCCTGAATTTCCTCAAAACAGAAAGTTGTATCTACAAGTTTGATGGATTCAAGCCAAATCTTTTGGCTAGAATACATGACAGTTGCAACACATCAGAAGACAGCATTACTCACTGTTAGTAAGCTAAGATTCATCTATGGAATGGTGTGGCAACTTTCATCCCTTCTCTACACAGTTAATGTTTCCCTTGTGATCACCAAGTAATTCATGTATGCTACTTTGCCATTGTATGAATGTCTAATTTCCCATTAGCCATCCATCTAATGGTTTTAAACTGAACTGATAAATCTTTAAATCAGTAATTTCAGTAGTTTGTGAAAAGACTTCATCATTCAGTAGAGGTTTACTTTATTAAACAGGATTATCTGGTTACTTTAAAACACAGTTCCTGAAGTTCCTATACTAAAACATAGTTACTAAAACAAAACCAAGGACAACTGTTTATCTCTCCAAATACTAATTCTTAAAGTTAAAAAGTATTTTAAAAACCATCTCAAATGGTCAAAAAATGAGGTTTTTCTCTTTTGTGAGTGCAACAATGCAAGTGGAAATTTTCTGAAATTTTTGTTATTTCATTAAAAATTTTTAAAACTATTTAAAGCCTTCTAAACCTTTATTTCTAAGTAGGTAGTATTCATATTCCTCCACTAACAGGCTATCCAAAGGGAACACTGAAATATTCAACAGACAAGTGACAGGAGCAAAATTGCAGAATCTGAAGCTCCAAGCTCTCATTTCCTCATAGAAACACTGAAAAAATGAGAAACCATCTGAACCAACTTTGTTAGGGCTCTGGAAAACAGTTAAGGCTTACAGCATTGAAGCAAACACCCAATTAAACTTTCAGCATTCAAGGAAGTCAACATAAACACTTGTCAAACACAAGCTAAAAGAACACAGACACTTCAGAGATCACACACAAGCAATAGTACTTGCAAGAACAGTTTGAAAAAGTCTCAAAAGAAAAAAACTACCACAGTTTTCAACAATTTAAAACAAATCCAGTTATGCATGGGTGCATGTGTGTGGGGGCTATCTGATTTTCAGAGTTTTACTGTATTATAATAGTTGATGCCTAATTTTCAACAAGAAATCAGAAGACATACAAAGAAATAGGGAAACATGGCTCATTCCAAGTAACAAAATTCAGTTCAGTTCAGTCGCTCAGTCGTGTCCGACTCTCTGTGACCCCATGAACCACAGCACGCCAGGCCTCCCTGTCCATCACCAACTCCCAGAGTTTACCCAAACTCATGTCCATTGAGTCAGTGATGCCATCTGACCATCTCATCCTCTGTCGTCCCCTTTCCTCCTGCCTTCAATCTTTCCCAACATCAGGGTCTTTTCAAATGAGTCAGCTATTCACATCAGGTGGCCAAAATACTGGAGTTTCAGCTTTAATATCAGTTCCTTCCAATGAACACCCAGGACCAATTTCCCTTAGGATGGACTGGTTGGATCTTCCTGCAGTCCAAGGGACTCTCAAGAGTCTTCTCCAACACCACAGTTCAAAAGCATCAATTCTTCTGTGCTCGGCTCTCTTTATAGTCCAACTCTCACACCCATACATGACCACTGGAAAAGTAAACAGACAGAAATCAGCCCTTAGGAAGTCCAGATAGTGGATTTACTAGACAAAGAATTTAGAACTGTCTTAAATATGCTCAAAGAGCTAAAAGAAAAGATAGACAAGGAACTAGAGAGAACAAGGAAAACAATATAGGATCAAAACTAAAATACCAACAGATAGTAATTATAAAAAGGAATCAAATTCTGGAACTGAAAGTACAGTAACTGAAACAAAAAATACTCTGGAAAGGTTAAACAGCAGATTTGAGCAGCCACAAGAAAGAATCAGTGAACTTGAATATAGGACAATTGAAATAGTGAGAAACAGAAAGAAAAAAAGAATTAAGTGAACAGAGACCAAGATATTTGTGGGATATCATCAATCACACCAATATATGCATTATAGGAGTCCCAGAAAAATGAGAGAGAAAGAAAGGAACAGAAAGATTATCTGAAGAAATAACGACCAACAACTTCCCAAATTTGATGACATACACAAATCTACAAATCCAATCAGCTAAGTATTACGGGATGATTTACATCTCTCCCGGAAAGATACATTGGAGCTGTAACCCCCAGAAACTCAAAACATGACCTTATTTGGAGACAGAGTATTTATAAACAAGTTAAAATGAGGTCGTTAAAGTAGGTCAAAGAAAGGCAATGCCAAAGAATGCTCAAACAAATGCACAATTGCACTCATCCCACATGCTAGTAAAGTAATGCTCAAAATTCTCCAAGCCAGGCTTCAACAATATGTGAACTGTGAACTTCCAGGTGTTCAAGCTGGCTTTAGAAAAGGCTGAAGAACCAGAGATCAAATTGCCAACATCCGTTGGAACATAGACAAAGCAAGAGAGTTCCAGAAAAACATATATTTCTGCTTTATTGACTATACCAAAGCCTTTGACTGTGTGGATCACAACAAACTGGAAAATTCTTCAAGAGATGGGAATACTAGGTCTGGTATTTGCTCTTGAGCAATCTGTATGCAGGTCAGGAAGCAACAGTTAGAACTGGACATGGAACAACAGACTGGTTCCAAATAGGAAAAGGAGTACGTCAAGGCTGTATGTTGTCACCATGCTTATTTAACTTATAAGCAGAGTACATCATGAGAAATGCTGGGCTGGAAGAAGCACAAGCTGGAATCAAGATTGCTGGGAGAAATATCAATAACCTCAGATATGCAGATGACACCACCCTTACGGCAGAAAGTGAAGAAGAACTAAAGAGCCTCTTGATGAAAGTGAAATAGGAAAGTGAAAAAGTTGGCTTAAAGCTCAACATTCAGAAAACTAAGATCATGGTATCTGGTCCCATTACTTCATGGCAAATAGATGGGGAAACAGTGGCAGACTTTACTTTTGTGGGCTCCAAAATCTCTGCAGATGGTGACTGCAATCATGAAATTAAAAGATGCTTACTCCTTGGAAGAAAAGTTATGACCAACTTCAACAGCATATTAAAAAGTAGAGACATTACTTTGCCAACAAAGGTCCATTAGTCAAGGCTATGGTTTTTCCAGTAGTCATGTATGGATGTGAGAGTTGGACTATAAAGAAAGCTGAGTGCTGAAGAACTGATGCTTTTGAACTGTGGTGTTGGAGAAGACTCTTGAGAGTCCCTTGGACTGCAAGGAGATCCAACCAGTCAATCCTAAAGGAAATCAATCCTGAATATTCATTGGAAGGACTGATGTTGAAGCTGAAACTCCAATAACTTTGGCTACCTGATGGAAAGAACTGACTCATTTGAAAAGACCCTGATGCTGGGAAAGACTGAAGGCAGGGGGAGAAGGGGACGACAGAAAACAAGATGGTTGGATGGCATCACCGACTCAATGGACATGAATTCGAGTAAACTTTGGAGTCGGTGATGGACAGGGAGGCCTGGTGTGCTGCAGTCCATGGGGTCACAAAGAGTCTGACACGACTGAGCGACTGAACTGAAAGCAGGTCTTAATCCAGTATGACTAGTTTCCTTATTCAGTTATCACTCAGTTGTGTCTGACTCCTTGTGACCCCATGGACTGCAGCATGCCAGGCTTCCCTGTCCATCACCAACTCCCGGAGCTTGCTCAGACTCATGTCCATTAAGTCAGTAACGCCATCCAACTATCTCATCCTCTGTCATCCCCTTCTCCTCTTGCCTTCAATCTTTCTTAGCATCAGGGTCTTTTTCCAATGAGTCTCTTCTTCCCATCAGGTGGCCAAAGTATTGGAGTTTCAGCTTTAGCATCAGTCTTTCCACTGAATATTCAGGACTGATTTCCAGTAGGATTGGCTGGTTTGATCTCCTTGCTGTCCAATGTGCTCTCAAGAGTCTTCTCCAACACATCAAAAGCATCAATTCTTTGGTGCTCAGCTTTCTGTTTACAGTCCACCTCTCACATTCATACATGACTACCGGAAAAACCATAGTTTTGACTAGATGGAACTTTACCAGCAAAGTAATGTCTCTGCTTTTTAATATGCTGTCTAGGTTGGTCATAGCTTTTCTTCCTAGGAGCAAGCGTCTTTCAATTTCATGGCTGGAAAAAAGGAGTAAAATTGGGCAAAGACACACACACATAGTAGAAGGCTCATAAAGATGAAGGTAGAAAACGGAGAGTAGTAGAAGCCACTGAACACCAATATTTTCCAGCTAACCACCAGCAATTAGGGCAAGAAGGCATGAAATAGATTCTCACTTATGACCTTCAGAAGGAACCAACACTACTAACAACTTGACCTCAATACCTCTAGACTTCAGAACTGTGAGACAATACTTACATTGTTTACTTTTATTATTTATTTATTTATTTCTCCATAAACTTACATTGTTTAAGCAACTTAATCAGTGGAACTTTCTTATGATACTCTAAGGAATGAATATAGATCTTGCAATGGTAAAGCAGGGTGCTGTTGTAATAAATACCTAACATTATGGGAGAAGCTTTGAAATTGGATTATGAGCAGAAAGAAGAGGAAGAATTATGAGGTACCTGAATGAAAAAAATCCATATTACCTTGGAAAGATTATTGGTAGAAATATGGATGCTAAAGGTGCTTCTGGTGAGATTTCATAGAGAAATGAGGAATATGATACTGGAAACTGGAGGAAAGGAAATCCTTGTTACACAGGGGTAGAGAACTTGGATGAATTATACTGTACTGGGTAGAAAGTAGAACTGGATATTTAGCTGAGGAGATTGCTAAATAAAGTGTCAAAGTGTCAGCCTGGTTTCTCCTTGCTGCTTATAATAAAATGTGAGAAGAGAAAGATAAATTGAAGAATAAATTGTTAAACATGAAGGAACCAGAATCTGAAGATTTAGAAATTTCTTAGCCTATTTGTATTTCAAAAAATGAGAAAGCAAGCTCTGGAGAGACCACCAAGGGCATGACTGGATAGTGTCTGCTGAAGGGAATATGGATGTTATCATTTATGAAGCCAATCAATCAGCACCAAGATGTCCACCAAATTGTCCAAGCCAATCATCTCAGCAGAAATACTGCCAGACTGAACTGAAGGGGACAGAGGTGAGAGGAAATGAAGCGGAGAGGGGTGGTGGGCTTCTGAGATTCTACAGGCAGAAGAGATGTGACAGAGTGATCTGGTCATGAACATATGTTTCAAGAAAACGGAGGAGTGATTTCAAAGGTGATTCAGAGGCTCAAGTGTGTGCCACTGCTACTGCAGGCCCAGAGCACACAGACCTGAAACGCAGGGCTGTCTCCTCCTGTGTTCCAGGGATGGGGCCTCCTGTGTTTCATAGTTAGGACAACTCCTTAATTCCAATGGATGAGGCTGCTGCAGGGTTGAGGAAGAAGGGCCACACCCCAGGAGGACTGGAGGACAGAGCATCCAGCAGCTGAGGATTATTCTAAAGCTGTAAGATTCTAATGGAATTCTTCCTGCTAGGATTTGGACTTACTGTCTATTCTCACAGATTTAGAGATAGAGAGAAGTTCTGGCCTAGCTTCAATTAAAGAATTCTTACTTATACCTGATTAAGCTAATCAGAATTTAGTGATTTTATATGAGATTCTGGACTTAGACTTGATGCAAGATGATTACGATTTTTTTGGAACGTTGGGATGGGGTGACTGTATGTGAGGAGGAAATTTTTGATAGAGCAGAGAGTAGACTGGTTATAAATTGGTTTGAGTCCTCACCTCAAAATATACTGAAGTTCTAACCACCTCCCCCAGGACCTCAGAATGTGTCCTTATTTGGAGATAGGGTTTTATAGATAGGATCAAGTTAAAATAAAAGTTTTAGGCTGGAATTAATTCAATATGACTGGTGTCTGTATTAAAAAGCTGAGACAGACAAGTTACACAGAGAGATTGCCATGTGAAGGAAGCAGAGACTGCAATGATGCAGCAGAAGCCAAGGAGTGCTAAAGATTGCCAGCGGATCACCAATCTAGTCCAGGGACATGGGACAAATCTCTGCTTCCCCTACCCCCCAACCTCAGAAGGAAGGAAGCAACTCTGCCAACACCCTGACATTAAACCTGTAAACTCCAGAACTGGGAGTCAATACATTTCTGCTTTTAAAACTACCTACTTTGTGGCATTGTGGGATCTTAGTTCCCCAACTAGGGATTGAATCCATCCCCTGCTAGTGAGAGAAGAGTCCTAATCAATCAATGAACCACCAGGGAATTCCTGCACTTTGTTATAGCAGGCTTAGAATGTTAATATACTCAAAAAACCCAAGTTAGGACAAATTCAAAGAAAGACACACTAGATGCATGATGAACAAACTGTCAATAGCCATAAAATGAGAATTGTGAAAGCAGCAAGAGAAAAGTGACTTGTCAGATATAAGGGATCATCAATAAGATGATCAGCGCATTTTTCATCAGAAACCTTGGAGGTCAGAATGTAATCAGAAGATACACTTAAAAGAGCTAAAGAAAGAATTGTGAACTGAGAATTATAGATCCAGCAAGACTATCCTTCAAAAATGAGGGAGTAATAAGCCATTCACAGATAAAAAGAGGTAAGGAAGTTCACTACCACCAGACCTGCCTTATAAAAAAGGCTACAGGGAGTCCTTCAGAAGGAAATGAAAGGATGCTAGAGCATAACGTAAATTCATATTAAGATATACATATCTGTGATTAACATAAACACACAAATATGAAAGCCAGTATTATTAACTTTGGTTTCTAACTCTACTTTCATTTTCTACAAGATTTAAAAGACAAATGCACACAAATAATTATAAGTCCACATTATTGAGTATTTGATGTACAAAGATTAATTTTTGAGATTGGTATTATTTAAAAGGGAAATGGAGCTATACAGAAGTAGGGTTTTGTGCAGTTAAAGTTGATATTAATTCAGATTAGATTTCTGTAGGATGTTTCACATAACTTTAATTACACATAATTTTTACACATAATGACACATAACTTTAGGATGTTATGTGTAATCCCCATGGTAACAATAAACACAGATATACAAAAGGAACCAAATGACACTACAGTTTTGTCACACCCATGTTCACTGCAGCATCATTCACAACAGTCAAGAGGTAGAACCAAGCCAAATGTCCATCAATGGATGACTGAATTAATAAAATGTAGTATAGACATAAAAAAAACATAGCATATACATACAATGGAATATTTAGTTAGCCTTAAAGTAAGTCCTATTGCATGCTACAACATGGATGAATCTGGAGGGCATTATGCTAAGTGAAACAAGCCAGTGACAAAAGGACAAATACAGGTATCCCTGGTATCTGAAAGTAGTGTTCCTACGAAATTTTTTGAAAGCCAAAATGTAGCAAAGCAAAGAGGCTGACTTTTCTTTGGTAAGAGCAATGTAGGTTTTTCAGAAAAATGGAATTTGTGTAAACTGAACTTCTGAAAAGCAGGGTACTGTTTGATTCCACTTATAGGAGTATCTAAATAGTCAAATTCATAGAAGAAAGTAGAATTGTGGTTGTTAGTGGCTGGGGGTAGAATGAAATAGGCAAGTACTGTTCAGGGAGTACCAAGTTTCAGTTTTTCAAGATGAACAAATTCTACAGATCATCATGGCTATACAATAATGTGAGTTAGTGCATACTACAGAACTGTATATTTTGAAGTGGTTAAGAGCAAATTTTGTACATGAAGGACTGACAGCTTTTCTTCTAAGAATGATAATAAGAAAGCATGCATGCTTTTGCCATTGCTATTTAATATAGTTTTGTAAATTTGAGCCACAGTAATTAGGCAAATATATATGTATATAAGGCATTTAAAGTAATTAGGCAAATATATTTATATATAAGCCAACCAAATTGACAAGAAATAGGAAAATGATCTCTTTTTGAAGATGACATGATTTTATAGGTAAAAAACCCTAAAGATGCCACAAAAATACTAGCAGGTCTAATAAATGGGCTTCTCAGGTGGAGCTAGTGGTAAAGAATCCACCTGCCAATGCAGGAGACAAGAGACGCAGGTTTGATCCCTGAATTGGGATTATTCCCTGGAGGAGGGCATGGCAACCCACTCCAGTATCCTTGCCTGGAGAATTCCATGGACAGGGGAGTCTGGTGGGCTACAACCCATGGGGCCACAAAGAGTTGGACACGATTAAGCATACAAAGATGTAGACTACAAAATGGTTACAAAAAATCACATGCACTTCTACACACTAACAATGAACAGTCCAAACGGAAATTAAGAAAACAACTCATTTTACAGTAGAATAAAAAGAATATACTCCAGAATAAATATAACCGAGGATACAGACTTGTATACTTGTTGTAAGTACACAGCACTGCTACAAAATAAATGGAAAAACCTTCCATGTTCATGAACTGGAAGATTTAATACTGTTAAGATGTCAATACCCAGGGCTTCCCTGGCTGTCCAATGGTTAAGAATCTGCCTTCCAATGCAGGGGACACAGATTCGATCCTGGACTTGGAGGATCCCACATGCCATGAACAGTCAAGTCCATGTGCCACAACTCTAGAGCCAGCACTCTAGAGCCTGTGAGCAGCAACTACGGAGGCCCACGCACCTAGGCTCTATGCTCTGCAACAAGAAAAGTCACCACAATGAGAAGCCCACACATAGCAACAAAGAGTAGCTCACACTTGCTGCAACCTAGAGAAAGCCTTGCAGCAATGAAGATCTAAATAGTCATAAATAAATAAAATCTTTTAAAAAAGGATGTCAGTACCCAAAGCAATTTATAATTCAAAGCTATCCCTATCAGAATCCCAATGATGTTTCATGTACAATAGAAACACTCATCCTAGAGACTTCCCTGGTGGTCCAGAGGTTATGAATCCATCTGCTAATGCAGGGGACATGGATTTGATCCCTGATTTTGGGAAGATTTCACATGCTGTGGAAAAACTAAGCCTGTGTGCCACAACTACTGAGCCCGTGTGCTGTGACTATTGAAGTTCACATACCCTAGAGCCTATGATCTACAACAAGAGAAGCCGCCACAACAAGAAGCCCTCACACCGAAAATAGAGAGTAGCCCCCACTTGCTGCAACTACAGAAAAGCTCACACACAGCAGTGAAGGTCCAGTACAGTCATAAAAAAATAAGTACAATTTTTAAAAAGAGAAAAACTCATCCTAAAAGTCACGTGAGATCTCAAGGGACCCCAAAGTTCAAAAACAACTTTGAAAAAGAACAAAGTTGGACAGCTCACACATTCTCATTTCAAAACTTGCTACAAAGCCACAGTAAATTAAAGTGTGCACTCAGCAATCAGATGAGAAACAAAAGGTACCCAACTTGGAAGGGAGAAGTTAAAATTGTCACTATATGCAAATAACATGATCCTATTGAAGACCCTAAGGACACCACACACACAAACTGTTCAAAAATAAATGAACTCAGCAAAACAGTAGGACACAAGATTAACATTCAGAAATCAGTTTCATTTCTTTATACTAACAATGAAATATCAGAAAGGGAATGTAAAAACACAATACCTTTTAAAGTTTCACCAAAAAAATTCAGCTATCAAGAAACTTGACCAAGGAAGAGAAAGACTCAATATGCTGAGAACTATAAAGTATTAATAAAGGAAATTAAAGAGGATTCAAAGAAATGGGAAGATAATACCACGCTCTTGGACTGGAAGAATACTGCTTAAAAGGCAACACTACCCAAAACAATCTATAGATTGAATGCAATCACAATCAAATTACTCATGACAGTTTTCATAGAACTAGAACAATAATCCAAAATTTTCCATGGAACCTTAAAATACCCAGAACTGCAAAAGTAATCCTGAGGAAAAAAAAGAAAGAGGCATAACTCATCCAGATTTCAAACAATACTACAAAGCTCCAGCAATTAATGGAAGGACTGATGCTGAAGCTGAAACTCCAATACTTTGGCCACCTGATGCAAAGAGCTGACTCATTGGAAAAGACCCTAATGCTGGGAAAGATTGAAGGCAAGAGGAGGAGGGGATGACAGAGAATGAGATGGTTGGATGGCATCACTGACTCAATGGACATGAGTTTGGGTAAACTCTGGGAGTTGGTGATGGACAGGGAGGCTTGGCATGCTGCAGGCCATGGGGTCACAAAGAGTCGGACACAACTGAGTGACTGAACTTAACTGAACAGTAATCAAGGTTGTATGGTATTGGTAAAAAATCAGACATATGGATCAATGGAACAGAACAGAGAGCCCAGAAATATATACACATGCCGAGACAAGTGCTCAGGGCTGGTGCACTGGGAAGACCCAGAGGGATGGGATGGAGATGGAGGCGGGAGGGGGGGATGGGGAAGGGGAACACATGTAAATCCATGGCTGATTCATGGCAATGTATGGCAAAAACTGCTACAATATTGTAAAGTAATTAGCCTCCAACTAATAAAAATAAATGGGAAAAAAAAGAAATATATACACATGCCTACGATCAGGTGACAGGCTTTGAGTGAGTCCAGCTCAGTCCTGGCTCTACTCTTTTGTAGCCATGTGACCTCTACAAGTTGCTTCAGCCCTTTGGTTAGAGTTCCCACTTCTAAATGAAGGTAATAGTATCTTCCTTATAAGATTGATGTAAAGATTAATGAGTTAATTCACACAAAGCATTATGGCCCTCAGAATGCATTAATTCATACAGAACATGGACACAAAGAGATCAATAATGATGAACCTTAATGCTGGTAGCTATCCAAAACAAACCCATCAGTCATATATCCAAATAGACAATGGAATGCCTTTAACTGGAATCTATTTTAGTGTTCAAATTCAGAATATTACCTAGCAATAAATAAATCTTCATACATTATCAGATATGGGTGTTATTTTATTTTGATCTGCCAGTTCTATATGCTCTCCTGGTTTCTAGATTTCAGAAGGTAGCAAGAAATATTTACACATTAGGGATCCTTCATTTTCCTTCCCCTTCATATTTTCAGTAACTTGCAGGATGAAGATTTCCTTCAATTTACTATGAATCACATGAGTTTCTTGTTTAAAGTTGCAGCTATGAAGAAACTTAAAATTTATGGAAGGCTGACAGCAGTTTGTTTGCTCTAGAATGCATACTGGGCACTCATTTACATTACACATTTTACTTAATATTTGAAAAAATACTTTGTCTCAAAAGACCATTATATACTTACCAACTGAAGATAGAAATCAGAAGGACTATTTATATGACAAACCATAACTGAAACATCTGTCATTTCTTTAGGCAAAATAGGTAGAGGATAGTGTAAGGTCGTATTTTTTTCAGAATGACGTCTTGGTGTTTGAGATCTAAACCTAATTAAAAGCATAATAATTAAAAGCATAAGCAAGAGCCATTTTCCTAAGGTCTCTCTTCTCTCAGTGAATTGATACGAAGAAAAGACCTGCACATATACTGATTTATCTACCAAGAATATTTCCCCAATCTAATTTATAATATTTCTTGGCATTATCTTTAATTATCAAATGAGGATAAATAAGAGGTCAAGTCTCAAACCTCAATAATTAACCTTTAAGTTTGTTGGAGCATTTTTCAAAAAAAAAAAAAAAAAGTTTGTTGGAGCATTTTTCAGTTGGGCCTATATTTTGTACTCAAAAGTTTCTACTCTTTTGGTTGACTTGATACTCATGGTCTATGGCAGCACTCAAGGAAGGCCAGCTGAGGGGTTTCTGTGGCCCCTTCCAGCTACAATACCCTACTTAAATTTTACAGAATGCAATCTACTTGGGTGACTTCCAGACTCCTGTTATTGCTCAGGACAGAAAGTATCTTCCATTATCTCTGTGGTTACTTTTTATCTCTTTGTTCATCAGAGAAGAGAAAAAAAAAAGTGTAAGTATCTGCTCTAGATTCATATATTAATATAGAGTAGTGACCATGATCTTACTCCAAAGCTTAGAAAATTTAAATAGGGAACTGTTAAACACTAATTCTTGAAATCCTAATGGAGCTACTTATAAGGTTAACTAGAGTCTAAAAAAAAGTTCACTATCTTACAAGTAACTTCTATTTTGAGCTACCTTAATGTGCCTAATTCCTTAAATCAAATGATCTGAATCCAATTTTCACACAACTGTACTTAGAAAACTCTGACAGAGATACCTTTAAATTCTCAGAATATGTTATAGTGTGCTCCCTGATAGTCTAGTGCTTAGGATTGGGTGCTCCCTCTTAAAAGTATGTTATAGTTCACTTTAGACCGCATGTTTTTTAAAGGTAAAATCTGTTATTCCTATCTAGCTATAACCTTGAAGATATTTATGTTTTAATAAGTTACCTACCTTGCTAGTTCCATAAAAACTAATGCATCTCTAAGAGACACAGGCATATCACTGATTATTTTATTTGTTGGTGGTTTCTGCAGATCTACAATAAGCACACCATCTTCCTCTTTAAAAACTTTCATTAAAACAGCTTTCTTATTTACCATTTTCAAAAACTCTATTTTAGCTTCTTCTCCCCAGCCTTCACTCTATGGAAAAAGTAAAATTTCAATGTGTTCAGTAATTCTAATTAGCTCTAAATGGTACAATATTGTAGATTTAGCTTTCTAACAGTAAATCTGAGCAAAGGCACTGAACCAACCATAGATATTTAGAAGCAACTGGGCCCACAAACCCAAGGAGGACAGTCTTTATGTATGTACAATGTACAAATCATACTTGGATTTTATAAAGGTGGTCTCAAGGTGACCATAAGCTGTTGCACTTCAGGACTTAGTTTTACTTGTGAATATTAATATGAAAATAATAAATAAAAATTTAAAGATAAAAGAAGTATTAACATACAAATTTTTCCCTTAAATGATGAGATCCAAAAGTAATTCTAAAAGTATAATGGAAGCCATGTAATACATTAGATATTTATAATCATCATCATATGCTTAGTTTCCATTACTAGCAATATACGAGGCACATGCTACTTAAATAATAAGGAAAAATACTCACCCATTGAAAAAAACAACAAAAAAATTGTTTTCACTGACCTTTGAATCTTTAAGTACTCACATTTCAGGGTTCAAAACCATATATTCCTTAAAAATAAAAAATTTTCTAAAGATTTTATGAACATAAAAAAGTGAAACCTACTCAGAATAGATAAGTGCAAAAAAAAAAGTTTTATCCATTATAGGATAAAATTAAAGCCAAAATAATTTTGAGAAAAACATCAATGCTAATATTTTCATATGTTTCCTTTTATTTCTTTATTCATTTGTTCATTCTTTCAAATATTTACTGAATGCCTACTGTGTGCTAGGTGGTTTGCTAAGTGCTGTAATACAAAGATGAACAAAGGCACAGATTCCTGCTTTCAGACTTTCTAATAATACAACTGCTTAACAAGTATTCTTACACACAATTTCTGTCTTCTAGGAGTTTAAGATCTTTCTGGGGAACAAATACTCATAAATAATACAAAAGCAGAATGCAATATAGTTAATAAGTAGTGAGCAAAGGGTCATGCAAATAGAGAAGAGATGTATAGAAACATATACCATACCACGTCAAATTTTTTTCTCTCTCCATATTTACTTGACTCTAAAATTTAGTGGTTTACTCAGATATTCACCCATCATTTAGTTCATATATACATATTCAGTATAATTTCCCATTAAGATCAATTTTGATTGTAGAAATGGAAGTTCAATTCCTTTTTCACTTGCACCAATAGTTTATTATGCAAAAGGTATTTAACAAGTAACTGGTGCCATGAACCTACATTCAGTATCTGAACCCAAAGCGTAGTTAAAATTGCAATATTTGGCCCCCAAACAAGAAATAATTTAAGTCTCACTTACTGAATTCTGTGGAACAATGTCTTTCAATGAGCATGGATGTGCTAGTGGCTGGACATCTTTCAGCAGTTCTTCAATATATGGCTCAGACTTTCTCAGAACCAGACATAAGTCATTTAGTACGACATGCTGCTTAGCAATGTGCTCTGATCTCACATGAGTGTCACCAACCCTGGGAAGAATTCAAGCAACAGTTAATGAAAATAATGCTTCAAGCCAAAGGTTGCCTTAGCCCACAAAAGGTATGCATTTCTACACATTCTCTTTTTAAGTTAAATCTTCTAAAAAGTTATATTCTGATTCATACTATCTCATTATATAGATTCAATCAATCTTTTAAAACCACAGACACTATTTCTATCTACAGAATACATCTCAACAGATTTTATCTGGATTATCTTTCATATACCTAGTGACTTTAAACTTAAAAGGCATAATGACACACCCAAACAGCTATATATTTGTTTATAAAGCTATGACCATTTAATAAAATGTCCATGCAAGAGTTAATACTGGTTCTTACTACAAGAACATTTTCAATTTGCTTTATTTTGCTAGAAGACTAATGGAAACATTTCTGAACACCTAGAATGAGCTAGACACTATGCCACTTTAATATGCAATAATGAAATTAAAGAAATATGATTAAAAATTTTACTCAATCATCTGGCAACTAACAATTTATTTAAAAGAAAGAAAATTTGTGTGCTTTATTCTCTGCTTTAAAGCAATGTAGAAGACTATTTAAGTTTGAAACATCAAAAAGTTATTTTTCTAAGCTCCCCATCTAGTAGCACTGATAAAGTATAATACTTTGCTAATTTAGTAATGAGTAAGACAAATTTCAGAGCAAAATAAAAAGTACATGTCTTGGAAGTGAAGAAGGATAACTTATTTCTACCTCTTCCTATTTTTCTTTATTCTTTAGTACTTCCCCATCACAAGTGTTTCTAAGTAGGCAAGGAATATATAATACTTATAAAGTAACATACCCTGCAACAATCAGCACTTCAGAATTTCCAAAATCTACCATGAAAATTTGTATTAGTGCAACTTCATGGACTGAGAATTTGGTTGGACTACAAAGTTTCCTAATACTTTCACTTCCCATTGGAATTAATTCAGTAATAGTTCCTCGACACCACATTCCATTTTCAATACTGTTGATAAATATTCTTGCACCTACATAATGGAGACAAATGATTATCAATGTTTACAAAGAAAATATCTAATTACCTCTAATTTACAAACAAGTACATTAGATTTTATCACAAAAAAGTCTTAACTAACTTATTAACTGGTGATATAGTACTGAGTCAGTGCTATGAGAGGGATTAAAGGTAGTATATACAGAAACTTGTGACCTAGACAGGAAGGCAAAAACAGAGTATCAAGCCAGCAGTCCTTTATTGAGGACCTGTGTTTTATGATAAAGATGAGTAAGACTGTCCTGCTCAAGAAAGGAGAGGAGACCACATCCCTCAGAGCCAAGTGTGGTGTACCCCACCGCACGTCGGGACTGGGTTCCAGTGTGGACAGCCCTTCGTCCTGGGACATGGGGCCTGGCTGGAAAGGTGGTCACCCCCTCGACCATCATGCATGGCACATTTGTGGGGAACCTAGTACTAAACCATTTGTAGACGACCTGCTTCTGGGTCAGGGTTTCCGACGTAGCATATCAGCCCCCTTGCTGCAATCTACTGAAAGTCAGCCCTCAACACAAGGGTTTGTAAAAAAAGACAGAAGAAAAAAAAAAGAACAAAAAGAAATCTAATTGTTTCTTTAAAAAAAACAAAGGAGAGGAGACATGCAAGTAAGTGACTATCAATCACTGTACTTATAACAGTAAAGATCATCCTTGTACATGTACACACACACACATGTACAGATACAGACATACTGAAATCTATAAAATACTTAGGTAGCATAAAGGAAGATGCAATGACCTTCTCTTGGTAAAAGGGAAGTAAAAGTAAGGAAACCAAGAAAGGCAGAGCGTGAAAGGCAAAAATTAAGAAATTAATACACAGTGGAGTTCAGAAAAGGGGAAAGTGAACCAAGGACCTAACAGCAGAAGAAGACCTTACGGAGGGATCAGATGAATTACAAATTAATAACCAGAAAAAAAAATCAAGTTAGAATGAAGCTCGAATTTTTACTTTTACTATCTGCTCAGCAATGTTCTCAGTAGTTTGTGTCTGAATTTGCCTTTTCCCCACAACAACCCCACAGTTATGCTGCTTCCAGCCCATAGGTAAGGAAACCAGGCAAAGAGAGGCTGCAAATCCAGCCCAAGCCACATGGCTACTTAGAAGAGGGAGGAAGAGAACCCAGGCAGTATTGGAGCCCATCCTCTTAACAACTGAGCTAACATCAGAGATGAATTTGGTAAGATTTGTTCACTTACCACATAGAGAGAGGCTGCAAAATCCCCTCTCCACATGCTAATAAGAACAGGTAGCTCAGGGGCACACAGGGTAACCTTTCAAGTTCTACCAAAACCTGTACTTGGCCTTGAGACTGTCATCAACCCTCCTCTTACGTTGATACATCATAAAACCAATATTGTTAGATTTAAACTATATTCTATTAAACTATTCTTTGTTGAAATGGGTGAGATAAAAGCCTATTGAAGCCATTTGTTGTTCTTTATAATGAAAAGCTCAGGTAGAAAAAGGGAACAAGAGGATACTCAGCTAGAACACTGTATTACATTTCTTCCCTTAACACTAATTTCTCAAAAGATAAATGAGTATGTGAATTATGTGTATCTACCTTGAAATAATTAATTATCCTTGACAACTTAAAGAATGGTATTTTGACTTTCTTAGAATATTTTCTGAAACTAAACTGAGCTCTTTTATATATATATTAGAGAATTATTTGCAGTCATTAAAAATTTAACTATATTTAAATTTACTGCTACACTTCCCTCCTTAGACATTCATAATTTAAACACTGTTTTTTAACTTTAAAAATTATTATTCATTTTATGAGAAGTATATGATGATTCTAATGTTCTGATATTCTGATAAGCTACAAAGATCAGCTGAGAGTTAGCAACACTTTTAAAGAACTACTAATATAAAGTTGGGGCTTCTCTGATGGCTCAGTGGTAAAGAATCCACATGCCAATGCAAGAGAGGCAGGTTCGACCCCTCGGTCGGGAAGATCCCCTAAGAGAAGAAAATGGCAACTCATTGCAGTATTCTTGCCTGGACAGAGGAGCCTTGAGGCTATAGTCCATCAGGCCTCAAAGAGTCAGGCACGACTTAGCGACTAAACAACAACAGCAACAAATATAAAGCTGAACAGATAATATAGTACTTTTTGATATCAGTTATATACAGGCATTGAATGATATTAATAGAATGAGAAAACGCTCTACTAATAAATTAAATCACAGCTTCATTACAGAGTATAATCATATTTAGTCAACAGTGTTATAAAGAAGATATTTGTAATGAAAGTCTGTACTGTATGTACTTAGTCGCTCAGTCATGTCCGACTCTTTGTGACCCCATGGACTGTAGCCCACCAGGCTCCTCTGCCCATGGGGATTCTCCAGGCAAGAATATTGGATAAGGCTGCCATGCCCTCCTCCAGGGGATCTTCCCAACCCAGGAATCAAACCCAGGTCTCCTGCACTGCAGGCGGATTCCTTACCATCTGAGCCAGCAGGC
This sequence comes from Cervus elaphus, assembly GCF_910594005.1. NCBI lineage: Eukaryota > Metazoa > Chordata > Mammalia > Artiodactyla > Cervidae > Cervus > Cervus elaphus. The sequence goes on from NC_057844.1 coordinate 36,652,696, forward strand.
AAGCCCCATGAATACTGGAGTGGGTAGCGTATCCCTTCTCCAAGGGATCTTCCTGACCTAGGAATCAAACCTGGTCTCCTGCATTACAGGCAGATTCTTTACCAGCTGAGCTACCAATGAAAGCCTCATTTATGGCAAATTACACACAGAATTAAGATGCATTGATTAAATTTACCAGCTACCCTCTGTGTGGCACTAGGAAATAGATGCACTGCCCTGCATCCATCTCATTCAGATGTTCAATGACATCTTCAACATCCATATGTGAATAGCAAGGGATGATATGCATGCTACAAGGAACACTTAGGGAAATACTTTTCTCTAGAGACAAGGGGACAAATTATTTAACCCATTATAGATTTTATAATTTTAAAAATCTCACCATACTGCATAATGGAGTTTTTGTGTATATTTCACTCAACAGTCAATTTTATGTCCATCAACAGATGAATGGATAAAGATGTGGTACATATATACAATGGAACACTGCTCAGCCATAAAAAGATCAAAATAATGCTTTTTGCAGCAACATGGTCAGATTAGATTATCATGCAAAGTGAAGTAAGTCAGACAAAGATAAATACCTCATGAGATATATAACTTATATGTGGAATCTAAAATATGATATAAACGAATTTTAGTGAAACAGAAACAGATTCACAGACCTAGAAAACAGATTTGTGACTACCAAGGAAGAGGGCGGCTGGGAGAGGGATGAAGTAGGAGTTCAAGGTTAGCAGATACAAACTATCACGTACAGAATGGATAAACAACAAGGTCCTAGTGGGAACACAGGCAATTATATTCAATATTTGGTGATAAACCATAATGGAAAAGAATATGAAAAAAAGACAGTAAGTTCCAAATTACTATGACTCCAATTAAACTTGGCAAATGATATGTATTAAAAACATTTGAATTATGTATACTGTATACCATAGTAATATTACTACCATGATACCTCTGAGCAAAAAAGTTTAATATTTAACTAATTTACCTAAATAAAATTTAGCTTATGTTAAATAATTCCCAAAGCTTTATACCTGCTCAAATCTGTATTATAAAAAGTCTACATGAGTTGCCAAGTATTTAACTAAGCTTTATATTTTAACTTGGAATAATATTTCATTACCTAGCTCCAAAACATCTGAAGGATCAAGGTGTAAATTCTTACTGCAAAACTGATTCACCTTCCTTTCCAATACTGTTGCATCTTTTATTTGTGAATACTTCCGAATATAGAAGTGGCAAGGATGTATTACATGGCTTACAAAAACTAGCTCTGGAGAACCTGGATGAGAATTTTCAAATCACATTAATAAACCAAAAGTTAGGAAAGAATTCACAAAATTTGAATGCAGTATCTTCTAAAAGAATGTGTCCTGTAGCACTGCAAACTCTAGAATACTTAGGCCTCATAAAAGAGTAACCCAAATCCCAAATAGTAACCAAACATAAATAAATTCCACTTTCACAATGATTTCTTTAGCAACCGGAACTGTGAACATTTGCAAAATATGTTAAATAAGTGGAATTGAAGTTCACATATGTACCTGAGTTAGTTAGGTACCAGAGTCAGAGTACATGCTATAACTATACTGCATAACAACAAAACTTCAGAATTTATTCATAAACATAATTAGAGCTCAGAACCCCAATGACAATGATGTTTCTAGTATTGCTACAAAAATCCTGTATAAACTACACTAAACTGAAGGAACCAATAATTAGCTCATGGCTGCTTTGACTCCTAGATCTTACCAGGCTAGAGAGGTATGAAAAAGTGTCTGGGAAAACCAACATAGTGAGCGGCATTTAGAGGGAGATGTGTATGTTTTGGTGGAAGTAAGGGTGGAGTAGAATAAAAAAGACAAGTAGAAACTTTTTTCATATAGTAATAATTAAGCCAAGTGTTTTTACTGATATGAAAAAATCTCCAGAGTATGATGTTGAAGAAGGAATTAAGGGACTTTCCTGGCAGTCCAGTGGTTAAGACTCCACACTTCCATTGCCAGGGGCACAGGTTTTATCCCTTGTCAGGGAACTAAGATCCCACATGTTGCATGGCATGGCCAAAAACAGAAAAAGAAAAAAGAAAGAAAAAAGAGAAAGGAAGGGAAAGAACACAGCAGTGTGTATGGCAAGCTATGTTTTATGTGCAAAAATAAAAACTAAGAGTCAGAAAAATAATACATGTGTATTTGTTCAAACAGGCATAAAGAAACTCTAGAAAGGAGGAATAGACTAAATGGAATGGGAGTAGATTAGGGGAAAAGGGTCAGAGGGTATTTAATATATTTAATTTTTAAACAATGCAGATGTTCTAATAAATCTAGTAAGTTATAGGAGGAACTGAAGTATAGATACAAGATAAAAAACTGAACAAATAGGTCATTTTACCTATCCACTACAGATCGTGAAGAATAACACCCATACTGAGGATGAGGTAAAGCAATATGTATGTGTTACTGGGGAGACAGCTGAAGGAAGTGTTATAAATTTCAGAAATGTTTTTGCCAATAACAGGCAGGATTTTTAACATTAAAAAAGAAGTTTTGGGAATTTCTTTGGCAGTCCAGTGGTTAGGACTTAAGAGCTCTCACTGCCATAGGCCTGGGTTCAATTCCTGGTGGAGAAGCTAAGATCTCACAAGCCATGCAACACAGCAAAAAAAAAAAAAAAAAGAAAGAAAAGTTTTAGTTATTAATAAAATTCATTTTACTGTTTCGCTCTCTGTAAGTTACTTATATAACTTTATACTTTATATAAATTTATATATAACATAATATTTTTTATATACATCAAACTCTGCTACATCAAGTTCAGAGTTGTTAAAGTACCTGTTTTTGATCCAAAAGAAACAGATGACTTTTTCTGAAGAGGCTTTTTTAGATATCTAGTTGTCTCAACAAAATAATCTGTGACGCATGCTTCATCAAAATAGGAAATAAAGGCAACTGTGTTAGTTTTATTATGTTGATAATGGCATACTTAACACACTGTAAAAGCAGCTGTACTTGAATTTGGCAAAATACTGGATTGGTTTAGACCCTTATGTATCAGGATTACTGAGATAACCAATGATAATAATAACATAGCGGAAAAAACAGCTTGTCTTTTTTTTTGTATCATTCTGGGAAGTCAACCAATGGAACAGATTGGGAATGGGGACAGAGGGGGTGGGAGAAGAAAACCAAAGCTGGTCTTGAAAGTGGTCCTAAAGACGACTGACAGTGTAACTACACCCAGCAGTATCTCACTGACGTTGATGGTGAGAAAACCAACACTAGAAATCTAATCAAACAATCATGATACATTTAAACGTTACCAAATAGATGCTTCTATATATTACCCGGGTCTCCCGCTTTACCGTCGGAGCCACTAGGAAAGACCAATATTCATGATAGTTCATTTTTATAAAGGATTGCATTTCAGGACAAAAATTTAGGATATTCTGTTCTTAAATTTAAGGAAAAAGTCATCAGACTGCTTCTACTAACACCATTTACTTAATAGTATTTTCATCTTTTATAGAGGTTTGTATGTGGAATGCTAAAAAGTCAAATACACTACCTAAATCAAATATTAGAGTTTAGCTATATTATTGCATTAAAAATAAAAACTATCCTAACTTTGGAAAATGTGAAAGGAGTGGCATGGGATCATCTTTACTCATAATGAGATATAAGATAATAAACATATGTTTGTTAAGGTCAGGGACAAACAGGTATTAATTTTGTTTCAAATTCCAGACATGACTTACTGTTTCCCTGTTTTTGTATTTTTACTCACTTTCCAGGTTTTCTTCAATAATTTCTTCAATGATCACATCAGGGCTAGATCCCACCTGAGGTAGAGCAGCAATGGTTTTAGGAAGTGTTGCTGCAACAACCTCTTTCTGTGGCTGCAAGTCAGCTTCCAAATGCATGTCTTTGGTTTCCCATTGTGAAGAAGTCAGTGGGGCTTCATTACTTAGAACAGAAATATCAACCTTTTTCTTTTCTAGTGATAGGTATGTACCACCATAAGAAAATTCCTTTTTACAATTGTATTTCTTTTGACCATTCTTTTCCATTTCACTTTCTTGAGGATCACATCTGTTTAAAAATACAGAGGCTACTTTAAATCCTAATTTTTAGATCTACTTTAAAACCATTTCCTATCCACATGACAGTACTGTGACACATACAAAGAGTTAAAGTTGTACAGGTGTCCCATGGGTATTTTTAAAAACAGCAACATTGAAATAATTTATGTACTATAAAATCCGGTAATTTCTACTAGAGTTGTATAACCATCACTATAACTTCATTTTACAACATTTCATTATCCCAAAAGAAACTTCTGCCCATGGAAGTCCACAAGCTTTAAAAGGTCAACAACAGAAAATCAATGAGAAGTTGAAGAAAGAACTTGCCACAGTCATGTCACAACTATCTGATCCTAAAAGAACAGTGGATACGGTTTTCAATTTTAATTGTTTAAACTTTGATTTGGCTCTGGTGTTTGATTTTAAACTATGCTAAGATTATTTCTCTCAATTCACTAGCTTAAAGTGTATGAAGCACTGTGAGGTACAATCCTGAGACAATTTCTAGAAACCTACATCGAGGGTTAAAATGATGATTAGTCTGAATCCTTTGGGTATGATTATTCAACAGCCACTAACCTGCAACTGATTATTCACTTCACTCCATATTTTTCTATCTTCACAAATCCACACAGATAAAATCTATCAAATCTACAAATACAAAATTCTATCAAAGAAATGAGATTGAGTCTCAGAAGCCTCTATTCTAGTTAACCCATGAAAGTTTTAGCTTCTTCACAGATCCCCATATAAGAAGCCAAATGAAATCAGAAATAAGAACCTACAAAGCCAAATGAATTCAGCAGACCTATTTTGTCTCTTAATATATGTTGACTAAAGGTCCAAACACCTCCTAAGTACACATATACATACACAACTTTGTAATCTAAAACATTTCTTTTTATACAACTCTTATCTGACCTTACTGAGACATTTAACATTGTCAACCAACTCTCGCCTCAGAAACCTCTCCTCCTTTGACTTCTAGAGTATCGCTCTCTCTTGCTCCCTCTTCATTTCCTTTGGTTTGCAAGTTACTCTTTCCCTGTCTTGAAATTAAATATTTTTCTAGGGTGCTGTCCTTGACCCACTTCAATATCTGTTTTCACTATGCAAACCCATTCTTTAATTACCATCTGTCATCAGTAGAGGCAGGCTACAGTGATACTTTCCCGAAAATCTAGGGAGAAATTTAAAAGACTTCTGAGTTAAACTTAAAACCATGGCAAGATCAGTACAGACACTTCAAGATAATACCTTTTGGTATTAAAAATATTTGACAGTAACCATATTTAAGTTATGAAAACATCTAGAAGAATGTACTGACTGGAAAGGATGATCATCCATGAAAGTGCAGAAAGTCAAGTCATAGAGGCATACAGGGGCCAGGGCTCCATGTGTGGGCAAGATGACTCGAGCCAAAGGCCTGGTACTTGAGGCCTCTGGCAAGGTCTTCCCTGTGGGGTCAAGGAACACAGCAGGCTGACTAGTACCAACACTCTTCACAGCTATTTGATATACCTTATTCCCTTTATTCCAAAAAAACCACAAAGCAATTTCTGATGATTTGGCTTTCTGTGTCTGTTTGGATACTGGAAAAGAATGCCAGCGTAAGTATTCTATTAATAGTCCCTGTGGCAAATCTATCTGCCCCTTAAATTAATAAACTGGCATTCAGATCATGTGTTAGTTTTGTGAACTTGGCTTACATGAGTTTACCTGCTTTAGAGTAGATCTACTCATGTCTGTTTCTGAGCTTGTAATGCTGTGGGCCAGGCCCTCGTTAGTTCCCCAAAGCAATGAATGTGATGCTTCTTGAGGGATGATTTCCCGAGGAGCCATACCACCTTCAAATGAATAAACTTATTTTCTTTTGGGGGTTTCTAAGCCATTTATATTCTGACTACTCCAAAACCAAGAATCAAATCCTGTAACTTCCCTCCAGAGGTTTCTCCCCAGATACCTAGTAAACAATAGGAACTCAGCATATCCCACTATCTTCCCCTCCCAACTTTTCTTTGTATATTTCCAATCTTGGTAAGTAATACCACAATTCATCACCTCAGTCACCAAAGATACACCTATAAATCATTGGAATGCTTCCCTTTTCCTCATTTCTCACACTGAAATGATTACTAAGTTTCAGCACTTTTCCCTATTTAGCATATCATTACGTATTCCTTTCCAGTGCTACTACCTACATTTGGTTTCTCATCATTTGCTAGGCCATATTTTATATATATATATATATATATATATATATATATATAAATAAATACATAATATTATATGCTAGGTCATATAATAACCTAAGCCATCCTTCAGCTTCCAGCCTCATATTCTTCCAAATAATTCTCTATGGTCACTAGAGTTACCTCTTACAAATGTAACCTAATTACTTTTACTTTCATTCTGAAAATCTTTTAATGGCTACTATTTACAGCTGTGCTATCCAACATAACCTTCTCTGATAATGAAATTATGCTGCACTGTCCAATATGATAGTCACTAACCAAATACAGCTACTGAGCACCTGAAATGTGGCTAGTGCAACCAAAGAACTAAAATCTTCCATTTTATTTAGTTTTAATTTATGTTTAAATTTAAATAACCACACATGGCTAGCAGCTACCATATTGGGTAGCACAGGTCTAGGAAATAAAGTTCAAATACCACCAGAGCATACAAGTTTTTAGGATTCAGCCTCTATGTATCCTCTGTCAAAATTCTACATGCAGGTTCCTGAATACAGTATACTATCTCACTGCCCAGCAATTTCTTTCTGCTAAGATGCTGCCTCCCTACTGTGCCTTTCAACTGCTACTCATTTTTCATGAATGGGGGAAAATCAAACCTGCTCTTTCCAAGTCCCCTGGTACCCTGCAAAGAACTGATCATTCCCTTCTTTTGCATCTCCATTAGACTGCACATTTTACTATCAAAGCAATTATGTACTTTACTGTTTACATATGTCATTCTTTATTTACTGTAACTTCTCTGCATAAATCTAAATATCGAGGGTGTTATGTCTCAGTGGTAAAGAACCTGTCTGCCAATGGAGAAGATGAAGAAGACGCGGGTTCAGTTCTTGGGTCCAGAAGATCCCCTGGAGAAGGGAATGGTTACCGACTCCAGTATTCTTGCCTGGGAAATCCCATGGACAGAGAAGCCTGACAGGGCTACAGTCCATAGGGTTGCAAAGAGTCAGACATGACTGAGTAAACACTTTCACTTTTCAACACTTAGAGGCTAGCACATCAGTGTTCAACGCTGGCTGAATAAATGAACCTCAGAGATGACACATAAATCATTGGATACTAATCCTTTCTAGGTCTTTTAATTCTTAAATATTTTATGTAGCATTAATTTACAGAAACCATTTTGCCCTTACATTATTTTTCAGCTTTTGAATCAACATTACACTAACGACCAATTTTTCTGTTTGATCTAATATTTCTGTCTCTTAGGCCATATCAGACACTAATGGCATGTTGCCATTCTTATAAATACTTACCTTGTTGAATCCTCAAATTCAATCTTTCCCATACTGCTGAACATACAGATGATCTCACTGCAATTCATATTCAACCTAAAATTAAATACTTAGCATAAAAAGTGTTCTAATACAAGTTTATTACTTTCTCTAATAAAAATTAGCTAACATTAAAAACTCTGAAAGAGCATTTAAAGAACTTTTTAATTCATAAATCACACTTATTTTAATTTGGTTGCTAATCTGGGAAATATTTTTGACCCAAATTTTCAATTTATAATTGCTAGTTATTTTAATAAATATAGGTTCTAATACATTTTTATACTTAATTATCAGACTCTTCTGAATTATAGATTATTTTTATATGAATTACAATTACTTACTTGGGAGAGTTCCTTAGTTTTAGAGAGCTGACTTGTGACAATTCACTCTCAAATGTTAACTTCAAAGTCCGGATAATCTAGAATCAAAAGAGAAGTATTGCTCATATGTGCATTTTGTTTTGTTACAAATACTGTTGAAACAGAGTAAGATTTTAGAGGGAAAACTATACTCTTTAGGTATTTCACTAATGTGCTCAGGGCCTGATTTTAGGCAAGCAAAGGGAGGGATGCAAATTTCCCCAAAGAAATTTAAAATCTTTTGGAGATGTGTATTAAGATATAACAACAAAAGATAACAACTAATTAATAAATGGGATACAGCTACATGATCAGGGGAAATTCTGATCACATTCCTTGTGCACCTGCACTGCTGTCCTCAAATGTTTCTCCCTTTTTCTGCCCCTATCTTCCTAATGTGGCTAGCTAGGGTAGAGACCAAATTTTACTTTTTTTCACCCCCTAATGTTTCATGTGTAATACACAGTAATAGACTACTACTGTGTAACTACAGTTAGATGGAGGCCTGGTCAAGTAAGATGGTGCAAAAACTTTAAAAGTTCAAGACTTTGGAAGCAGGTAAACAAAGGGCTTCTATTTTACACCTCAGTTCAGTCCAAACATCTGATTATGGGGAATGAGGTCCTGAAGATTCCAAGACAATAGAGGAGGATCTATACCTCAAGGGAACAAGACAGAAATTAGCAAAGAGGACTGATGGTAACCCTTTCCCAGTAAACAATCTCGCAAGAAACATGTTTCTATTTTTGCCCAACAGGAGGCACATGATTAGATAACAGGACAGGGTTGAAGCGCCTTGTTTCCTGACACAGAGTCAGGGGTTGGGAGAAAAACTTAAACAGCATTTTGATAAAATTTTAAGTTAAGAGTTGATAGTCATACCTGTCTATAAAAACAGAGTCTTATTTATTTTGCTACTCTTATTTGTTCTAGTTTTTTATTCAAGTGTCCTAGAAACAACTTTTGACTTAATGTCATCCTACTTGTTCTCAGATTGTGTGTTATAAAGACTTTACTGCACCATTTCCCTAAGTGGTAAATAATAATAAAAGGCCAAACAAAGTTATTAATGTTTATCTTAGAATTTAAACGCCTAAGAATTCTAAATTGATGCCAATAAAATTAGGATAATCTGAAAAGAAAATTCTTGCAGTTAAGTCTTAGATATCATATTCCAAAGCAGGTAAAGTAAGCTACCACAGAAATCATTCACATTATGAACTAATAAAATTACCTGATTTAGGTCACAATATATCCTTAGAGAAGGCGCAGATTTTAATTCTCTTGCTATCTTCATAGCTGCATCCAAATCATTTTTTTTCGCTTCGATGCAGCTTTTAGTCACTATTATTTTTGATAAATAATTGTCTGTATTTCTTACTAATTCTTCACACAGGCTCTTCTTCCTTCATTTAAAATTAAGTTATTTTTCAATATTTCATGAACAATTTTATGAAAGCAAATTTATCATAACTCAAAAGTATCGAAAAGGTAATTTCAGTTTCATGAACTTAAATTTTAATATGGTTAATGAGGCATTCAACCGAACTGAAACCTGTTATAGTTGAAAGCTATGTATATGTAACCAGAGAAAAAGAAACTTTTGTAGAAGAATATAGTTATGTTCCAGATACAGGTGTCACAGAACTGCAGAGGTAAGACAAACCCTAGACGAATCTACCACTTTTAAAAGTAAGAGAAATCCTGGCTACCTTGCAGTCACTTGTGCCATTACAATGACATATCTGTATTCATTTCTCATGAGGATCTACCTGCACATTTTAAAATTTCATAGGCAGATACATATTACATGAATTTGAAATAAGACTTTAAAACAGACTTCACCAAATCAAAACTTAGATATCAATTAACTATAATCTTCAAAGCTATCAGTTATGAAACTGAATAGTTATTCCTTCATTACTCAAAAACTTTTGTACCTATAGTGGAATTACTTTATTATGGAAGTTAAGGTATTTTGCACCAATAATTATTGCTCATTTTATTCATCTTGTAAATGAATAAAATGATTTCTTCAAAATCAAATCTGGCTTCAAAAAAGGGGAGTTTGCCACACTGAAGAGTAGTAAGAATGTGCCACAGGCTCTGCAAGGATTTCCCTGGTAGCTCAGATGGTAAAGAATCTGCCTGCAGTGCAGGAGACCCGGGTTCAATCCCTGGGTCGGGAAGATCCCCTGGAGAAGGGAATGGCAACCCACTCCAGTCTATGGGTCACAAAGAGTCGGACACAACTGAATGACTAACACACACACATGCTCTGCAGGTGAAGAAGTATTCCAAAAAATTTTTAGTAATTACATTAACAATTTATGAAAATCATTTATTTAGGAGATAAATGGTCATTCTGATAAATTTCAGATGATTCTCCCTAAAATTCATGCCCAGGGAGTGATGTTAACAAAATGGCAGACTAGGAGACTCGAAGTCCTTGTTCTTCAATGGTGATGTCAAATGACAGCTAAGAATTGGTTACAATAACCTTCTAGAATTGGAGAATGGACAAAGGTATACAACAATGACACAAATGTGCAGTGGAAAAAAAAACCACATTCTTTCTCAGCAGGACATTTCATTTCCTGTCCTTTCCCAGACCTTTCCTCAGTGTGGTGCAGTCCTGGTCTGGAGGCAGCAGCACACTTCCTGATTCCTTCCCTCCAAAGGGAGCATAGCGAACCTTATTTGCAATGTCCTACTTTGTAGCAGGGGTGGGGGTGGGCAGGGGGGCTACCTGAAGAACCCTTTCACTTAATTTGGCACTCAGGCAGCAAGAGGAACCAAGACCACCCAAGAAGGTTGCAGGAAGGTTCCTCAAGCATACAGATAGCATTCTCCAGGTTAGGCCACATGTTAGGTAAAAAAAAACAAACAAGTCTTAATATGTTTTAAAAGACAATGTATACAAAGTATCCTTTCTGAACATAAAGGAATGAAACCAGAACTCAATAACAGAAGGAGCCTGGAAATTTCACAAATATGTTCAAATTAAAGAACATACTCCTAAACACAAATGGATCAAAGAAAAATAACAGAAGGAGAGTATTTTGAGACAAATGAAAATGAAAAATCAAAATATCAAAATTTATGGGATGCAGTTATATTGGATCTGAGAGAGAAATAAATATATAGCTATAAGTACATTAAAAAAGGCATCATAAACCAACAACCTAATTTTACACTTTGCTGTTGTTCAGTCGCTAAGTCACGTCCGACTCTTTACGACCCCATGCACTGCAGCACACCAGGCTTCCCTGTCCTTCACTATCTCCCAGAGTTTGCTCTAATTCATTTTATTGAGTCAGTGATGCTATCTAACATCTCACCCTTTGCCACCCTCTTCTTTTGCCTTCAATCTTTATGTTTACACTTTAGGAACTAAAAGTAACAAACTAAACCCAAAGCTGACAGAAGGAAGAAATAATAAGATTAGAAGGGAAATAAGTAAATAGCTAGGCAAAAATAGAGAAAAATCAATGAAACCAAAAGACGGTTCTTTGAGATTAAAATTCACCCATTTTAGCTACACTGCCGAGAAAAACAAGAAAAGAATCGATTTACTAAAATAAAAAATAAAGTAGGCATTCAGTTCAGTTCAGTCGCTCAGTCATGTCCAACTCTTCGCAACCCCATGAACCGCAGCACACCAGGTCTCCTTGTCCATCACCAACTCCTAAAGTCCACCCAAACCCATGTCCATTGTGTCAGTGATGCCATCCAACCACCTCATCCTCTGTCGTCCCCTTCTTCTCCTGACCCCAATCCCTCCCAGCATCAGGGTCTTTTCAAATGAGTCAGCTCCTCACATCAGGTGGCCAAATCATTGGAGTTTCAGCTTCAATATCAGTCCTTCCAATGAACACCCAGGACTGATTTCCTTTAAGATGGACTGGTTGGATCTCCTTGCAGTCCAAGGGACTCTCAAGAGTCTTCTCCAACACCACAGTTCAAAAGCATCAATTCTTCGGTGCTCAGCTTTCTTTATAGTCCAACTCTCACATCCATACATGACTACTGGAAAAACCATAGCCTTGACTAGACGGACCTTTGTTGGCAAAGTAATGTCTCTGCTTCTGAATATTCTGTCTACGTTAGTCATGACTTTCCTTCCAAGGAGTAAGCGTCTTTTAATTTCACAGCTGCAATCACCATCTGCAGTGATTCTGGAGCCCAGAAAAATAAAGTCTGCCACTGTTTCCATTGTTTCCTCATCTATTTGTCATGAAGTGATGGGACTGGATGCCATGATCTTAGTTTTCTGAATGCTGAGCTTTAAGCCAACTTTTTCACTCTCTTCCTTCACTTTCATCAAGAGGCTCTTTAGTTCTTCTTCACTTTCTGCCATTAGGGTGGTATCATCTGCATATCTGAGGTTATTGATATTCCTCCTGGCAATCTTGATTCCAGCTTGTGCTTCTTCCAGCCCAGCATTTCTCATGATGTACTCTGCATGTAAGTTAAATAAGCAGGGTGACAATATACAGCCTTGACGTACTCCTTTTCCTATTTGGAACCAGTCTGTTGTTCCATGTCCAGTTCTAACTGTTGCTTCCTGACCTGCATACAGATTTCTCAGGAGGCAGGTCAGGTGGTCTGGTATGCCCATCTCTTTCAGAATTTTCCACAGTTTATTGTGATCCACACAGTCAAAGGCTTTGGCATAGTCAATAAAACAGAAATAGATGTTTTTCTGGAACTCTCTTGCTCTTTCGATGATCCAGCGGATGTTGGCAATTTGATCTTTGGTTCCTCTGCCCTTTCTGAAACCAGCTTGAACATCTGGAAGTTCACAGTTCATGTACTGCTAAAGCCTGGCTTGGGGAATTTTAGCATTACTTTACTAGCATGTGAGATGAGTGCAGTTGTGTGGTAGTTTGAGCATTCTTTGGCATTGCCTTTCTTTGGGATTGGAATGAAAATTGACCTTTTCCAGTCCTGTGGCCACTGCTGAGTTTTCCAAATTTGCTGGCATGTTGAGTGCAGTACTTTCACAGCATCACCTTTTAGGATTTGAAATAGCTCAAGTGGAATTCCATCACCTCCACTAGCTTTGTTCATAGGCATAGGATAATCAATTTTACAGAAACTAAGAAAGATTTGAAGGCAATGCTATGAATAACTATGCCAAGAAATTGGATAACCTAGATGAAGTGGATGAATTCCTACAAACACACAACCTACCAACATTGAATCATGAAGAAACAGAAAATCTGAGCAGATCAGTAAAAAGTAACAAGACTGAATTAGTAATCAAAAGCTTCCCCCACAGAAAAGCCCAGACCAGATGACTTCACTGGTAAATTCTACCAAAAATTCAAAGAAATAAAGCCAACTCCCCTCTAACTATTCCAAAATATTGAAGAGCCACAGAAAACACTTTCCAACTTATTCTGAGACCAGCATCACCTTCATACCAAAGTCATAAGAAAACACTATCAGAAAACTATTGATCAGTGTCTCTTACGAGCATTAAGGCAAAATATTCAACAAAATACTGCTGGGAGCCAGCTCACGAGATCCCACCCATGACAAGGTCATGAGGAGAAAACCTGACAGGCAAGGTGGATCAGGTTTTCAGGGATTCCAAAAAGCTGCCCCTGGCACTCACCTTAAAGATGATATCTGTCTTTCTGATACTTGCTTCAATAGACTACTCCCTAATTTCTGTGACATAGGCAGAAGGCCTTCCCCGATCTCTTTCCAAATAAGAATCAATTTAGAACTTTAATCAGTAAGTTTCCCGGGTGGTGGTATTTTATGAGATTATCCAGGATAAAAGGAGTGTTTCAATTTAAACTCCTTTGCTGACATTTTAGTTTGATTAGCAAATGTGTCTATGCCCTTAGTACTAATATGCATGACTGCTTATAATACCCTAATCATAAAACAGCATAAAGAACCTGATCATATAAAGACCCTAATAGACATAGAGCCCTTTGGGGAGTGAGGAAGCCCTATTAGAAAACACAAGAAAAATTATTCTAAAAGTGGCTATTGGGTTAACATTTGCTTGCTGTGTTTTTGCTCTTAATGTGTTAAGGTTGTGTTATGGAAACCATTGTTAATATAGTTAAAGATCTAGAAAAATAAGAGCTTAGCCCTAGTGTGGTAACAATGAGATGGTTGTTAACTGTCAGTCAGGAGTGCCAGGCAGAAGCTGACTCACTGAAGCCACAGAGTCTGTGTGGGGTAAACCTCTTAGATAAATTCAACTGACAACTTCTGCAGAAGAATTGACTTTTATGTTAACAAGGTTATACTTCTATCATGTTGTGACATGCTGTACTTGTTGCCCTATGAGACTGTAACTTTTCTGTTAAGATCACCACAGAAACAGAAAATAGATTTACATTCACCTGACTTGCATAAAATGTTAATAGGCCCCAAGGCCAGAAGATAATGTACAAGACCTTCATAAACAAAGAAGTATGCAGAAAACACCCTGGTTTCGTGAAGGACAAGCTGATGTAATGTTAAACTATCTTTCCCTTAGACATGTACTAACTTAGGGTATAAAAGCTACGGTAAAAAATAAAGCATGGCCAGACTCTGCTGCACACCCCCGTCTGGGGTCTCTCTCTCTCTCTATCTCTTGCCGACGCTGTTCATCCTGAGACTTGGCCCTATCAAGGCTGGTCTCACGTGTCTTCTCTCGATGACGCCGTTCATTCTGAGGTAGCCCCTGGATCCTGCCGGGGCTGGACCCCAGCAAAATACTAGCAAATTGAAT